>NC_069509.1:83691527-84026527 GCF_027579735.1 Bombina bombina | reverse complement strand
TATTTCCAAAATTGCTGTACTTATTCCAAAATCTGCCCCTTTTAATTATTAAAAAAGACAAAATTTTTACAAACGTTATTCACCAGGGAAGAAAGCCAGGATTTCACTGCTTAAATTATCATATTTTAAAGCACATGGTGGCTTGGTATTGCCTAATATTCAGTTTTACAACTATGCTGCACTTGTTAAATTTGTACTAGATTGGGTATCAGAAAAAGAACATGTTTCCTTTTTTGAATTAGAAACACAACTGGTAGCCCCATTTTCTCTGAAAGCATTGATCCATATTCCATTTGTGAGTTTGCCAGTAAATGTGTCATATATGTCTATATACATTTAAGTATATAATTCTGGCATGGCAAAAAGTTTGCTCTGAGCTACATATTAATTTTCGTAGATCCGAATGTCTTCCTTTAGTAGGGAATCCGGATTTCCCTCCGGGCCTTACATATAAAGTTTTTTCCACATGGGCCAGGAATGGCCTCAAAAATGTAAAGGATATCTGCGTAATTGAATCCTTAGTGATAAAGACATTTGCAGAGTTGAGATCTAATTTTAATTTAGCAAAAACTTTCTTCTATGCTTATCTCCAGGCACAACACTGGATCGGAACTTTACGAGAAGAGGATGAAACTAGACCCTCATTGGGGGACTTAGACAACGTGATTAGGTTATACCACGCTGGGAAAGTTTCCATCTCAATTCCTATTAATTTGCTCATTAAGTATCATGGGTTGTTACATTTTGGTGATTTAGAGAGGAAATGGAACAAGTCCCCCCTAAGTTTCACTAGAGAACATATTCTACAAAGTTTTAGATTAATTGATCAAACTCAAGTTTTTTATAGATTGGAAGGAATCACATTTCAAGTTAACAAATCTATTATACATTACACCAGCCAAAATGACAAAAAGGTATAAAAAAGAAGTTAAGTGTCCCAAATGTAATGCTAGGGATGCAGACGAAATAAATTGTTTCTGGAGCTGTCCTAAAGTGTCGCAGTTCTGGAGTAAAGTATGTTTTTGGGTGAATAAGGTGAATGCCTGCAGTTTTACTCTCGAGCCGAGACATATCTTTTTCCTTGTAAATCATGAGGAACCTTTCTCAAATATTAGGCTCATAAACACAATAATTTTAGTGGGACATAATGTCATTCTCAGGAATTGGAAATCCTCCCGGGAAACTAAATTCAAGGAGTTGCTAAACAAAATACATAATCAGATTACTATGGAACAATTTAATTTAAGAGACGCTAGGGATAAGTCAATACAAAGATTTTTTCTTAAATGGGAAAAAGTAATATTAATCCTTCCTGTAGATGCACAACTACAGCTTATTGCCCCACTCAGGGGATCTACCTGGTTTATTCAACAATTGGAGCTTGGTTTACTTCCATCTAATTGGCAAGTATAATGTCTTTCTTTTTTTTCTCTCTCCCCTATTATGTAACCAAAATGATGACAATTGACTTCCCTTTTTCTTTCTGTACCCTGGATTGATACTTCAATAAAAAAATAATAAAAAAAAAAAAAAAAAAAAAAAAAAAAAACCTAACACCCCCCTAACTTAAATATTAATTAAATAAATCTAAATAATATTTCTCTTAACTAAATTAATCCTATTTAAAAATAAATACCTTTAAAATAAACCCTAGCTATTTTAGGATTTATTTTTATTTTACAGGCAACTTTCAATTTATTTTAACTAGGTACAATAGCTATTAAATAGTTATTAACTATTTAATAGCTACCTAGTTAAAATAAAGAGAAATTTACCTGTAAAATAAAAACTAACCTAAGTTACAATTACACCTAACACTACACTATACTTTAATAAATTATTCCTATTTAAAACTAAATATTTACCTGTAAAATAAACCCTAAGATAGCTACAATATAATTAATAATTACATTGTAGCTATTTTAGGATTTATATTTATTTTACAGGTAACTTTGTATTTATTTTAGCTATTTAGAATAGTTATTAAATAGTTATTAACTATTTAATAACTATCTAGCTAAAAGAAATACAAAATTACCTGTGAAATAAATCCTAACCTAAGTTACAATTAAACCTAACACTACACTATCATTAAATTAATTAAATAAATTACCTACAAATAACTACTATTAAATTAAATAAAATAAACTAACTAAAGTACAAAAAATAAAAAAAGCTAAGTTACAAAAAATAAAAAAAATAAGTTACAAACATTTAAAAAATATTACAATTTTAAGCTACTTACACCTAATCTAAGCCCCCTAATAAAATAACAAAGCCCCCCAAAATTAAAAAAATTCCCTACCCTATTCTACATTAAAATGTTACCAGCTCTATTACCTTGCTAGCCCTTAAAAGGGCCTTTTGCGGGGCATGCCCCAAAGAAAACAGCTCTTTTGCCTGTAAAATAAAAATACAACCCCCCCAACATTAAAACCCACCACCCACATACCCCTAATCTAACCCAAACCCCCTTAAATAAACCTAACACAACCCCCCTGAAGATCATCCTACCTTTATCCGTCTTCAGCCAGCCGATGGAACCGAAGAGGGGATCCGGAGCGGCAGAAGTCATCATCCAAGGGGCGCTGAAGAAGTCTTCCATCCGATGAAGTCATCATCCAGGCGGCGCTGAAGAGGTCTTCCATCCGAAAGAAGTCTTCATCCAGGCGGCGTCTTCAATCTTCATCCATCCGGAGCGGAGCAGAGCCATCTTCAGACGAGCCAACGCGGAGCCATCCTCTTCTTCCCGACGACTAAAGACAAATGAAGGTTCCTTTAAGGGACGTCATCCTAGATGGCGTCCCTTCAATTCCGATTGGCTGATAGGATTCTATCAGCCAATCGGAATTAAGGTAGGAAAAATCTGATTGGCTGATTGAATCAGCCAATCAGATTGAAGTTCAATCCGATGGGCTGATCCAATCAGCCAATCAGATTGAGCTCGCATTCTATTGGCTGTTCCCATCAGCCAATAGAATGCGAGCTCAATCTTATTGGCTGATTGGATGACGTCCCTTAAAGGAACCTTCATTCGTCATTAGTCGTCGGGAAGAAGAGGATGGCTCTGCGTCGGCTTGTCTGAAGATGGCTCCTCTCCGGATGGATGAAGATTGAAGACGCCGCCTGGATGAAGACTTCTATCGGATGGAAGACCACTTCAGCCTCTTCATCTCCTCTTCGGTTCCATCGGTGGTCGGCTGGCTGAAGACGGCTAAAGGTAGGATGATCTTCAGGGGGGTAGTGTTAGGTTTATTTAAGGGGGGTTTGGGTTAGATTAGGGGTATGTGGGTGGTGGGTTTTAATGTTGGGGGGGTTGTATTTTTATTTTACAGGCATAAGAGCTGTTTTCTTTGGGGCATGCCCCACAAAAGGTCCTTTGAAGGGCTAGCAAGGTAATAGAGCTGGTAACTTTTTAATGTAGAATAGTGTAGGGAATTTTTTTATTTTGGGGGGCTTTGTTATTTTATTAGGGGGCTTAGATTAGGTGTAAGTAGCTTAAAATTGTTGTAATATTTTTTAAATGTTTGTAACTTATTTTTTTATTTTTTGTAATTTAGCTTTTTTATTTTTTGTGCTTTAGTTAGTTTATTTAACACAATTTAATAGTAGTTATTTTTAGGTAATTTATTTAATTGATTTAATGATAGTGTAGTGTTAGGTTTAATTGTAACTTAGGTTAGGATTTATTTTACAGGTAATTTTGTATTTCTTTTAGCTAGGTGGTTATTAAATAGTTAATAACTATTTAATAACTATTCTAAATAGCTAAAATAAATACAAAGTTACCTGTAAAATAAATATAAATCCTAAAATAGCTACAATGTAATTAGGGTTTATTTTACAGGTAAGTATTTAGTTTTAAATAGGAATAATTTATTAAAGTATAGTGTAGTGTTAGGTGTAATTGTAACTTAGGTTAGTTTTTATTTTACAGGTAAATTTCTCTTTATTTTAACTAGGTAGCTATTAAATAGTTAATAACTATTTAATAGCTATTGTACCTAGTTAAAATAAATTGAAAGTTGCCTGTAAAATAAAAATAAATCCTAAGATAGCTACAATATAATTATTATTTAGATTGTAGCTATATTAGGGTTTATTTTAAAGGTAAGTATTTATTTTTAAATAGGAATAATTTAGTTAATAAGAGAAATATTATTTAGATTTATTTAATTAATATTTAAGTTAGGGGGGTGTTAGGGTTAGTGTTAGACTTAGGTTTAGGGGTTAATCATTTTATTACAGTGGCGGCGGTGTAGGGGGGGCAGGATAGGGGTTAATAAATGTATTATAGGTTGCGGCGGTGTAGGGGGGCAGGATAGGGGTTAATAAATTTATTATAGGTGGCAATGGTATAGGGGGGGCAGGATAGGGGTTAATAAATTTATTATAGTGGCGGCGGTGTAGGGGGGCAGGATAGGGGTTAATAGGTATAATGTAGGTGGCGGCTGGCACCGGGAGCAGAGGTTTAGGGGTTAATACATATATTATAGTTGCGGCGGGCACCGGGAGCAGAGGTTTAGGGGTTAATACATATATTATAGTTGCGGCGGGCACTGGGAGCGGCGGTTTAGGGGTTAACATATTTATTATAGCTTGCGGTGGGCTCCAGGAGCGGCGGTTTAGGGGGTAAACACTTTATTTAGTTGCGGCTTTGTAGGGGGGACAGATTAGGGGTGTTTAGACTTGGGGTACATGTTAGGGTGTTAGGTGTAGAAACTACCATAGGAATCAATGGGATGTCTGGCAGCAGCGAACATGAACTTTTGCTATGGTCAGACTCCCATTGACTCCTATGGGATCCACCGCCTCCAGGGCGGCGGTTTGAAAACCAGGTACACTGGGCCGGAAAAGTGCCGAGCGTACCTGCTAGTTTTTTGATAACTAGCAAAAGTAGTCAGATTGTTCCGCACTTGTGTGCAGAACATCTGTAGTGACGTAAGCATCGATCTGTGCCGGTGGATCGAAGCTTACGTCACAAAATTCTACTTTTGCCGGTGTCTAGGGCTTGATAACTAAGGCGAATTAGCCTCGCCACAAATACGCTGCGGAATTCCAGCGTATTTGAGATTGACGGCTTGATAACTAGGCCCCATGGTCTCTCCAGAAAAATATGACTGAACATACCTCACTGCTGCATAGCATGAAAATGTTCCTCACACTGAAGTTTCCTGTACTCCTCAGTTTCTGTGGGAACAGCAATGGATCTTAGTTATGAATGCTAAGATCATCATCCTCCAGGCAGCAGTCTTCATCCATCTGCTGCCTGTGAGTAAATAGTACTTTAGCAATGGAACCAATGGCACTACTTATTAAAAGTAACAAACGTCCGCCTATATATTTTAGCTTGGTTCGCAATTATTTCTAGGAACTGGTGCTTGTACTGGTGAACATTAGAAGAATAATCAGTAAAGGACTGAAAAAAGAAGTACAAATATAGCATTCTCAACGTTAGATAATATTGAGTTAAATATTGGCTAAACACAATGGAAGAATAAAACTTAACTTTTATTAAATGATAATAATATTAAAAATGAAGGGCAAATAGATATTAAAATTACAAATTGCTTATTTGGTGTCCTAAAATAAATTGTGAACAACCAGTATTAAGTAATAACCAAATGGTTTGATGGTTGTCACAATCTAAATGTGTTGGAGGTATACCGGAGTTGTTACAGATGGATGATCTCCGATATATATATATATATATATATATACATACACATATATATATATATATATATATATATATATATATATATATATATATATATATATATATATATATATATATATATATATATATATACACTTCTGGTTATCATAGGCAAGTAAGTCCTGGTAATAACTGGGATATCGTCGGAGTATAAACATATACCTTTTAATATCGTAGGGGAATATATCCCTTAAAGGGACAGTCTACACCAGAATTTTTATTGTTTTAAAAGATAGATAATCCCTTTATTACCAATTTCCCAGTTTTGCATAACCAAAACAGTTATAATAATAAACTTTTAACCTCTGTGATTATCTTGTATCTAAGCCTCTGCAAACTGCCCCTTTTTCAGTTCTTTTGACAGACTTGCAGTCTAGCCAATCAGTGCCTGCTCCCAGATAACTTCTCGTGCACGAGCACAGTGTTATCTATATGAAATACGTGAACTAACACCCTCTAGTGGTGAAAAACTGTTAAAATGCTTCAAGATCTAAGAAATTAGCATATGAACCTCCTAGGTTAAGCTTTCAACTAAGAATACCAAGAGAACAAAGCAAAATTGGTGATAAAAGTAAATTGGAAAATTGTTTAAAATTACATGCTCTATCTGAATCATGAAAGTTTATTTTGGCCTAGACTGTCCCTTTAAGTGCCATAAGTTTAACTCCCAAAGTAGAGAGATAAGTAGTGAAAGTAACAATGGGGTACTACTGATTGGTCCTTACTGTAAGAGGACAAATCTATAGCAACAAGGGTATTCCCTCAAAGTAGGAGAAAAATATATACCTTAATACCATGGGATAATATGTCCCATGTGTATCTGTTGTAATCTCTTGATGGAGATAAAAATCCCTGTTAATATCATAAAAGAGAGGTTACCTGTTAATACCGTAAATTTAACTCAGCAAAAATTGCTGAGAAAAAAGGGGGGGGGGGGGAATGTCCCTGGTAAAACCATGAAGGAAAGGTTACCTGTTAATACCATTTATTATTCAGAGATAATTACAAAAGGTGTATCCGTTATTCTGTATATCTGTTGATATTAAAAGGATAAGGGTGCCTTATCTGAAGTTAGGTATACTAGTTGTTTACCTTATCAGTTGATAAGTATACCTGTTGGTACCGTAAAAGTAAGGATACCTTACCGGTAGTTAAATGTACCTGTTAATACCATAAAGATAAGGATACCTTATCTGTAGTTAAGTATACCTATTAATACCGTCAAGATGGGGATACCTGTTAATACCATAAGTGTCACTTGATAAATGTAGGGATGGAATATATACTTGTTAATGCCAGAGTTAATTATATTCAGATTCCCTACAGGGAGTAAATATACCTGAATATTTGCCTTATCAGTTTAATAAGTCAAGATGAAGATACCTGTTAGTACCGTAAGTGTCACTTGATAAATATGAGGATGGACTATATACCTATTAATACCAGGGCTAGTTATATTCAGATCCCCTACATTGAGTAAATATACCTGAATATTGGTCTTATCGGTAATACCATCAAGATGAAAATACCTATTAATACCGTGAGTGTCACTTGATAAATATATAAGGATAGAATATATACCTATTAATACCTGGGGTAATTATATTCAGATCCCCTACAGGGAATAAATATACCTATTAATACCTTATGGGAGAGATTACCTATTAATACCGTTGTGTAATCTCCTGATGGAGATAAGTATACCTGTTAGTACCAAAAGGTGAAAGGTTACCTATTAATACCATGAGTATTACTCAACCATAAGTTAAAAAAGTTTTTTACCTATTAATACCATTTGGTGGTACCAATTAGTACCATGGATAAGAGATTACCTATTAATATCTTAAGTATTTCTCCGCCAAAGTTAAGAAATTTTTACCTATTAATACCGTGAGGTTGTAAATAAAAAGATACATTGGCAGAGAATAAATCTCCAATTATCAATGTGTACCAGATAGGAGTGATACCTATTAATACCGTAAGGATCACTAACAAATAAGGAAAGTATACCTTTTAATACCGTGGGTTGCAAATAAGCAAATTGCTAGTTTTTAAAAAAAGGGAGAGGGAGCAGGGACACCACTGACGCGTTTCATCATGGTGGCTTTATCAAAGGGCAATCTCACTGACATCTCGTGGGATTTATATACCCTTAATTCTTGCAGGATTCGCTGGTGCTGCCATCAATCACTGGACATCTTCAGTGATTGGATAGATTGTCTGTCACTTAGTGTGAATCATTTGGATTGGTTACAAGGATGTATGGATGCAAAAGTATTATTTTTTCTTATCCAGTCTTATAAAAATTGGTCAATATTAGAAGCGAATAGTGATGTCGCGAACCTAAAATTATGAGTTCACGAACGGTGGACGCGAACTTCCGCAACTGTTTGCGAACGGGCGAACCGCCATAGACTTCAATAGGCAGGTGAATTTTAAAACCCACAGGGACTCTTTCTGGCCACAATAGTGATGGAAAAGTTGTTTCAAGGGTACTAACACCTGGACTGTGGCATGCCGGAGGGAGATCCATGGCAAAACTCCCATGGAAAATAACATAGTTGATGCAGAGTCTGGTTTTAATCCATAAAGGGCATAAATCAACTAACATTCCTAAATTGTTTGGAATAACGTGCTTTAAAACATCAGGTATGTACACTACTGTTACACCAGATATGAGTTGCACTGGGGTGACACTGTGCCCTGGCAGGCAGGCACTGAAACACACACGTGTGAAGGAAACTGACTGCTATTATTTAACACAGTCAAAAAAGTGTTGTTTTTTTTTAATCTACACTACTGTTACACCAGATATGAGTTGCACTGGGGTGACACTGTGCCCTGGCAGGCAGGCACTGAAACGCACACGTGTGAAGGAAACTGACTGCTATTATTTAACACAGTCAAAACAGTGTTGTTTTTTTAAAATCTACACTACTGTTACACCAGATATGAGTTGCACTGGGGTGACACTGTGCCCTGGCAGGCAGGCACTGAAACGCACACGTGTTAAGGAAACTGACCGCTATTATTTAACACAGTCAAAAAAGTGTTGTTTTTTTTAAATCTACACTGTTACAGATATGAGTGGTGGCATTGGGCAAGTGGGCACAGTATACGCTGTGAGCCTGACACACACGCTGGCAGGCAGGCAGGCAACTGCAATTAGATTACACAGGAAAAAAAAAAAAAGCAGACTGATGTTCTAGCCCTAAAAAGGGCTTTTTGGGGTGCTGTCCTTACAGCAGAGATCAGATGAGTCCTTCAGGACTGTAGTGGACACTGAATACACTAGCCTAGCTATCGATTTCCCTATTAAATCAGCAGCAGCTACACTGTCCCTCCTCTCACTAAGAATGCAGCTTCCAAATGAATCTAAAATGGATGCTGTCCAGGAGGTAGGAGGGTCTGGGAGGGAGGGTCTGCTGCTGATTGGCTGGAATGTGTCTTCTGACTGTGAGGTACAGGGTTAAAGTATTACTCAATGATGACGAATAGGGGGCGGATCGAACATCGCATATGTTCGCCTGCCACGGCGAACGCGAACAAGCTATGTTCGCCGGGAACTATTCGCCGGCGAACTATTTGCGACATCACTAGAAGCGAATTAAATTTGTATTGCATAGCTTGTGTATTTATATATGAATGATGTCCAAACAGGGTATATCGGGTTGTTATTTTATATTCATCCTCTGTTATTGGCTGGAACGTCTGTCACTCATATATCATGTTCGATGATTGGTTCTAAAGAGTCCAATCGGAGCTTCTTATAATCGGAACTAAATATCAAACTTATAATCGTCATACAGCCTGATAACGTATAGATTAGCTTTTCAGAATTATGTAAAATGAAAACAACATTTAAAGCATGCTGGCACTTAGTGTACTGAATACTTATACGGTTATATCGTGTTGTTTTAATATTGGTCCTATATCATTGGTTGCGTAATCTGTCACTCATTGTATCTCGTTCAATGATTGGTTCTTTGGAGACACAATCAGAACTGTCTATGATTGAACTCACGATAATCCCTAATAATGTGTAATTTAAACTTTTTTATTTCTAAACCGCATGAAATCCGAATAAAAAAGAAGAGGAAAGTACTAGCACATAACAAACTAGATGCTTTAAAGAGATTGACAAATCGTTCCGAAAAGGCAAAACTGAAAGTGTATGAGCCTTGGTAAAATGAAAATGAGCGTTAAGATAAGTAAATATGTTTTACATGAATAAATGCAAATAATGTGACAGCGTGATAAGCTGATATGATTTACCTAAATGAATGCAAGTCATTAAAGAAACGTGATATTTATAATGTGATATACAATAATGAAAATTATTCTAAACAAAAGTGACATTAAAGAACGAGACACAGTGATCATGCTGAGTGATCAAAAATAATATGCAAAAGTGAGATTGGTGATAAATGTAATAATAAAGATAATTTAATTATTAGTGACATATATTAAATATCCGTTATAATATAAAGCAATAAAACAAGATTATTTTAGTGGGGCATTTATAGGACATTGTGTTAATCATAAGTATACAATGTTTCATAAAATCATTGAGTGCAATGTGCATGGGTGAGGGAAGTGCAGTTAAACTGGAAACTACTTCAGGTATGTAAAGAATAAAATATTAGTATTGAGTGTCCAATGTGGTAGATAATACGAAACAGTGCAACAGAAACTCTTCTTGGGTTCTGATTTGTGATACATTGTATTAATCCTGAACACACAGTGGTCCATGAAGTCATATTGTGTAATGTGCAGTTGTGAGAGGAAATAGATATGTTGAACTGGCAAATACGCCAGTGTGGTATCTTACTTTACCTTTTGGTTTAAAGAATAAATTGCCAAAAGAACGAATCGTATTGTTAACGATTTATAATATAACATGATAGTTTGAATAATGTTGGTTTTAACCACAATATATGTTGGTAACTCACTTTGGTATTTAAGTGTATTTTGAGCTCTACAATGACATCTAGATGTGATATTTATTTAGGTAAGAATACGTAATAATTATTATTCTCATTAAGACCTTGAGGATTGACTGTATCTAATAAATAAATCAATTTACATTCAGCTTGTAACAAAGTGGTTTCCAACTCACCTCCTCTGATGCCCAGTGATATTTTTTCCAAGCCAAAGAATGATAGATCCTTGAGATTGGATTTATGTTTTTGAAGGAAATGTTTTCCTACTTGAGTAATCTTTTTCCCATTTTGTATGTCCCGTTCAGCATTCCTAATATTGCTCATATGTTCACCTAGTCTATAGGATATATTCCCCTACGGTATTAAAAGGTATATGTTTATATTCTGACGATATCCCAGTTATTACCAGGACTTACTTGCCTATGATAACCAGAAGTGTGCATATATATATGTGTATGTATATATATATATAAAAAATCTTTTTGTGAATTAATATATACACAACAGCTTTTCTTTTAGATAAGGAAAAGGGGAGAAATAATATATGGCCATCATATAAGTCTTAAACAATAAATTATTTTTACATATATTGTAAACTCTAAACCTTACTCTAGAAATAAATTTAACATTTTTTGTATGACACATAGTGTCATATATAAATTACATCAAAGTACTACAGTTGAAAGACTGCAATTTTATCTAGTGGTATAAGATATACTTATGAGAAATGAGGCAAAGACATAAGGTAATTTTTAATGTATAAAAGTTAACATCATATTATTAATATACATGTAGAAGAGAAAAAATTCTTAATATATAAAAGTTAACATCATATTATTATTAATATACATGTAGAAGAGAAAAAAATTTCTGCACATGTATTAAATAACTTTTTGAAACATGTTCTTCAACAAAGGATAGGCAGTAAAGAGAGAGTTCAAGCACACAGTGTCTAACATTTACAAATGTCTCTTTAAGAAAAGTGCTATAAAGCAGGTGTGATCAGGATTGCTTTCAAGCAGTGATCAAGTGCGCAACTGCACGAAACATGTCTGCATGTGGTTCAGATCACTGACACTGTGTTTTTACATTAAGTGCTTTATTACAGTCGTGTGTAGGCTGTCATGTTTTTACTTTTGATACTACAATAAAGGAAGTTTTACTTTTCTTTGGAGAGAGATTTTTTGCGCTACAAGTGGGGACAATCCATTGGAACATATTCTATTTTACTCAGATGCTGACTACAGACCGGCTCAGTCTCCACAGCTGCAGATCTCCATACACTCTGAGCCAATTGCTCCCCAGCATGTTACCGGACAGTGAGTGGTATACAGGTACCTTTTGAAATTATATTGCTAAAGTCTATGGCCTAGATTTAGAGTTCGGCGGTAAAAGGGCTGTTAACGCTCCGCGGGTTTTTTTCTGGCCGCACCATAAATTTAACTCTGGTATCGAGAGTTCAAACAAATGCTGCGTTAGGCTCCAAAAAAGGAGCGTAGAGCATTTTTACCGCAAATGCAACTCTCGATACCAGAGCTGCTTACGGACGCGGCCGGCATCAAAAACGTGCTCGTGCACGATTCTCCCATAGGAAACAATGGGGCTGTTTGAGCTGAAAAAAAACCTAACACCTGCAAAAAAGCAGCGTTCAGCTCCTAACGCAGCCCCATTGTTTCCTATGGGGAAACACTTCCTACGTCTGCACCTAACACTCTAACATGTACCCCGAGTCTAAACACCCCTAGCCTTACACTTATTAACCCCTAATCTGCCGCCCACGCTATCGCTGACCCCTGCATTACACTTTTAACCCCTAATCTGCCGCTCCGTAAAACGCCGCCACCTACGTTATCCCTATGTACCCCTAATCTGCTGCCCTAACATCGCCGACCCCTATGTTATATTTATTAACCCCTAATCTGCCCCCCACAACGTCGCCGACACCTACCTACACTTATTAACCCCTAATCTGCCGAGCGGACCTGAGCGCTACTATAATAAAGTTATTAACCCCTAATCCGCCTCACTAACCCTATCATAAATAGTATTAACCCCTAATCTGCCCTCCCTAACATCGCCGACACCTACCTTCAATTATTAACCCCTAAACTTCCGATCGGAGCTCACCGCTATTCTAATAAATGGATTAACCCCTAAAGCTAAGTCTAACCCTAACACTAACACCCCCCTAAGTTAAATATAATTTTTATCTAACTAAATAAATTAACTCTTATTAAATAACTTATTCCTATTTAAAGCTAAATACTTACCTGTAAAATAAATCCTAATATAGCTACAATATAAATTATAATTATATTATAGCTATTTTAGGATTAATATTTATTTTACAGGCAACTTTGTAATTATTTTAACCAGGTACAATAGCTATTAAATAGTTAAGAACTATTTAATAGTTACCTAGTTAAAATAATAACAAATTTACCTGTAAAATAAATCCTAACCTAAGTTATAATTAAACCTAACACTACCCTATCAATAAAATAATTAAATAAACTACCTACAATTACCTACAATTAACCTAACACTACACTATCAATAAATTAATTAAACACAATTGCTACAAATAAATACAATTAAATAAACTAGCTAAAGTACAAAAAATAAAAAAGAACTAAGTTACAGAAAATAAAAAAATATTTACAAACATAATAAAAATATTACAACAATTTTAAACTAATTACACCTACTCTAAGCCCCCTAATAAAATAACAAAGCCCCCCAAAATAAAAAATTCCCTACCCTATTCTAAATTAAAAAGGTTACAAGCTCTTTTACCTTACCAGCCCTGAACAGGGCCCTTTGCTGGGCATGCCCCAAGAATTTCAGCTCTTTTGCCTGTAAAAGAATAAATACAATACCCCCCCCAACATTACAACCCACCACCCACATACCCCTAATCTAACCCAAACCCCCCTTAAATAAACCTAACACTAAGCCCCTGAAGATCTTCCTACCTTGTCTTCACCATCCAGGTATCACCGATCCGTCCTGGCTCCAAGATCTTCATCCAACCCAAGCGGGGGTTGGCGATCCATAATCCGGTGCTCCAAAGTCTTCCTCCTATCCGGCAAGAAGAGGACATCCGGACCGGCAAACATCTTCTCCAAGCGGCATCTTCGATCTTCTTCCATCCGGTGCGGAGCGGGTCCATCTTGAAGCAGGCGACGCGGATCCATCCTCTTCTTCCGATGTCTCCCGACTAATGACGGTTCCTTTAAGGGACGTCATCCAAGATGGCGTCCCTCGAATTCCGATTGGCTGATAGGATTCTATCAGCCAATCGGAATTAAGGTAGGAATTTTCTGATTGGCTGATGGAATCAGCCAATCAGAATCAAGTTCAATCCGATTGGCCGATCCCATCAGCCAATCAGATTGAGCTCGCATTCTATTGGCTGATCGGAACAGCCAATAGAATGCGAGCTCAATCTGATTGGCTGATTGGATCAGCCAATCGGATTGAACTTGATTCTGATTGGCTGATTCCATCAGCCAATCAGAAAATTCCTACCTTAATTCCGATTGGCTGATAGAATCCTATCAGCCAATCGGAATTCGAGGGACGCCATCGTGGATGACGTCCCTTAAAGGAACCGTCATTAGTCGGGAGACATCGGAAGAAGAGGATGGATCCGCATCGCCTGCTTCAAGATGGACCCGCTCCGCACCGGATGGAAGAAGATCGAAGATGCCGCTTGGAGAAGATGTTTGCCGGTCCGGATGTCCTCTTCTTGCCGGATAGGAGGAAGACTTTGGAGCACCGGATTATGGATCGCCAACCCCCGCTTGGGTTGGATGAAGATCTTGGAGCCAGGACGGATCGGTGATACCTGGATGGTGAAGACAAGGTAGGAAGATCTTCAGGGGCTTAGTGTTAGGTTTATTTAAGGGGGGTTTGGGTTAGATTAGGGGTATGTGGGTGGTGGGTTGTAATGTTGGGGGGGGGGGGTATTGTATTTATTCTTTTACAGGCAAAAGAGCTGAAATTCTTGGGGCATGCCCCGCAAAGGGCCCTGTTCAGGGCTGGTAAGGTAAAAGAGCTTGTAACCTTTTTAATTTAGAATAGGGTAGGGAATTTTTTATTTTGGGGGGCTTTGTTATTTTATTAGGGGGCTTAGAGTAGGTGTAATTAGTTTAAAATTGTTGTAATATTTTTCTTATGTTTGTAAATATTTTTTTATTTTCTGTAACTTAGTTCTTTTTTATTTTTTGTACTTTAGCTAGTTTATTTAATTGTATTTATTTGTAGCAATTGTGTTTAATTAATTTATTGATAGTGTAGTGTTAGGTTAATTGTAGGTAATTGTAGGTAGTTTATTTAATTATTTTATTGATAGGGTAGTGTTAGGTTTAATTATAACTTAGGTTAGGATTTATTTTACAGGTAAATTTGTTATTATTTTAACTAGGTAACTATTAAATAGTTCTTAACTATTTAATAGCTATTGTACCTGGTTAAAATAATTACAAAGTTGCCTGTAAAATAAATATTAATCCTAAAATAGCTACAATGTAATTATAATTTATATTGTAGCTATATTAGGATTTATTTTACAGGTAAGTATTTAGCTTTAAATAGGAATAAGTTATTTAATAAGAGTTAATTTATTTCGTTAGATAAAAATTATATTTAACTTAGGGGGGTGTTAGTGTTAGGGTTAGACTTAGCTTTAGGGGTTAATCCATTTATTAGAATAGCGGTGAGCTCCGATCGGAAGTTTAGGGGTTAATAATTGAAGGTAGGTGTCGGCGATGTTAGGGAGGGCAGATTAGGGGTTAATACTATTTATGATAGGGTTAGTGAGGCGGATTAGGGGTTAATAACTTTATTATAGTAGCGCTCAGGTCCGCTCGGCAGATTAGGGGTTAATAAGTGTAGGCAGGTGTCGGCGACGTTGAGGGGGGCAGATTAGGGGTTAATAAATATAATATAGGGGTCGGCGGTGTTAGGGGCAGCAGATTAGGGGTACATAGGGATAACGTAGGTGGCGGCGATTTGCGGTCGGAAGATTAGGGGTTAATTATTGTAAGTAGCTGGCGGCGACGTTGTGGGGGGCAGGTTAGGGGTGAATAAATATAATACAGGGGTCGGCGGGGTTAGGGGCAGCAGATTAGGGGTACATAAATATAACGTAGGTGGCGGTCGGCAGATTAGGGGTTAAAAATTTTAATCGAGTGGCGGCGGTGTGGGGGGACCTCGGTTTAGGGGTACATAGGTAGTTTATGGGTGTTAGTGTACTTTAGGGTACAGTAGTTAAGAGCTTTATAAACCGGCGTTAGCCAGAAAGCTCTTAACTCCTGCTATTTTCAGGCGGCTGGAATTTTGTCGTTAGAGCTCTAACGCTCACTGCAGAAACGACTCTAAATACCGGCGTTAGAAAGATCCCATTGAAAAGATAGGCTACGCAAATGGCGTAGGGGGATCTGCGGTATGGAAAAGTCGCGGCTGAAAAGTGAGCGTTAGACCCTTTAATCACTGACTCCAAATACCAGCGGGCGCCCAAAACCAGCGTTAGGAGCCTCTAACGCTGGTTTTGACGGCTAACGCCGAACTCTAAATCTAGGCCTATGTCTGTTGATTTAAGTCTGAGCAGCCACATAAGATCATATGTATTCCTTTCCACTTAAGCACAAAGCTACAAACAGGTGCAATCTGTGGTTAATTAACAGCAACAGTAACAAAGTTGTTTGCACTAGGAAAGCATCATCCAATATACCTGACTTACAAATGAAACTGTGATACACGGTCTAAAGGGGAGATATATAAAAAGGATTAAAAAAGAAAAAGAGATTAGATTTGTACCTAAATATACACTAAGGTGATTGGATTTATCACATACTCTGATCTCTAAATAAACAAAAGTAACAGCCTTTACACACAATAAAGCACTAATTTACACACAAATCCTTTGTGTAAGTACTCTATTCTGCCTAAAAATCCTTGAACAAATATGGATAATTCAAGTGAACCAAGTTATGTGTTGGGAGACTTTCAGGATGAAGTATCTGAAACCTACAATCAAATAATACACACTATAGACAGTCTTTTCTTTGAAATGGATTCCTTAAGAAAAAAGGACATTAAATTGGATCTAGATCTCAAATCTTTTTCTATTTACAAGCATGAACACAGAATACCAAGAGGTCTTCGTATAAGAAAATTTCCATCCTTTGTGATTATGGATACAGAATTTATCTCCAAATGGAACAGCATTCTAGATGCATGCTCATTTGCATTAATTGATTTGCTTATGGAGCACAAAAGAAAACAAAAAGCAGAGCTGTTACAGGAGATGAAAGAGGTTCAAAACAAACTTAGAGATTTTCAACATCACAAAGACTTTAAGGAATATGACAAAAAATTTGAAACAACCATGAATACTTTCAGACATGAAATATGGCAATTTAAGTCAAGAAAAATAACAAGAGACAAAAAAGATTACGATCAGAAACAAGTTTACAGATGGACACAGGAAGAATATCCTAGGAGATTTCAGAGAAGGCAACAGAGAAGAATACATAAAGGAGGAAAAACTGTGACATTCTCAGACACAGAATACGAATTTGACTCATCTGATAATGATTTGCAGACTGAGGAAGAAACACCAGCAGTATTTCAAGAACTGGAGGTACAAGCTACAACATCAGGATCTCATAAGGAGTCAAAAAACGAGGACCCCCAGACTTTCCCAAGAAAAACAAAAAAACCCATAGAGGAAGTAGGGGCAAGGGCAGCAAGCGGAAACAGATACAACAAACAACATCAGAGGAAAGGACAACAGAAGAAATACATCACGAGATCACAGGGACAGAACAAAAAGAAATAAATGCAGATCTGAGTGTCTGTAATCTGTCTGATGTTACCCTGAACTCCATAGAGATTAATCTTTTGTCCAAAGGTCTCAACTTTGTGCCATCACCTCAGTTTAATTTGTTTGAAACAGTATTAGACGTTAACAAGTTTGTACGCAAACTTACTTTGAAAAAACATTTTTTTTCAGAAAGTGAGCATATGACACAAGTTGAGACTAAAAATGATATTAATGAGAGTGTCACGTCAGCCATTACTGATGTCTTGTTATTTCCTGACTTATGTGCTATTAAAGATTTGCAAGAACTAGCTGAGGATAGCAATAGAGAATCTATAGATAAGATAATGGAAGAAGATATCAAATTTGGTCACTTAAAGAAAAAGAGCACCTTTTATCCAGTACACACCAGACCTAAGGTGTTAGATATTTTCCAGAAAACAGTGGAAAGTAAGTTAAGAATACTACATGAAAAGAATCTAAAAAGTAAAAAAAGAAGGTACTCTAATTTAACAAATAAAGAAAAAGCAGCTTTATTAACTCTTCAAGAAAATAAAGATATAATGATCCGCCCTTCTGATAAAGGAGGAAATGTAGTCATTTTAAATACTGTAGACTACATTAAAGAAGCCAAAAGGCAACTGTCTGATCAAGAAGTGTATATCAAACTAGATGGTAATCCCACGAGAGAGTTTAGAAAAGAGCTAATTAAAATCACTAAGATAGCTAAACTAAACAATATCATAACTCCTACATTAGAAGAAGTCCTAACTCCAACTAATTCAGTAATTTCAATATTTCATTATTTTCCCAAGTTACATAAAGATTTAGTCTGTCCACCAGGACGACCTATAATTGCAGGTATTAACTCATTAAATGAACCGTTATCAGATCTGGTGGACACTTTCTTACAACCACTTGTTAAAGATTTACTAAGTTACATACAGGATAGCACATCATTGCTTAACAAGTTACAGAATATCAAATGGAAAGAAAATTACAGATTTCTAGTAGTGGATGTATCATCCTTGTATACTTGTATAGATCACAACTTAGGCATAACAGCTATAGAATTTTTCTTGAACCAGTGTACTGACTATGAATCAGCAACAAAAATGTTTATACTTAATGCAATTGAATATCTTTTAACGCATAATTTCTTTATGTTTGGATCAGATTTCTTTCTCCAAAGGCGTGGAACGGCGAAGGGGGCCAAGTTTGCCCCATCATACGCCAACCTATTTATGGGTTGGTGGGAGCTGTTCCACGTCTTTGGAGAGAGAAATCCCCATAGAGAGAGAATCATACATTTTTTCAGATATATAGACGATTTACTTTTCATTTTTGAAGGAGACACAGATCAAGTAAAAGATTTCTGTGCTTATTTAAATAATAACAAATGTGGGTTGAAATTCACAGGAGAAGAAAGTACGGAGTCAATAGACTTTCTAGATCTTACATTAAAAGCAGATGTAGAACATGAAAAAATAGTCTCTATACTTTACAGAAAGCCAACAGCAGGCAATACTACACTTTTATACAAATCATGTCACCCGAGACATGTGCTACAAGGAATACCAAAGGGTGAATTCATTAGGGCCAAAAGAAATTGCTCTAATGAGGAAGATTATAATAAACAGTGTAAAATTATTGAAGAAAGACTAAAACAGAGAGGATATAATGAAGGCACTTTAATTAAAGCAAAAGAAAGTGTTCAGAAAAAAACTAGGGAGGATTTACTAAAATATAAAAGGAAAGATGCAAAAAGAAAGGACACTGAGAAACCCAGGTTTATAACTACCTATAGTACTGATTTTAAAAACATCAGCAAAATCATTAAAGATACTGTACCTGTGTTATATTCAGATCCAGTACTAAAAATTATAATGGAAGAGGGTGTAGATATTATACCCAAAAGAGGAAAAACACTTTCAAACTACCTCTCTCCATCTAATCTTCCAATAAAACACAATAAATGCTGGCTAAAAGAGAGAAAGGGATTCTTTAGATGCAGGAGAAATATATGTAAAACTTGTAACCATGTCATTGAGGGCGATACTTTTTCTTCATCTGCTACCCAGCAAGACTATAAAATTAAGTATTACATAAATTGTTCAACTACACATGTAGTATATTTACTTACGTGTGATCTCTGTAAAATTAACTATGTAGGTAAAACCAAGCGTAGCATTAAAGATAGGTTTCTTCAGCACCTCAGATCAATAGAGGATGATGACACCGACACACCAGTGTCGAGACATTTTAAAAGTCAACATAATTCAGATGTGTCTTTATTAAAAATTCAAGGTATAGATCATGTTCCTCTATGGAAACGAGGAGGAGACAGAGAAGATAAACTTAACAAACGTGAAGTCTTCTGGATTTTCACATTAAAAACATGTAATCCATTAGGTCTCAATATGCATAGATACCTGGATCTTTTTGTGAATTAAAATATACACAACAGCTTTTCTTTTAGATAAGGAAAAGGGGAGAAATAATATATGGCCATCATATAAGTCTTAAACAATAAATTATTTTTACATATATTGTAAACTCTAAACCTTACTCTAGAAATAAATTTAACATTTTTTGTATGACACATAGTGTCATATATAAATTACATCAAAGTACTACAGTTGAAAGACTGCAATTTTATCTAGTGGTATAAGATATACTTATGAGAAATGAGGCAAAGACATAAGGTAATTTTTAATGTATAAAAGTTAACATCATATTATTAATATACATGTAGAAGAGAAAAAAATTTTAATATATAAAAGTTAACATCATATTATTATTAATATACATGTAGAAGAGAAAAAATTTTCTGCACATGTATTAAATAACTTTTTGAAACATGTTCTTCAACAAAGGATAGGCAGTAAAGAGAGAGTTCAAGCACACAGTGTCTAACATTTACAAATGTCTCTTTAAGAAAAGTGCTATAAAGCAGGTGTGATCAGGATTGCTTTCAAGCAGTGATCAAGTGCGCAACTGCACGAAACATGTCTGCATGTGGTTCAGATCACTGACACTGTGTTTTTACATTAAGTGCTTTATTACAGTCGTGTGTAGGCTGTCATGTTTTTACTTTTGATACTACAATAAAGAAAGTTTTACTTTTCTTTGGAGAGAGATTTTTTGCGCTACAAGTGGGGACAATCCATTGGAACATATGTATATATATATATATATATATATATATATATATATCGGAGATCATCCATTTGTAACAACTCCGGTATACCTCCAACAAAATTTAACTCAATATTATCTAACGTTGAGAGTGCTATATTTGTACTTCTTTTTTCAGTCCTTTACTGATTATTCTTCTGAGAGTAAATAGTACACACCGGTACCATTTAAAATAACAAACTCTTGCTTGAAGAAATTAAAAAACGAATATTTTATCACCTCTTTCACTTTACCCTTCCTAGTACTTAGAGTAAGCAAAGAGAATGACTGGGGGGTGGAGCTAAGGGAGGAGCTATATAGACAGCTCTGCTGTGGTGCTCTTTGCTACTTCCTGTTAGTAGGAGGATAATATCCCACAAGTAAAGGATGAATCCGTGGACTCGTCTTAGCTTTATAGAAGAAATCTAAATGAGATTCAAAATTTTCTAAATTTAAAAGCAACAAAAATGGAATCCCTGACCATCCCAGGGGATATGAATTAAAGGGATACTAAACCGAAATGTTTTCCTTCATGATTCATGTAGAGCATGCAATTTTAAGCAACTTTTCTAATTTACTCCTATTATAAATTTTTCTTTGTTCTTTTGCTATCTTTATTTAAAAAACAGGAATGCAAACCTTAGGAGCCGGCCCATTATTGGTTAAGCACCTGGGTAGCGCATACTGATTGGTGGCAAAATGTAGTCACCAATAAGCATGTACTATCCAGGGTGCTGAACCTAAAATAGGCCGACTCCTAAGCTTACATTCCTGCTTTTCAAATAAAGATAGCAAGAGACCTGCTTTATCTGATTAATGAAAGAAAAAAAATGGGTTTAGTGTCCCTTTAAGTTGTTGAAACTGTAAACTGCTAGCTCAGTGCTTCCCAACCATTTTTCCTTTGAATCATGATTGGTGTCTTCTGGAAATTCATGTGACAATTTATTTTTCCAATCCCAGTGACACCCCTAGGTCTTTCTTATATTTATATTAAACAAACTTACCTAAATGTCACAAAAATCTCTGAACTAAAGAGTTGTTGCTCAAAGAAATAAACTATGATAAATGTGACACCTCTGTAGAATAAACCTATTTTAGTTTGACACCTTTATCTGGGAGATTAGTGTCACCAACATTATAATAAATAGACAAAAGTATATATTTTGTTATTTCTTTGAATACTGTTAATTCCTGGCACTAACTGTAACAACTCACCTGCTGGGCTGTAATACTGAGAAGATACATCAGGGAACAGTTGATAATATCCCTCCATTCCTCTAGTTACAACAATATTTTATAGTTCAAATACCTATAATATAATACAAATTGAAATCTTAGTGTATTCATAATGTATGCCCCTGCCCTGTATTTTAGGTAATAAAACAGTTGGAAATTGAGAAGAGTCACATACATACACAAGTACACAGAGTCATAAATACAAACATTGCCCATTAGACATAGACACACTGCACATCACATACACACACAGTCATAAATACACACACTGCCCATTACACAAAGACACACTGCACATTACACACAAGTACACAGTCATAAATGCACACACTGTCCATTAGACATAGACACACTGCACATCACATACACACACACACACACACACACAGCCATAAATACACACACTACCCATTACACAAAGACACACTGCACATTACACACAAGTATACAGAGTTATAAATACAAACACTGCCCATTAGACATAGACACACTGCACATCACATATACACACAAGCACACACAGCCATAAATACACACACTACCCATTACACAGACACACTGCACATTACACCGGCCCACCCACAAGTACACAGAGTCATAAAGACACACACTGCTCATTACACACTGCTCATTACACACAGACACACTGCACATCACATATACACACAAGCACACACAGCCATAAATACACACACTACCCATTACACAGACACACTGCACATTACACCGCCCCACCCACAAGTACACAGAGTCATAAAAACACACACTGCACATTACAAAACACACACTGCTCAATAAATACAGACACACTGCACATCACATACACAAAGTCATAAATACACACTACCCATTACACAGATACACTACACACACAAGTACACAGAGTCAAAAAAACACACACTGCCCATCACACACAGACACACTACACACACAAGAACACAAAGTCATGAAGACACACACTGCCCATCACAAACAGACACACTACACATACAAGTACACAGAGTCATAAAAACACACACTGCCCATTACAAGACACACACTGCTCAATAAACACAGACACACTGCACATCACATACACACAGTCATAAATACACACTACCCATTACACACAGACACACTACACACACAAGTACATAGTCATAAAAACACACACTGCTAATTACACACAGACACACTGCAGATCTCACACAGACAAGCACACATAGCCATAAATACACACTGCCCATTACACAGACGCACTGCTCATCACACACACAAGCACACATATTCATAAATACACACTGCCCATTACACACAGACACACTGCACATCACATGCACATACACAAAAGTACACAGAGTAATAAATACACACACTGCCCTTTATACACAGACACATTGGACATCACATACACACACAAGTACACATACACATACATTCATACACATACACACACAAGTACACATACACACACATACATATACACACATGAATACACATAAACACAAATACACACAAGTACACATACACACGCGTACACATACAGTCATGAACACACACACCGTCCATTAATCAGACACACATCACATATACAAACAAAATAATTATTACTCACCTACATATTGCAAAAACACAAACTACTTATGATTCACATCTATTCACACACCATAGTAGATATACAGTCTGCTTATTGTCCAGACATTGTTTTTTCATACATACACACCAACAATGCCTATTACTCACATTAACACACACATACACACAGCTTTCTTATTACCCATCCAGAAAACACACAAACTGCTTATTACATGCAAATGCCATGCTACAGAAACTACTTATCACATGCAGATGTCATGCTACACAACTACATATCACATGCAGATGTCATGCTACACAAACTACTTATTATATGCAGATGTCATGCTACACAAACTACTTATCATTTGCAGATGTCATGCTACACAAACTACTTATCACATGCAGATGTCATGCTACACAAACTACTTATCACATGCAGATGTCATGCTACACAAACTACTTATCACATGCAGATGTCATGCTACACAAACTACTTATTACATGCAGATGTCATGCTACACAAACTACTTATCACATGCAGATGTCATACTACACAAACTACTTATCACATGCAGATGTCATGCTACACAAACTACTTATTACATGCAGATGTCATACTACACAAACTACTTATCACATGCAGATGTCATGCTACACAAACTACTTATTACATGCAGATGTCATGCTACACAAACTGCTTATTATATGCAGATGTCATGCTACACAAACTACTTATTATATGCAGATGTCATGCTACACAAACTACTTATTACATGCAGATGTCATGCTACACAAACTACTTATTACATGCAGATGTCATGCTACACAAACTGCTTATTATATGCAGATGTCATGCTACACAAACTACTTATTATATGCAGATGTCATGCTACACAAACTACTTATTACATGCAGATGTCATGCTACACAAACTACTTATTACATGCAGATGTCATACTACACAAACTACTTATCACATGCAGATGTCATGCTACACAAACTACTTATTACATGCAGATGTCATGCTACACAAACTACTTATCACATGCAGATGTCATACTACACAAACTACTTATCACATGCAGATGTCATGCTACACAAACTACTTATTACATGCAGATGTCATGCTACACAAACTGCTTATCACATGCAGATGTCATGCTACACAAACTACTTTTCACATGCAGATGTAATGCTACACAAACTACTTATCACATGCAGATGTCATACTACACAAACTACTTATCACATGCAGATGTCATGCTACACAAACTACTTATTACATGCAGATCTCATGCTACACAAACTACTTATCACATGCAGATGTCATGCTACACAAACTACTTATCACATGCAGATGTCATGCTACACAAACTACATATCACATGCAGATGTCATACTACACAAACTGCTTATTACATGCAGATGTCATGTTACACAAACTACTTATCACATGCAGATGTCATGCTATACAAACTACTTATTACATGCTGATGTCATGCTACACAAACTACTTATTATATGCAGATGTCATGCTACACAAACTACTTATTATATGCAGATGTCATGCTACGCAAACTACTTATTATATGCAGATGTCATGCTACACAAACTACTTATTACATGCAGATGTCATGCTACACAAACTACTTATTATATGCAGATGTCATGCTACACAAACTACTTATTATATGCATATGTCATGCTACACAAACTACTTATTACATGCAGATGTCATACTACACAAACTACTTATTTCATGCAGATGTCATGCTACACAAACTACTTATTACATGCAGATGTCATGCTACACAAACTACTTATTACATGCAGATGTCATACTACACAAACTACTTATCACATGCAGATGTCATGCTACACAAACTACTTATTAC
Source organism: Bombina bombina (assembly GCF_027579735.1). NCBI lineage: Eukaryota > Metazoa > Chordata > Amphibia > Anura > Bombinatoridae > Bombina > Bombina bombina. The sequence continues at coordinate 84,001,171 of NC_069509.1, read as the reverse complement.
ATGCAGATGTCATGCTACACAAACTGCTTATCACATGCAGATGTCATGCTACACAAACTACTTTTCACATGCAGATGTAATGCTACACAAACTACTTATCACATGCAGATGTCATACTACACAAACTACTTATCACATGCAGATGTCATGCTACACAAACTACTTATTACATGCAGATCTCATGCTACACAAACTACTTATCACATGCAGATGTCATGCTACACAAACTACTTATCACATGCAGATGTCATGCTACACAAACTACATATCACATGCAGATGTCATACTACACAAACTGCTTATTACATGCAGATGTCATGTTACACAAACTACTTATCACATGCAGATGTCATGCTATACAAACTACTTATTACATGCTGATGTCATGCTACACAAACTACTTATTATATGCAGATGTCATGCTACACAAACTACTTATTATATGCAGATGTCATGCTACACAAACTACTTATTATATGCAGATGTCATGCTACACAAACTACTTATTACATGCAGATGTCATGCTACACAAACTACTTATTATATGCAGATGTCATGCTACACAAACTACTTATTATATGCATATGTCATGCTACACAAACTACTTATTACATGCAGATGTCATACTACACAAACTACTTATTTCATGCAGATGTCATGCTACACAAACTACTTATTACATGCAGATGTCATGCTACACAAACTACTTATTACATGCAGATGTCATACTACACAAACTACTTATCACATGCAGATGTCATACTACACAACTACATATCACATGCAGATGTCATGCTACACAAACTACTTATTATATGCAGATGTCATGCTACACAAACTACTTATTACATGCAGATGTCATGCTACACAAACTACTTATTATATGCAGATGTCATGCTACACAACTACTTATCACATGCAGATGTCATGCTACACAAACTACTTATTACATGCAGATGTCATGCTACACAAACTACTTATCACATGCAGATGTCATGCTACACAAACTACTTATCATTTGCAGATGTCATGCTACACAAACTACTTATCACATGCAGATGTCATGCTACACAAACTACTTATCACATGCAGATGTCATGCTACACAAACTACTTATCATTTGCAGATGTCATGCTACACAAACTACTTATTATATGCAGATGTCATGCTACACAAACTACTTATTACATGCAGATGTCATGCTACGCAAACTACTTATTATATGCAGATGTCATGCTACACAAACTACTTATTACATGCAGATGTCATGCTACACAAACTACTTATTATATGCAGATGTCATGCTACACAAACTACTTATTATATGCATATGTCATGCTACACAAACTACTTATTACATGCAGATGTCATACTACACAAACTACTTATTTCATGCAGATGTCATGCTACACAAACTACTTATTACATGCAGATGTCATGCTACACAAACTACTTATTACATGCAGATGTCATGCTACACAAACTACTTATTACATGCAGATGTCATGCTACACAAACTGCTTATTATATGCAGATGTCATGCTACACAAACTACTTATTATATGCAGATGTCATGCTACACAAACTACTTATTACATGCAGATGTCATGCTACACAAACTACTTATTATATGCAGATGTCATGCTACACAACTACTTATCACATGCAGATGTCATGCTACACAAACTACTTATTACATGCAGATGTCATACTACACAAACTACTTATTTCATGCAGATGTCATGCTACACAAACTACTTATCACATGCAGATGTCATGCTACACAAACTACTTATTACATGCAGATGTCATGCTACACAAACTACTTATCACATGCAGATGTCATGCTACACAAACTACTTATTATATGCAGATGTCATGCTACACAAACTTCTTATCACATGCAGATGTCATGCTACACAAACTACTTATTACATGCAGATGTCATGCTACACAAACTACTTATCACATGCAGATGTCATGCTACACAAACTACTTATTACATGCAGATGTCATGCTACACAAAGCACTTATCACATGCAGATGTCATGCTACACAAACTACTTATTACATGCAGATGTCATGCTACACAAACTACTTATTACATGCAGATGTCATGCTACACAAACTACTTATTACATGCAGATGTCATGCTACACAAACTACTTATTACATGCAGATGTCATGCTACACAAACTACTTATCCCATGCAGATGTCATGCTACACAAACTACTTATCACATGCAGATGTCATGCTACACAAACTACTTATTACATGCAGATGTCATGCTACACAAACTACTTATTACATGCAGATGTCATGCTACACAAACTACTTATTACATGCAGATGTCATGCTACACAAACTACTTATTACATGCAGATGTCATGCTACACAAACTACCTATTACATGCAGATGTCATGCTACACAAACTACTTATTACATGCAGATGTCATGCTACACAAACTACTTATTACATGCAGATGTCATGCTACACAAAGTACTTATCACATGCAGATGTCATGCTACACAAACTACTTATTACATGCAGATGTCATGCTACACAAAGTACTGATCACATGCAGATGTCATGCTACACAACTACTTATCACATGCAGATGTCATGCTACACAAACTACTTATTACATGCAGATGTCATGCTACACAAACTACTTATTACATGCAGATGTCATGCTACACAAACTACTTATCACATGCAGATGTCATGCTACACAAACTACTTATTACATGCAGATGTCATGCTACACAAACTACGTATCACATGCAGATCTCATGAACACTAAGGGATTAAATGCCCTACATCTCCTGAGTGTCTGCTTGTAACTTAACTTAACTTAACTTAACACTTAATATAACTTAACAACTAATAAATAACAACACAACACAGTTCTGTGGGTGAAAGACCCGTGGGTCGCATTTATTGGTACCAGCCGTGGAACTGGCAGTTAACTTATCCACGGGTGGCGGCAATCGGGGCCTACATCTAACTATGAATAACCCCTTCTAGAAAATGGCCAAGGGACACCGCTGCAGACCACAAGGCGGAGATACTCACGCAGCTTTCATAATTAGGGGTTTTCCGGCCTAACAATAATCAGCCCGAGCACACCCAAGCATACCAAGCCTGTGACGTCACCCTGACCGCAATGGCCATTACTCAAACCTCCTTCCAGTCTGCAGCCGTGATCCTGACCACCCGCCAGAGTAGGGTGCAAGCATTATTAACTCCAAACCTGTAGGTCCAGCCTTGACTTGACGAACAGCATGTCAATAACTGGGGAGTTCAAAATTACCGTCCTTGGTCTTAGAGAAGTAGTTCGAGTAACCCTCTTCCTGCCTCAGACACCTAGTCTCGAATAGAGACCTAATGACAGACCGATTGCCGCCTGTTATTTCTTTGACTGAATCAATAGAGCATTACCAGTGCCAATCAGTAATGCCTATCATCGAATCAATAATGCATTACAAGTGCCAATCCGTAATGCATAACAAATCCATCCGGGTGGATGACAAGACAAAACAACAGTGCATAACAAATTCAACAACAGTGCATGACAGGGCTGGGAGGGTGGGGAAAATTCTTCTGGGAGTCCACAGGAACAAAGAGGAAGTAGAATCCCTGTACATCCTTCTTATAAGGTTAGTAAACCCCTCCCAACATAATGCAACATTGTAACTAATACACACACACAGCAGCACTCACTCCTACAGGCCTTAACCCTTAGCTACGCTCCGGGCTATTTGCCCTGCACTTTCTTAAGGGATTAAATGCCCTACATCTCCTGAGTGTCTGCTTGTAACTTAACTTAACTTAACTTAACACTTAATATAACTTAACAACTAATAAATAACAACACAACACAGTTCTGTGGGTGAAAGACCCGTGGGTCGCATTTATTGGTACCAGCCGTGGAACTGGCAGTTAACTTATCCATGGGTGGCGGCAATCGGGGCCTACATCTAACTATGAATAACCCCTTCTAGAAAATGGCCAAGGGACACCGCTGCAGACCACAAGGCGGAGATACTCACGCAGCTTTCATAATTAGGGGTTTTCTGGCCTAACAATAATCAGCCCGAGCATGCCCAAGCATACCAAGCCTGTGACGTCACCCTGACCGCAATGGCCATTACTCAAACCTCCTTCCAGTCTGCAGCCGTGATCCTGACCACCCGCCACAAGAGACTGACCTGCATATAATGGTCCGGACTCTTGCCGCCACCCTATACTCTTAGGAGTAACTCCTGCCTGATGTTCTGCAAGAACAAATCTACTCCTGCCGGTTCTAAATGAACCCCATCCTGCCTATACAAACCCTTATGGGCTGCCGAGATGTTCCCGTGCTCTACCACAAAACCCTCAAGTTCGACTACCTGCTTCCTCAGGTCCCTATTGATCTTTTTCCTGACCTGGAAAGCTGCCTTATGACACACCATGTGCCTCCATCTTAATCTAGGGATCACATTCGACCACCCGATTCTCACACCTGGAAACCAGAGTTTGAACTGCCTCAGGTCTGACTGCATTGCCCGGATTAGATCCAATGTGGGAATGGCCCCCACATCATTGCCGCCAGCATGAATTATCAAAATGTGAGGTTTCTCCCACCTTTTCGCTGCGGTCTGGAGCAATGCAGGCAGATCTGACCAAGACAAGCCTCTGCGCCCTAGCCAACGTAACACAGCCCTGGACGATTCAATTCCTAGCTGCTGTCCTCCTGGCATGGCTGCAGCTCTAATTGCGGCCCAGTGCACATATGAATGGCCGACGATCCACACCCGTACAGGACCTGGACGTGTTTCTGAAACAAAGGAAACAAGAGTTAGCCCGCTTGCAGTAGACCAGGTCCACAACCTTGGCCCATAACCTTCTGGTATCACCCCCGCAAGCCCCCCAACTCTTACATGCATGACCCTTGATCCCCGATCTCAAACATACAGCGGCCTAACGTAAGATTTATACCGCTGCGACCTCCACCGCCCCAATGAGCGGATCCGATCTGAGGACCAACCCAGCTCTGCTGCTGTCGTCGCTGCCCCCACCCTGAAGGAGTGTGGGGCAATCCGAGACCCGTCTAGGCCAGCCTTTTGCGCTGCCTTATCCAATACCTTGCCAAACTGGTATCTGGTCAGCGGGTCTCCATTAGCATGTATCAAAAACCTGGAGGAGCCTCCTGGCCGTGCTCCCAGGTAAGATGACACTAGCCGCACGGGGCAACAGGCAACACCCTGCTGCCCCGGCAGTGAAAGCCAAGCTCCCCGGCCCTCCTGGTCCGTTTTGGACCTGGGAATGAACAATAACACGGAGTCCTCCACCAACCGAACATGGCTGTGCATGACCCCCCCTGTGGCCGCCGTTCTGGCTCGCGGTACCAACTCACCCACCCTTAATGCGCCGTGAAACGCCAAGCCAAAGGCCGCCCGAAGAGGCGAGCCTCAAAAGGTGGCAGCACGTCCAGTAATTTTACTAGCAGTTCTGCCGTAATGGGCTCCCTTGTGTCTCGTCATGGAACTTCCAGACGGCCCCAGCCCCTCAACAGCTGTTTAACGAGAAAGGATCGCGACTCGTCTTTAAAGGCGTATAGCCTGCAGAAAAAAGCCACAGCGGATAGTCTTGCTACCACCGCCCCCTTCGTTGCTCGCTTACCTCTCAGCTCCGCCAGCCAGCGCAACAAAAACCCTTGTTCACCCTCGCAAGAGGGGAACTCACGAAGGTCGCAAAAACCTACCCATTCACTCCAGTACCTCACGTATGCCGACCATGTGCTGGGTGCCAACGAAGCCCGCAACACCGGGATCAGTTGCTGTAGTCCTTCGCCATCTGCCACAAAAAGAGAGGGCAAGAAAGACCATTAGGAGCCGCGGCAGGCGCCGCAGACCTAAATGCCCCCCACTGGAAGCGCGACAATGCATCCGCAACTATATTCTGCACCCCTGGCACATGCCGTGCCCTAAAGTCAATGTTCAGTTGCAAACATCTCAACACCAGGTGTCGCAAATAATGTACGACCACAGGCGATGAAGCAGAAAGTCTGTTAACCGCAAACACCACGCTGAGATTATCCGTCCAGAAAATCACAGCCCTGTTACTAAACAGGTGACCCCACAATTCCACCGCAACCAGGATAGGAAACAATTCCAGAAGACAAAGATTGCGTGTAAGCCCTCTGGTCACCCATTCGGTCGGCCAGGGCTCCGCACTCCAAGCCCCTTCAAAGTAAGCCCCATACCCGGATGCTCCTGCAGCGTCCGTGAACAGATGTAGCGCTTGGTTAGATATCGGCTCCCTTCGCCACATGCAGACGCCATTAAAGTCCTGGAGAAACCTCTCCCAGACCTGCAAATCCGCCACGAGGTCCCTCGTGATGCGAATATGCGATGCCGGAGCCCTACCTCCGCCCAAACACCGCTCTAGTCGTTTGCTAAACACCTTCCCCCACGGGATCACTCTCCCCGCAAAGTTAAGGAGGCCAAGGAGCGATTGCAGATCCCGCAGCGAACATGTCTGCGTTGCAACCATGGCCCGTACAGCCGCCAACATCTTGGCGACCTTTTCCTTAGGCAGCCTACATTCACCTGCCACTGAATCGATCTCGATGCCAAGGAACGTCAAGCACGTGCATGGCCCCTCCGTCTTATCCTCTGCCAGAGGAACCCCAAACCTGGCCATCATGAACCTCATGACTTTCATTAAGGAGGCACATTCTTGCGAGTTGGCCACCCCTACCAGGAGAAAGTCATCCAAGTAGTGCGCCACTCTATCACTCCCAGCCACTGAGACCACCGCCCAGTGCAGGAAAGTGCTGAATGCCTCAAAGTACGCGCAGGATATCGAACAGCCCATGGGCAGACAACGGTCGACATAATAACCCCCTTCAAACCAACACCCCATCAGCCCAAAGGATGATGGGTGAATCGGGAGTAGCCTAAACGCGGATTCCACGTCTAGTTTTGCCATTAATGCTCCCGGGCCCCATTCCTTAACCAGAGCCACGCGTCGTCAAACGACTGGTAGCGGACCGAGCTCAATTCCTCCGGAATAGCGTCGTTTACCGACCGCCCTTTCGGATAAGAGAGGTGTTGTATGAGCCTGAACTTACCTGTCTCCTTCTTGGGGACCACCCCTAGCGGGGAGACAACTAAATCCGGTAGCGGCCGGTCCCTAAAAGGGCCTACGACCCTACCCAAGGCCACTTCTTTGCCCAGTTTTTCCCTGACTGCCTCAGGGTATTGGGAAGCCGATTTCAGGTTTTTCCTGTCACGTGCTCCCCCTACCCGGCCTACTACCGGGATCACAAAGCCCTCACGCAACCCGCTATCCAGAAGCTGAGCAGCCGCCCTATCTGGGTACCTACGCAGCCATTTACAAATGACCTGGACTCTAAGTGGTGAATCCGCCCTTAGCGCCAGCGCCTCCTTTGCCCCCAAACCGATCAGTTTGGGTGTCTCGCTTTTTGGAGCAATCAGCACCGGGGTGCTGCCCGCTGCAAAACTTGCAGACGTGCTTGAACGTGCACGAAGTGCCCCGCTCGCACGCCTTGTCCTGGTATCGCCAGCATACACCCCCTTGTCGCCGTCGAAAGCGCAGAGTCTGCCTACCCCCGGGCGATGTCGCTATGGCGCCTCCTTGCGCCCTCCTTTCCGCATCAAGATGCGCCCAGAGGTGCAAATCCATCGTACCAAAATCAAGCAGTGGGTTGCCCACTTTCTTTTTCCGGTATAGCATATCATACTCCCTCCAAGCACCATCGGCAAACTTTCTGTGTATTGCGTCGATGGTGTCAACGTACTTAAAGAGGGCAGTCCCCTGATCGGGAAACCTCTCTAAGTAGCAAGTGGCGTAGACCCGGAAACACCGATGCCACTCCTCAAGGGTATCAGGCCGCCTAAATTTCTTAGGGCCCGTACCATCCTCCGCCATCTCCTTTAACTTAAAGGCCTCTGCAGACAGCTCAAACATGTTAACATACTTACCGTCCTGGATACGTTTCACAGTTTTAGTTTTAAGGTGTGCATGCAAACTGTGTACCTGGCACGAATAAGTATCCCCGTGTACCGCTGCCTTTCTGTTCACCGCCTGTGGTGACCCCCCAGCAACCCCTAAGAGTTGAGATGACTGCGCCCCACTACTGGCAATGTCATCCCTGTGATTGCCCTTACTCATCTTCCTCAACATTCTATACATCCTCATATGCCCTTTCGTGTGCAAACCCAGGGACCCATCTATCTCAGATCCTGACCCTGACCCACTAGAGCTGGAAGAATTACACCGCCCCCTAGGTAAACCAAGTTGCATCTCACCAGAGGAAGCGCCCGATGTGGCTTGGCCTTGTCCAGAAGCACTGCTGACTCCTCTAGGCACGAGAGCTCCGGAACTCTGAGTCGCCATATCCCTGCTGGATGAGGAAGTCCTGGGTACCTGCAAAATAGAAGCCAAGAGGGGAGTACCTCGGGAAGGGCCAGCCATCTCTTCCCTATCCCCCCTTTCCTCAAATTCTAGATAACCCTCCCGGTCACTGTCACTCACACCGCATGCCACACTCACATCATCATCCGTACTGGTGGCTAACCCGCTAGTCGAATCCTCTTGAAATCTCACGGTCCTACTCCGACCCTGAGACTTCGATCCCCTAGCCTGCCTCGCCTGTCCCCTCCCGGGGCTCTCTAAGCCTTCCCCAGTGCCAACGCTAATGCTAGCATGCCCCCTTTTGACAGCCCCCCTTGTGGCTATTTGCTCAGATCGTGCTGGTGAAGTCCTGCTGGGCGTCATGATACCCTGCAGGCCTTGCCCTTGGGGCTCCGCTATTGCGGCCTCGCCCCTTGAGCTGTGTGCCAGGATGGCCCCCTTATTCGCGGTCTGAGCCGCGGGGGCCTTTCCTTTACTTTGGGCCGCGGCGCGTGCGGGGGCCGCCTTAGCTTTTCCCCCTCCTAACGTAGGCCGCGAGCGCGAGGCGGGTGCCCTGTCGGCATCCCCCCCCTTATTACTGGGTCCAGCTGCGGCTCTTGTGCGCACACCCTGTTGCGATGCCCCCGGAGTGCCCTCCGGGGGCCCCTGCTGCCCCGCTGCCACACTCACAGTTGCCCCATGATTCAGCATCCCTGCCCCCCTATCCGGCCTACCATGCGCCCCCCCGGCCTCCTGGGCCCCATCGTTCTTGCCCCCAAGAGCGGGTGTCCCCCCCCTGAGGTGCTCCCTTCTTACCTTCGGAGCCCGGGGGGAACGATCCGCTCTGCTCACTGTCCAGATTGCGACTGCCGCGAGCGGAAATGACGTCACCGGAAGTGACGCGGGAGCGCGCAACGCCGCCGGAAGTCGACGCGGCGGCCATTTTAGATGCCACGAGGGACAACGGACCGGACGCCTGTACATCACCGTAGGCCAAAGCCGGGGCCTGAAGTACCGCCGGACCCAACGACGTACCCGCGAGGACCGACGCCAAGGACTGGAGGAGAGCCACCGCCGCCGCCACTGATTCCCCGGAGAGGACCACTGCCGCAGGTGAGGCCGCACTGCTCCCACTACCCGCGCCAACGACGCTCACCCCCGAGGTGCCCGCACTTCCTAAGGCCTCGCTGGGCCCTGCCACTACAGGCCCCTGCCTAAGGCCGACACCGGAACCCCCGGCTACAGAACCGGGACCCCCGGAGCCGAACCCGGAGCTCCCCTGGGACCCCCTAGGCCCTAAAACCGACCCGCCGGGCGCTCCTACTCGCCCCTCAGGCCCAATCTCCCCTGAGGGCCTACATTCTGTCTCACACGACGGATAGGCTATACCGGGGCCACCATCCCCCTCTAAATTCTCCCGTGCAGGAGAAGGGAACAACAATGGGCTACCCCCCCCTAAGAGAGAAACAGGCAGACACAGCCCAGACCCATGGCCCAGACCCACCGTGACAGTTCCAGATGGGGATGGTGCGACCCACTCCACGTCCTCTAACTCCATTTCTTCCATTCTCCAGATTCGCCTTCCATTGGAAAATGCTGCAAACTGCTAAGCTGAAAATTCTTCTGGGAGTCCACAGGAACAAAGAGGAAGTAGAATCCCTGTACATCCTTCTTATAAGGTTAGTAAACCCCTCCCAACATAATGCAACATTGTAACTAATACACACACACAGCAGCACTCACTCCTACAGGCCTTAACCCTTAGCTACGCTCCGGGCTATTTGCCCTGCACTTTCTAAACTACTTATTACATGCAGATGTTATGCTACACAAACTACTTATTATATGCAGATGTCATGCTACACTAACTACTTATCACATGCAGATGTCATGCTACACAAACTACTTATCACATGCAGATGTCATGCTACACAAACTACTTATCACATGCAGATGTCATGCTACACAAACTACTTATCACATGCAGATGTCATGCTACACAAACTACTTATCACATGCAGATGTCATGGTACACAAACTACTTATTACATGCAGATGTCATGCTACACAAACTACTTATTACATGCAGATGTCATGCTACACAAACTACTTATCACATGCAGATGTCATGCTACACAAACTACTTATCACATGCAGATGTCATGCTACACAAACTACTTATCCCATGCAGATGTCATGCTACACAAACTACTTATTATATGCAGATGTCATGCTACACAAACTACTTATTACATGCAGATGTCATGCTACACACACTGCTTATCACATGCAGATGTCATGCTACACACACTGCTTATCACATGCAGATGTCATGCTACACAAACTACTTATTACTCATAACCTGTTCATTACAGATATAGACATGTCATGCACATTATAAACATACTTATGGACTATACATACACAGTCCACACTTTCATTTAGTGATACCAATTTTAAACACAGTTAATAATTTCCTATCATTTTTAGTCATTAAATGTTTGGTTATTAAAAAAATAAATATTAAATTGCAATCATAAATTTATATATATATATAACAGAATATAAATGTTACCTAAATTAAAATTTGCGATTAGTGCAATATCTTTAAAGGGACAATAAAGTCAAAATTAAACGTTCAGGTTTCGGATAGAGCAGGGAATTTTAAACAACTTTTCAATTTACTTCTGTTATCAAATTTGCTTTGTTCCCTTGGTATCTTTTATTGAAGAATAAAACTAAGAGCTCAGAAGTGTGCACGTGTCTTTAATACTCTATGAGCTCTTATGAGCCTACCTAGTTTTACTCTTCAATAAAAGATACCAAGAGAACAAAGCAAATTTGATAACAGAAGTAAATTGGAAAGTTGTTTAATAATTCCCTGTTCTAGCTGAATCATGAAAGTTTAATTTTGACTTGACTGTCCCTTTAAATTTTACTAAACCATAGAAAAATAATTTGTTGTAGCGATAATAGTAGTGAAAATCTGCTGCAAAAAGCCAGTCAGAATAGGTTTTCAAGGTCAAAGCTGCTGAATATGAAAATCTATCTGCCAGATTACGAGTTTTGTCGGTAAAGACCTGCGTTGCTAACAAGCCTTTTTTTTCCACTGCTCACTTAAGACAACGCTGGTATTACAAGTTTTCTGACTGGCTGCGTTAGCCTCAGAAAAGTGAGCGAGGAGCAGCCAATAGAATGCGAGGTCAATTCTATTGGCTGATCCAATCAGCCAATCAGTTTGAACTTCAATTCGATTGGCTGATAGCATCAACCAATCAGATTTTTCCTACCTTAATTCCGATTGGCTGATAGAATCCTATCAGCCAATCGGAATTCGAGGGACGCCATCTTGGATGTCGTCATTTAAAGGAACCTTCATTCTTCGTTAGGACTTCGATTGAAGAGGATGGCTCCGTGTCAGCTGGATAGAAGATGGCTCCGCTCCAGAAGGATGAAGATAGAAGATGACGTCTGGATGAAGATGTCTGCCGGTCTGGATGTCCTCTTCTGCCCGGATAGGATGAAGACTTCTGGCGGTCCGGATGTCCTCTTCTGCCCCATCGGTGCCCGGCTGGGTGAACACGGCTCAAGGTAGGGTGGTCTTCAATGGGGTAGTGTTAGGTTTTTTTAAGGGGGGATCGGGTGGGTTTTAGAGTAGGGGTGTGTGGGTTGTAATGTTGGAGGGGGTATTGTATTTCTTTTTTTTAACAGGTAAAAGAGCTGATTACTTTGGGGCAATGCCCCGCAAAAAGCCCTTTTAAGGGCTGGTAAAAGAGCTGATTACTTTTGTAATTTAGTGGGGGGGGGGGGGTTTGTAATATAGTTTAGTTTATTTAATTGTATTTTATTTTAGATAATTGTAGTTCATTTATTTAATTAATTTATTGATAGTGTAGTGTTAGGTGTATTTGTAACTTAGGTTAGGATTTATTTTACAAGTAATTTTGTAGTTATTTTAACTAGGTAGCTATTAAATAGTTAATACCTATTTAATAGCTATTGTACCTAGTTAAAATAAATACAAAGTTGCCTGTAAAATAAATATAAATCCTAAGCTAGCTACAATTTAACTATTAGTTATATTGTAGCTATATTAGGGTTTATTTTATAGGTAAGTATTTAGTTTTAAATAGGATTACTTTATTTAATTATAGTAATTTTATCTAGATGTATTTAAATTATATTTAAGTTAGGGGGGGTTAGGGTTAGACTTAGGTTTAGGGGTTAATAACTTTATTATAGTAGCGGCGACGTTGGGGGCGGGAGATTAGGGGTTAATAATTGTCGGTAGGTGACAGCAACGTTGGTGGCGGCAGATTAGGGGTTAATAAAATTTACTATAGTGTTTGCGAGGCGGGAGTGCGGCGGTTTAGGGGTTAATACATTTATTATAGTGGCGGCAATGTCCGGTCGGCAGATTAGGGGTTAGTAAGTGTAGGTAGGTGGCGGCGACGTTGGGGGCGGCAGATTAGGGGTTTATAGGTATAATGTAGGTGGCGGCGATGTCCGGTCAGCAGATTAGGGGTTAAAAATATTTATTTTAGTGTTTGCGATGTGGGGGGGGGCCTCGGTTTAGGGGTTAATAGGTAGTTTATGGGTGTTAGTGTACTTTTTAGCACTTTAGTTAAGAGCTTTATGTTCCGGCGTTAGCCCATAACACTGACTTTTAAATGCGGTAGGAGTCTTGGAGGTAGAGGCTGTACCGCTCACTTCTTCCAAGACTTGTAATACCAGCGTTAGGCAAATCCCATTAAAAAGATAGGATACGCAATTGACGTAAGGGGATTTGCGGTAGCCTCGAGTCGCGGAAGAAAAGTGAGCGGTGAGCCTCTACCTGTCAGACTCGTAATACCAGCGTTAGGTAAAAAGCAGCGTTGGGACCTCTCAACGCTGCTTTTTAAGGCTAACGCAAAACTCGTAATCTAGGCGAAAATCCTACAAAAAGCTTCTGGAGAAGGGTTTTCTGATGTGTTTGAATAACTCATTTGAATTGTCCCTGTGCAAAGTATAGGAGATGATATTTTGAATAGCTTTGTGAAAGGGACATAATACTCATATGCTAAATCACTTGAAACTGATGCAGTATAACTGTAAAAAGCTGACAGGAAAATATCACCTGAGCATCTCTATGTAAAAAAGGAAGATATTTTACCTCACAACTTCCTCAGCTCAGCAGAGTAAGTTCTGTGTAAAAAGTTATTCTCAGCTGCTCCCAGCTGCAGGTAAAACAGAATAAAAAATGAATAGATGAACTGCAGCCAATCAGCATCAACAGTGCTGAGGTCATGAACTCTTTTACTGTGATCTCATAAGATTTCACATAACTCTCATGAGATTTTACTGTAAACTTCCTTACACTGAATAGGGAAATAAGATTAGTGTGCACGAAAGCTCACTCCTTCCGCTGTCCAGGGACAGACATGCTGATTTGTTGCTTAGAAGTCCTTTACAATGGGATGTGGCTACTGAGAAACTTTTGAGGTAAAATATCTTTCTTTTTTACACATGATGTTCAGCTGATATTTTCTAGTTAGCTTTTTACAGCTTTGCTGCATCACTTTCAAGTGTTTAAACATTTTTGTATTTTTAATGGATTCAAACAATTTGATTTGGAAACCCAGTGAAGAGCCATGAAAAACATTTCATATGGAAATCCTGATGGAGTGGAATTAGGGCTATTTATATTGCTAAAACTTCTTGCAAAGAGAGGAATTTATTTATGGCTTCTGCTGATTACTCCTAAATCTTTTCTCTTGCAGGGTCGTTTACGACATTGTACTGCCTGGTTCTAGAGAGTGAAATGACCTCCCCTCCCCCAGCGCTCCCTCCACTACAGTATAAACCCAACCATAATTAGTAGTCTGTTCAGCAGATTGAAATTTCACATTTGAACATGTTGGTACCCAGCTAATGGACCCCGTATGAAGGTAATCTCTCTTTATAAAACACTATTAGCTCTTCGTATGAGCAACTCTTGTCAAATGCCACCTGGGTTTCATGGATACCAAACCCAATTTTTTTATTTTGTGATTCAGATTGAGCATGCAATTTTAAGCAATGTTCTAATATACTCCTTTTATCAATTTTTCTTTGCTCTCTTAGTATCTTTTTTTTTTTTTTTTTAAAAAGCAGCTTACGAGGCGGCCCATTTTTGGTTCAGCAACGGGGTAGCGCTTGATGATTGGTGGCTAAATGTAACCACCAATCAGCAAGCTTTACCCAGATGCTGAAGATGTGCTGACTGGTAAGCTGTTTTTTCAAATAAAGATACCAAGATAATGAAGAAAAATTGATAATAGGAGTGAATTAGAAAGTTGCAGTTTACCCTATTAACTCCTAAACTGCAACAACCCCCACTGCAAAATACCCACTAACATCTAAACACCGTAACCAGCTAACCCCCCCTAACTTAACACCCCCTAAGTTACCCCACAAAAAACACTTGTCTTACCTGTAAAAAAACAAACCTAATAGTACCTTTAAAAGAAAAAAAGACCCTAACCTTACCTTTAAAAATAAAAAACCTAACCTCACCTTAAAAATAAAAAAACGAACCTTACCTTAAAAATAAAAAACCTAACCTTACCTTAAAAATAAAAAAACTGACCATGCCTGAAAAATAAACAAACTTACCATTACAGAACAAAAAAACTACCACTACAGAAAATATAAAAACCTACCATTAACGAAAAAAACAAAGCGCATCTGGTCAAAGACAAGACACAAATATGTGGATCCACCAATCACCAGCTAACTCCGAGTAGTGCAGTGCTGCTGCTGAGAATAAACTAGGAGAGTCTTGTGGAGCAAAGCAGAAAGTTCCACAAAATTGTGGCCATTCTGGAGAATTCCTGTAGGAATGTGAGAAGGTAACAAAAGAGGAGGAGAGAAGGAGGTCATGAGCAGAGTAAAGGTAATGGGAGGGAGAGTATTTGTAGACAAGGGTCGAGATATATGGGGGGGATTCTGTGTTTTAGTCTGGAAGGGATTGGCAGAGAGGTGCAGCAGATGATGAGCAACGTGTAAGGAAGATCACCCTGGCAGAGGCATTCATTATAGATTGTAAAGGAGATAGACAGCAGCTAGGGAGATCAGAGATGATGAAGTTGCAAAAGTCAAGGCAGGAAATGATGAGGGAGTGGATCAAAATCTTAGTTGTGTGTGAGGCAGTGGTGAATTTTGGAGATGTTTTTAAGGTGGAATTGACCAAAGACTGGATGTGAGGAGTGAATGAAAGATTTGAGTCAAGTCTGACCTCAAGACATTGGCATGCTGGGTTGGGTAACAATATTATTATCAATAGTTATAGAAAGTTGGGGGGTAGAGATTTTGGGCGAAGGGGGGAATTAAGGAACTCAGTTTTGGAGAGACTTAGTTTAAAATAGTGAGAAGAGATCCAGAATGAAACATTAGAAAAACAGTTAATGACACTTTAGCAAGGAAGGGGATAGGTCTGGTGCAGAGAGGTAGATTTGGGTGTCATCAGCATATAAATGATATTGTAACCCATGGGACTTTATTAAGGAACCTAAGATACGTGTAGATTGAGAAAAGAAGGGGACTAAGGACAGAGCCTTGTGATACCCAACAGAAAATGGTAAAGAGGCTACACTAAAAGTACAGTTAGATAGGTAGGAGAACTGCGAAAGGGCTGTGTCACAAATGCCAAAGGTTAGAGGGTCTGCTACAGACAGATCAAGAAGGAATAAAAGATACATTTTGCTGTACTTAGGTCATAAGTAACCTTGATGATTGTGGTCTCTGGAGTGTTGGGGGCAAAATCCAGATTGCACTAGATCAAGGAAGAAGTTTATTGTTAGGATATTTGATAAATGTATATATACAAGTTTTTCTAGAAGCTTTGAGGCAAGAGGGAGTAGGGAAATAGAGTGTAGTTGAACTGGGAGGTTGGATTTAGAGTAGGTTTTTTTGAGGCTAGGTGTGACTAGTGCATATTTAAGGGGTAATGGAAATATACCACTGCTGAGGGAGAGATTGAAAATATGTGTAAGGATTGGAGTAAGTGTTGGAGAGAGGGAGGTCAGTAGTTTTGAGAGGATGGTATATCAAGAAGACAGGTAGGGCAAAATTACAAGTCGCGCGGTATGACTTTTCTGCGCACTATATGATCTTTTCACAAACAATTTCCATTGCGCAGATATTACAAGTCTTGAAAAATCTTTATCTGAATCATTAAAGAAACATTTTTGGGTTCCATGTCCCTTTGAGAAGAAGTGAGCTGGAGAAGTTTTTGAATTTTGCTCCAGTGACACATTAAACATTTTAAAGCAAGGAATATCTGAAACTAAATTAAACAAAAATATACAAACTAATATAAAAATTGTGATTTTAAATAATTCTCCTTTGAAACAATGTAGTAAACTCTTATGCATCTCTGATTTAAGGGATACATACAGTATGTAATATAATATCCTTTATTGTATAAATCAGCAATTCAGCACACGTTGCAAAAAAATAAATAAAAATATTGTTCTAAGAGTTTAAAACTATCTTTGTTAGCATAAATTGTATTGTTTTGCAGTACATGGACACACCCTTTGAAAATCCCTATTAAAGGGACATGAAACAACTATTATATTTTCATAATTCAGACAGAGAATACAATTTTAAACACTTTTCCAATTTACTTCTGTGATCTAATTTGCTTCTTTCTCTTTATATCCTCTGTTGAAGAAGCATCAATACACTACTTGGAGCGAGCAGAACTCATTGGGTGAGCTAATGACAAGAGGCATCTATGTGCAGCTACCAATCAGCAGCTCCTAAGCCTACCTAGGTATGTTTTGCAACAAAGTGAACAAAAAAATGGTTAAAAGAAGTAAAATTGGAAAGTTGTTTAATATCACATGCTCTATCTGAATCATAAAAGAAGAAGAAAATTGGATTCATGTCCCTTTAAGTATTTATAATATTTCTAACACTGATATAATGGAACTCCTGCACTGATCAAACATTCACTACTTGGCATATATCAATGTAGAGTTCTGACCCTGCAAGTTGCATTCCAGCCATTACTGGGGGCATTAGAAAAAAATAATCAATTTTCAAAAATAAATTGTAGTAAAAGAGGGCAAAATAAATAAAGAACATTCATTGCAATTTTTTTTCTGTGCATAATTAATCATTTTATGGGGAATTCACTTTTGAGATTAATGTTCATTTAACTTTAGCAACTTTGTTGTAAAAGCAAAAGAGATCACTAAAACTATTTTTTAAGATATATATTACAAAAGGAAACGTTCATGGTTAAAATAGAGCATGTGATTTTAAGAAACTTATAAATAAATTGTTTGAATAGATATTGAGTAACTTAAAGAGCTCAGACAGTCTGTATCTACATATGCTCAAACATTGGTCTAATTTGTCCTTCAAATTTGTCAGCAAACACCTCAAGGTATGATAGAATGAAGTAAATATTTAAACAAACTATATTATCCAGTTCATAAACCAGTAACAAAGTTACACATAATCCTTTGTTGCTCAGCGTCATTATTTCAGAGTCTTTATCAGCTTTCATTGAGTTTGCTTGCTTTCTTTTTGGCTCACTGTTGCATGAGAGTGACCTACATTTTTCACCATGAGGTGGCTGCACTTACTTCTGTTTTGTCTTACGGTTTTGAATACCAGAGCAGAAGAACAAGATTTAAATAAAAATGCAGCTTCTGCCGAGATATCAGATACCACAAGTGAAGAAAAGGCTGCTGACTCAGATGAAATCTTGGAAGAAGAAAACATTTTAGTTCTAAATGAGAAGAATTTTGACAAAGCACTTAGCACCTATAAGTTTTTGCTGGTTGAGTTTTGTAAGTATTTATTCAAATGTAGTAGCCGATTTCTTTGTGACTGAATTCACTGTATATATGATGACACATTGCTCATTAATACTAATAGTCATAAGGTAAAGTATAAAGTTTTTGTATATGGGGATTTCCTATGTTGCTACAGTTATGAGTTTATATAGAGCACATGAGCAAATTTGACGTAGATTCTGTTCCATTTTTTTTTCATCCTAGAATACTCTGCTTGCAATACTGCAATGCATTCTGGGACGACAGTCCAATTAAAATAAGCATAAATGTGAATAAATTTGTGTAATTGATTAAAAATTTGCATTGTATAAAGTAGTATTGACTACTGATTTAATATTTTAAAAATTTAATTTTTTAATTTTGTTTTTCAGTTTTATGTTTTTTTCTTAAATGTGATTCTTTTGATATTACTATACCTATTTAACAATCATTGTAGAGTGTCCTATTTAATATTCACTTAAATATATAAGTAGTGAACAATATTTTAAGTATCTAAAATTATTTACATGTGATAATTTATATTATGCACTGTGTATTTTTATCTTTTTTTTAAGTGTATTTTTTTTAGCCTAAGTAATTGGTTAATCATGTTAAATGCTATTTATAAGATTTTTAATGCAAACCTTAATAATTTGCTGGGTATATGAATATTATACGTATGGAATTCATACCTTGTCTTGTAAGCAGACCAAGCCGTTTTAGAAAATATATTTTGTTGCATAAAAATACCCAAATATGCGGGAAAAAAAGTAGTAGGAATCTTAATGGAGTAGTAGTATAATCAAACTTAAACTTTCATGATTCATATAGAGTGTGTTACTTTAAACAACTTTACATTTTGTTTTTAAAATTAGCTTTGTTCTTTTGTTATCCTTTATTGAGTACGTCTAGGCAGGCTTATAGGAGCTCAGGAGAGTGCATTTTTGCGACAGTGTTTGTAGCAATGTTATACATTGTCGCAAACCCTGCTGCCACAGAATGCTAAAAGCAAGTGCATGCTCTGAGCTCATATGAACCTGAATAGGTTTACTCTTCAAAAAAGAATACACAGAGAACAAATCAAATTTGTTAATATAAATAAAGTTGTTTAAAATTGCATGCTCTATTTGCTTTGTGAAAGTTTCGTTTTGACTTTACGGGTTCTTCAAATATTTAAAACACACAGTTTATTGTTTTATAATGAACATTAGTTCACCTTCCCAAATATAGTCTATGTCAATGTAATTAAAATTACTAAATGACCATAAGTAGCCTTCTTGTAATTTATTGCAGAAATTAAAATAAATATGAAATATGTTTTGGTTACATTTAAAAAGAATATATCACACAATGTCCTTATGCAAGTCTGAGAGGCTCTTTGGGGTATATCAAGGAAGCCAAGTTTATTAAATGTTTGCTAGAAAAAATTGCTCAGATGACACAGCTCCCACCCTTTTGCAGAAATAGCAAACACAAAAAGACAAAGTTTATTGAAAATTCTTTAAATAAAACAAATATTTTTTTTTTTTATTGTGCATAAATGTGTTTCCTATTAATCAGCAATGCCATATAGTGGGATATTGAAAGGCATGCAAAATGATTGTAATCCAGAAGACTAACTATTAATTAATTCTATTGTGAGTGTATAGTTTAAATAACTAGATGAATTAAGGTGATAATTATTTTATTCTGCTGTTTTTGAATCTTAAAGGGAACGTAAAGTCAAAATGAAACTTATATAGATTTGATAGAGCATGACATTTTAAACTTTCCAATTGACTTCTATTATCAATATTTCTTAGTTCTCTTGGTATAATTTGTTAAAAAGTAATCCTCTTTAGCCACTTTGTGATTAGCAATGTAATCCTGAGCTCCTATCAATTTACCTAGATTTACTTTTCAACAAAGGATACAATAAGAACAAGGCCCATTTAATAATATAAGTAAATCATTTGCAATTGCTTATTCTATTTGAATTATGAACATTTAACTTTGACTCTACTGTGTCTTTGGGAGAAATACATTGTAACCAGGCCTAGAAATATATTACAATACTTTACCCATCACTAAAAAAAGTGATAAGTCTGGGGAAGAAAAAGTCTAATTTTATTCTCATCCATTACAATTTATTACTTAAAGGGACACTGAACCCAATTTTTTTATTTCAGGATTCAGATAAAGCATGACATTTTAATCAACTTTCTAATCTACTCCTATTATACATTTTTCTTTGTTCTCTAGCTATCTTTATTTTAAAAGCAGGAATGTAAATCTTAGCAGCCAGCCCATTTTAGGTTCAGCACCATGGATAGCGCTTGCTTATTGGAGGCTTACATTTACCCACCAATAAGCAAGAATAACCCAGGTTCTCACCTAAAAACGGGCCGACTCCTATGCATCACATTCTTGTTTTTTTAAATAAAGATAGCAAGAGAACGAAGACAAATTGATAAAAGGAGTAAATTAGAAAGTTGCTTAAAATTGCATGCTCTATCTGAATCATGAAAGAAAAAAAAATGGGTTTAGTGTCCCTTTAAGAAAATTTCCAGCCCTGATTATGATTGTGACCGGTTCAAAACCACCAATATATTTATTCACGTTTTACTGTGTAATTGTATAGAGTGGGAACAAAGCAGGTGCAGTAGTGCAACTATCTGTAAACAGAGAGCAGTTAAATAGCTAGCCTTGGGAGTACAGCTGCCAGTGTTCTCACTGCAAACGCATCACCAATTAATAAGTGAATGGGGATTAACCCATTAGCTGACAGAGAGATGTAAAACGTATAATGTGTTGCATATGTCTCTGGCTGCAAAATGGTTAAAGGGAATTTTGCATGATTTTTTTTTATTCTTTTAAAATGTAATACTTTTCAGCTTTGACTTAAAGGGATAATAAAGTCAGAATTAAATGTTCATAATTCAAATAGATTGCGCAATTTTAATCAACTTTCCAATTTACTTTTAATATCAATTTGATTAGTTCTCTTGGCATCCTTTGTTAAAGGGTAACCCTATGTGAGGTCAGAAGCATGCATGTGTCCTTAGCCATCTGGCAGCAGTGTTTGCAACAATGTTTAAAACAATATTATACATAGTTGCAAACTCTGCTGCCATATGGGGCAAGATTATATATGCAGCGTCGCCCGCAAATGCCTACAATGCCGTTTTATAAACCGGTTTTGGTATCACATATATACGGCATAGCATACAAGTTACGTGCGTATATTTTACCCATCACCCGCATTTTTTAATCCCAAAAAATAACATAGAACTGGCGTTGCCATTCGGTATTACATATTTAGCGCAGAATTGAGAAAATCTACTCCATTTTCATCTTGCCACACATAGACAGGCGGAGCAACCCCTGCACTAAGCAGCCGGACAGATATCTCTGCATGCTAAGGCACTGTTGCTTAGCTCTGTAGCAACCCAAGGGTTGCAGGTTCGAACCCCGGCGAGGTTCACTCAGCCTTTCATCCTTCTGAGGTCGATAAAATGAGCAGCGTCTTACGACTGATTAGCCGCTCTTTACAAGTACCCCATACATACACTGACTAAAAAAGCAACATAACTCCCTGGAAGCCTTAACCAACACATACATTTAAGCAGCATCTCAAATAGTTAAAGGGACAGTATACTATAAAAAAAGTTTTTCTCTTTCCAATTACTTTTTTTACTAGCTGCAGAGTATAAAATGTATGAGATGTTCTTTTTTAAGGTTTATTTGTGTATATGAAATAGCTGATTTTGTGTTTTGAAGTCACAACCTAATTAAATGGGTTGAGCTTGTAGGTATAATCAGATCTCATTACTTTATCACATTATGTACATATACTTGCTTCTTTATTTTATATCTGTTCATAAACCAATCACCAATACTTGGAGAGAACAATGGAAAATTAAAATTGTATTACCTTATCTCTTCTATAACCCACTGGGAGAGTAATTTATTATACTGGCTGTGTTAACACAGCTTGGCCTTGAGGCCAAAATATTTAAGAATGGGTGGCGATACCACATGCTAAATAAAATATTTCAAATGCAATCATAAGGGTAAAAGAAATACTTGTAAACAATTTAATACACTCCAGCAGGTAAAGTGGATCATTGGGAACAAATTAAAGGGAAGATAATTTTTGAGTAAACTGTCCCTTTAAACCTTGCTGCCCACTTACTTATTAAAATCATTATTTCTCCTCTGCAATTGTGCCAAACCAATCACAAACAGCACAACCTCTCACCTGCAGCCTTAAGACACCTGACAATGCACACCCTATTAGTAACATCAGTATTATATATACCCATGTGTCAGTTTATATTGGATGTGAGATACATTGATTTACATCTTATAAGTGAATATTACTATATGTGCCCTTCATACACAACTATGTGGATGTGAGTTATAGTACAAGAATGTCATAAACATGATAATATTACCTGTTTTTTTATTGCCATTTCAACACAGGTCATATTATATGTTTTAACAATATTAGTCTAATAAAACACACCTTACATGGATGTGTATGAGAATTACTTGGTAAATAACAGAGGACAAGGTTTATGGTGAACGATACTAATATTTATTTTTTTGGCTTCTTGGATGAGGGAGCCAAGGTGCCTGTAGTGGATTGCCTTGTTCTCCTTGTTCTAGCAGATTCTGCTGTTTCTGCTGGTGTGCTGGCCACAGACTATAGGCTGGAGGCAGTGTCCTGCTGGTGTGTAAAGTGCTCAACCAACACACCCAAAGGTTGATTTTGTACTCTCCATCTATTGTCCATCTGCATCTGCATATCAGACAGAATTCGCATCATCTGTGACTGGTTTTGAACCCTTGCAATTAACGATGCTGCAATGTCCCTCTGCACCCCTATGCTACATTTGTGTAACCTCTCTTGGCCTCTTTGTAAGCTCTCAGTGCTTCTGGTGAGCCTCCTCTGCAGTGTAAGGTATTCCTCACCCAGGGGAGAATACAATGCATCCACAGGCTCTTGAGCCAATAGGGCTGGCAGTTGCTTGAGGGCCATGATCTTGGAGAAGAGGTGATGCTTGTGGATGTGCTTCTGTTGCTTGAGGGGCAGCTGTAGTTTCGGGTGCTTAAGGGGCAGCTGTAGTTTCTGGTGCGTGAGGGGCAGCTGTAGTTTCTGTGGCAGCTGTAGTTCTGGTGTGTGAGGGGCAGCTGAAGTTTCTGGTGCTTGAGGGGCAGATGTAGTTGCTGCTGCTTGAGGGGTAGCTGTAGTTTATGCTGTATTTTCATCTGCAGATTTTGGAGCTCATCGCAGGGAAGAGTATGGTGGAGCTCGTTCCAGGGAAGAGTATGGTGGAGCTCGTTCCAGGGAAGAGGATGGTGGAGCTCGTCCAAGGGAAGAGGATGGTGGAGCTCGTCCAAGGGAAGAGGATGGTGGAGTTCGTACAAGGGAAGAGGATGATGGAGCTCGTCCAAGGGAAGAGGATAGTGGAGCTCATCCCAGGGAAGAGGATGGTGGAGCTCTCATAGATGATTGGTATTCCCACTGATGACCAGTGTGTGACCACTCTACAATAGGCACATCCTGTGACATAGTCTGTGGGTAATATCCATAACTGACAGGAGACTGTGATTGTGTTGTGGGGGGTGTAAATACATGGACCCTTTGTGCATGTCTTGGCTCCCCCTCAAAACCAAAGAGAGGATATTCCATTGGCCAGGAATGTAGCCAGGGGTCATATGGCAATGTCGGTGGCATCACGCCCGGGTCCTCAATTGAAGCCATCCAACCATGCTCATGCCTGGTAACACACTGTTCCTGCGGTTGCCTGAAGACTAGTGATGGTGGTGGTGGTGGTTGTTGCGGTGGTGGTGGCATGGCTGTTTCTATCCTTGTGACAGGAGGTTCTGTGGAGGAGTTAAAGGATGAAAGGGATAAGTACAGTCAGATATATGTCCATGTGGGCATACAATGTACAGTGATACATGCTAGGGCCTATACTGATTCACATGTCAAACTCTAAAACATGCATGTGCACATTGTGAGTTGGTCTATGGGGGATTTGAATATGAGCACTTTTACAGGGATGTGTTTTATGCAATAGTTATGTGTACATGTCAATGATGAAATAATGTGTTCCTTAAGTGACACTATGCTCACACATAGCTTGATCTAGGCACACAACCTGCTTTATTGAGTTAAATGTATTGGAATGGCTATAGTGTCCATTTAATGAAAACTCTACATGTGGATTGTGGCCTCTGTTACTCTGAGACATATTGCACTATTCCACCTCGCATCATGAATTGCAAGCAAGAAAATGGCGGTTGCACGGGGGTTTATATAGGGATTTTGAATAGCGTAATTACGTGTTGCTTTTTTAGTTTAACTCCAGTTTCGTTTTTACATGTGTTATCCTCAATTGCATAAGTTACTTGCAATGACAGAAATGTGTATTTGTGCACATTTCTGAAGTTCGCCAGTTTGTCCTACTTATGCCAGTCTAGCATCTGATGGAGCTGTATATGTGATACCCCGACGTGCGAGGTTAAATTATGGGTGGCATGGGTTTCAGAAGTTACGCTGAAGCCTGCGCTGCATATGTAATCTTGCCCATAGTGTCTGTACAATTCTATGGCAGCAGTGCTTGCAACTATGTATACCATTTCTATAAACATTGTTGCAAACACTGCTGCTAGATGGCCAAACACGTGCATGCTCCTCAGCTCACCCAGGTTTACTCTTTAACAAAGGATACCAAGAGAACTAAGCAAAATTGATAATATAAGTAAATTGGAAAGTTGTTTAAAATGGCATGTTCTATTTGAATTATAAACATTTCATTTTGACTTCACTGTCCCTTTAAAGGTGCACAAAGAAAATGCTTCAGCGCGAGCATTTTATTATTGCACTATTGCTTGCATACAACTATGTGTTTAACCCTTGCAAATTGGAAAACACAAACACATATATCTGGGGAGCCACTGACAAAAAGCAAACATGTGTAGCCACCAATCAGCAGCTAGCTGACAAAAGTGCATTGCTGCTTATACTAAAATCACATTTTTCTTTAGCCATTTGAGTGCAAACGACGTCTCTGAGCCGTTGATAGCACTTACCCACCTTGAGGGCAATCTGGGGGCTCCCCCCCTGGCGATCTGGCCTGACTAGTGAGAGGCATCGCCAGGGCTTCACGATTCGCGCTGTGACGTCGCCATGCAACTTTATTTAAAAAAAATGTATGCTTACCTGATAGATTTGTTTCTTTCCGGATATGGTGAGTCCATGGGATCACCAATTACTGTTGGGAATATCACTCCTGGCCAGCAGGAGGAGGCAAAGAGCACCACAGCAAAGCTGTTAAAGGGACAATGAACCCATATGTTTAATTTCGTGATTCAGATAGAGCAGGCAATTTTAAGCAACTTTCTAATTTACTCCTATTATCAATTTTCCTTCATTCTCTTGCTATCTATATTTGAAAAAGAAGGCATCTAAGCTTTTTGTTTGGTTCAGACCTCTGGACAGCATTTTCTTATTGGTGGATGAATTTATCCACCAATCAGCAAGAACAACCCAGGTTGTTCATAAAAAATGGGCCGGTATCTAAACTTAAATTCTTGCATTTCAAATAAAGATACCAAGAGAATGAAGAAAATTTGATAATAGGAGTAAATTAGAAAGTTGTTTAAAATGTCATGCTCTATCTGAATCACAAAAGAAAAAAAATTGGGGTCAGTGTCCCTTTAAGTATCACTTCCCTTCCCACAATCCCCAGTCATTCGACCGAAGGAAAAAGGAGAGAAAGGAAATAACACAAGGTGTAGAGGTGCCTGAGGTTTAGATAAAAATAACTGTCTTAAAATAAAGGGTGGGGCCATGGACTCACCATATCCGGAAAGAAACAAATATATCAGGTAAGTATACATTTTGTTTTCTTTCCTAAGATATGGTGAGTCCACGGGATCATCAATTACTCTTGGGAATCAATATCCAAGCCAGAGGACTCAGATGATTAGGGAGGGACAAGACAGGGAACCTAAACGGAAGGCACCACCGCTTGAAGAACCTTTCTCCCAAAAGAAGCCTAAGTCGAGGCAAAAGTATTAAATTGATAAAATTTTGAAAAAGTATGCAATGAGGACCAAGTCGCAGCCTTGCAAATCTGTTCTACAGAGGCCTCATTTTTGAAGGCCCAAGAATAAGAAACAGCCCTAGTGGAATGAGCTGTGATTCTCTCAGGAGGCTGCTGTCCAGCAGTCTCATAGGCCAAATGAATAATACTTCTCAACCAGAGAGAAAGAGAAGTGGCAGTAGCTTTCTGACGTTTGCGTTTCCCAAAAAAACAAACAACGCAGAAGACTGGTGAAAATCCTTAGTCGCCTGCAAATAGAAATTAAGCCGTTGAAGGCGTTACATGGGAAGCTACTATAAGCTGCGTCAGAAGTAAAAGTGCACGCTTAGTAGACCCTGCTGAAGAGTGAAGACTCCGCTTCTCCTGTGACGTCAGAGGTGGTCCCGTCAGCCATACTAATACACATACAAACGGCTATTTTATTTCCCCTAAAAAAAAAATAACGAGTGTATAAAAAACACAGCCTAACATACTGAGCCACCAATGATTCTTAAAGGGACACTGAACCCAAATTTTTTTCTTTCATGATTCAGATAGAGCATGACATTTTAAGCAACTTTATAATTTACTCCTATTATCAATTTGTCTTCATTCTTTTGCTATCTTTATTTTAAAAGCAGGAATATAAATCTTAGCAGCCAGACAATTTTAGGTTCAGCACCATGGATAGCGCTTGCTTATTGGAGGCTGACATTTACCCACCAATAAGCAAGCATAACCCAGGTTCTCAACCAAAAATGGTCCCGCTCCTATGCATCATATTCCTGCTTTTTAAATAAAGGTAGCAAGAGAATGAAGAAACATTGATAACAGGAGTAAATTAGAAAGTTGCTTAAAATGGCATGCTCTATCTGAATCATTAAAGAAAAAAATTGAGTTTAGTGTCCCTTTAAGTACCTAACGAATCAATTTTCTATAATTTTACCGCCACCCCAAAACTTGCACAGAAGGCAAAGAGAATGACTGGAGATTGTGGGAAGGGAAGTGATACTTAACAGCTTTGCTGTGGTGCTCTTTGCCTCCTCCTGCTGGCCAGGAGTGATATTCCCAACAGTAATTGATGATCCCGTGGACCATATCTTAGGAAATAAATTAACAATGGATAATATAGGGAAATGGGGGCATGCTGCTTAGAAGCCTGTATCTCAGGTATATAAGCAGCTACAGACCCCCAATACACACAGTTGGAAAGGTAATCGCCTAACCTTTCCAGTGGTATAAGTCTTGGAGATCTAAAAAAAAAAGTAAAAATAAATATATATATATATATATATATATATATATATATATATATATATATATATATATATATTTAAAAAAGGTAAAACAAAAGCTCAAATCCAGCTTAGCACCCAGGTGGGAAATGGCTTAGCAGCCAAAGGGTTAATGATTCAGATAGAGCATGTCATTTTAAACAACTTTCTAATTTACTCTTACTATCAATTTTTCTTCGTTTTCTTGCTATCTTTTTTAAAAAGCAGGAATTTAAAGCTTAGGAGCCACGCAATTTTAGGTTCAGCACTCTTGATAGTGCTTGCTTATTGGCGGCTACATTTAGCAAACCAATAAGCAAGCATGAACCAAAAATGGAACAGCTCTTGAACTTTACATTCCTGCTTTTTAAATAAAGATAGCAAGAGAACGAATA
Source organism: Bombina bombina (assembly GCF_027579735.1). Classification (NCBI taxonomy): domain Eukaryota; kingdom Metazoa; phylum Chordata; class Amphibia; order Anura; family Bombinatoridae; genus Bombina; species Bombina bombina. Next base: position 83,973,206 of record NC_069509.1, on the reverse strand, counting down.
AGAAATTTAATTTAATAGGAGTAAATTAGAAAGTTGCTTAACATTACATGCTCTATCTGAATCATGAAAGAAAAAAAATGGGTTTAGTGTCCCTTTAAGTATTCTTTTCAACAAGAGATAGCAAGATAATGAATGAAATTGTTACTTTTCTTGAAATGACATGCTCTATCTTAAAGGGACATTCCAGTCAAAATTTAAATGCGCATAGATGAATTACATCTTTAAATAGAAACATATTTGTAATATACAGGTATTGGCAAAATGCTTCTACTAGAAGTTATCACTGTTTTAGTCTTAGCATTTTTCTCTGCATGTGCACCAACTAGATATTCTCAGTGCACCAGCATTTTAAATACTGCAGCTGCTCAGAGCACCAGTGGGGCTTGTATCATGTCAGCAATTAACAAATTGAGTCATTACCAGATGGTACAAGCAAGCAAGTGCTGTGTTTAAAATGCTGGTGCACGCAGCATACTTAAATACACTCTTGAAACAGCTATAGCTTTTATTAGAAACAATTTAGCTAATTCATGTATATTGCAGAAATGCTTCTATGCCAAAGTGAAAGGCCCCCGGTTGAATTCCAATTTTGGCTGGAATGTCCCTTTAACAATGAAAGTTTAATTTTACAGGGAAACGTCTATAATTTCTTTTATATCTTTTTTTTTTTTTAAGCCCATGTATATCAGCCTCCAGCTTACGTCTATTACCAAATTTGTCTCATGATCTTGTTATCCTTTGTTGAAGGAGCAGCAATGCACTAGTGGGAGCTAGCTGAACACATTGGGTGAACCAATATCATTAGCCACCAATCAGCAAGTGGCAACCAGGTGCTGAACCAAAAATAGGCCAGCTCCTAGGCTTACATTCCTGCTTTTTCAAATAACGATACCAAGAGAACAAAGAAAAATAGATAATAGGAGTAAATTAGAAAGTTGCTTAAAATTGCCTGCTCTATCTGAATTGTGAAAGAAAATGATTTGGGTTTAGTATCCGTTTAGCTGTGTATTTACTGTAAATATTTCACATTCAAATGTTCTGCACACAGAGGAATATGCTCTATGTATTTATAAATATATATATATATATATACACACACACACAACACACAGAAAACCTGGCACTCGCCAGCAGATTCACAGTAATGCAAAAACAAGGATACCCAAGAGAGTGTCCGACAGTGGGGGCGCACCTAAAAATATATGGTAATGAATAAAATACTTGAATAAACAATAATAATAAATTCCAACAAGAAAATAATGTAAGGGTACTTGAGTTAATGATGGTATAGCATCCAAAAATCCAAAGATAAAATGTCCAATGTTCGGTTTAGCAGATGCTGTTTGCAGTGTAATATCTTTGGTAAGCTCTGCTCACAATCCCTGGGGGAAGTCAGTTACAAGCCTGTGTCACCCTGGGAGGTTCCCAGTTGGTTTGTTTGGAAGTATGCATTGTGTGGGTGCTGGTTTAGGGTCCCAGGAAGGGGGAGACCTTGTCGTGGTCCTGGGCTTGATCCTATGGCGCCAAATGTAACGGACTTCCCCCAGTTTTGCTTTTAAACATTACTGTGAATCTGCTGGCGAGTGCCGGGATTACTGTGTGTTGTGTTGATAATGTTTGTAATGCTTGCCTGCGGGCCTGTCACCTAGGCTGTTCTGGGGTTAACTGCCTGAGTTGCTGGGAACTTTGCAGCTGTCTGTCAGTGTTCAGGGCTGTGGAGTTTTCTGTGACTTAGGATGTGTACCCAGTCCAGTCTGTGAGTGCCGTCCATTCCTGTGTTTTATTTATATATATATATATATATATATATATATGTATAAATATATATTGTACCAAAATACCATCATATATATAGAAATATGTATTTAAGAATACATAGAACATATTCTGCTATGTGAAGAACATTGGCATGCGAAATATTCATATTTTCATGTCGGATTAGCGCACATAAGAATATGCCATTAGATTTGCGTGTGAATAGGGTGTTCATTTTTTTCTTCCACTTTTTTTGCTCTATTGACTTCTATGGGGGAATACGCTAACACTTGCCCAAAATTCTAAGTTCGTCTTTTTGTGCGCATTGGGTTAGCGCACAAGCGAAAACTTACTTTCAACTTGTAATATGAGCGCAACCCAACACATGTAAAAAGCTTACTTCTAGCGTTAATTTTAATCGAGTCCAATATTGGATAGTACAGGTATGATAAAAAATGATGGGCGTCTGTATTACTACGTTCACAACAACCACTGTAGTTCATTTTAATCAAATGATACACATACAAGATCTCTCTCCATTTCTCTGTCTATATATATAGCTCTTTTTTGGTTTGTATATACAGTATAAATACATATTTAAAGGGACACTAAACCCAAACATTTTCTTTTATGATTCAGATAAAGAATACAATTTTAAACAACTTTCCAATTTACTTCTATCATCTAATTTGCTTAATGCTTTAGGTATCTTTATTAGAAGAAATAGCAATGCACACTGGTGAGCCAATCACACGAGGCATCTATGTGCAGCCACCAATCAGCAGCTACTGAGCCTATCTCTATATGCTTTTTAACAAAGGAAATCAAGAGAATGAAGCAAATTAGATAACAGGAGTACATTGGAAAGGTGTTTAAAACAGCATGCTCTTTCAAAATCATGAAAGAAAAATGTGGTTTTCATGTCCCTTTAAATTCACTGTAATTTTAGTATGCATAGGTTGTTGTTTCAGAGTAATAAGTGTTTTGAGTATTTTAGTAAAAACGTGTCCTTTTAACTGGCAAGAAAAAAACTGTGAGAACTGTAGTGTGAAAATGTTTATAGAATTATGCTGGGATTTGAGAAAAAAATCCATACACACCCATGGAAACCCCAACAATTAAGCTTTGTATTTTGCACTAATAAATAAGAATTTCTTTGTGGGTTTTTTTGCACATCCAGTGTACTTAAATTACAATTTACTGTATGCATATTTAATACGATTTATTAACGTGCAATTTTACATAAAAATGTTACGTTTTTGATAAAATACTATTTTTGGTGAACAATTTTGTTAAAATTTTTTGCTGCACCTTAACAGTACAATTTTCTCCTACGTATTTTTGTGTGAATGGTTAAATTATTCGTTTTGTATACTTTATCAATTACAAATTTAAAGGGACACTGAACCAAACTTTTTTCTTTTGTGATTCAGATAGAGCGTGCAATTTTAAGCAACTTTCTAATTTACTCCTATTATCAATTTTTCTTCATTCTCTTGCTATCTTTATTTGAAAAAAGAAGAAATCTAAGCTTTTTTTGGTTCAGTCCACTGGACAGCACTTTTTTATTGGTGGTTAAATTTATCCACCAATCAGCAAGGACAACCCAGGTTGTTCACCAAAAATGGGCCGGCATCTAAACTTATATTCTTGCATTTCAAATAAAGATACCAAGTGAATAAAGAAAATTTGATAATAGGAGTAAATTAGAAAGTTGCTTAAAATGTCATGCTTGATCTAAATCACGAAAGAAAAATTTTGGGTTTAGTGTCCCTTTAATTGTGCCCTTTTATAATGTATGCATGGTTTATTTTTTTATTATTATACTTTATTTATAAAGCGCCAACAAATTCCGCAGAGCTGTCCATGAGTACGAAAGAAAAAAGTACAACGATGATACAATATTTTTGAGACAGGACCAAATTTATCAAACAAAGGAGGAACTAAGGGCCTATTCTTGTTGGAAGTTACAATCTAGAAGGGTAGGAGGGTGAGAAACAAGAGGTGAGGACGGCAAGGGTGAGAATGATGTTAATACAGAGTTAGAAGAGGTGGAATTCATTTGTTAATGAGTTTGGCGGGAGGCTTCCTTGAACAAAAGTGTCTTTAGGGAGCGTTTAAAGGAGAAGAGATTAAGGCAAAGTCTGACAGTTACGAGGAAGTGTGTTCCAGTGGATTGGTGCCGCACAAGAGAAATCCTCCTCCCTATTCGAAAATGCAGTTTGCGCCTCTTAGCGAGACACCCTGTTTTCAGGGTAAAAAGTGCCTTTAAATTATTCCAAAAGGGAAATAGAAGGACTGGCGAACATTCTTATAGAATCTCACCAGCCCAGAGAGCTTTAGAGAATCAAGCCCTCTGAGCAAAAGTTAGCTAGCCTAAATATAATAAAAAAAAGTTTTGGACTTTTCAATATAGGATAATTAGAATATACAATTGAAATGTGTAGAGGTCTATAAAATTCAAATTTATGGCAATGTTATCGTTTTATCTAAGAATTCTAATTTTATTTAGAGGTAAGTTGATTAAATCTATGATAGTTTACATAAAATCACTTAAAAACAGTCCCCTGCTCTTTTCAGTGTAACCTTGCACGAAATAAAAAAGTGACTGTCTATAAATATAAGACGGCTAGAACTATGCTGTTATCTATTCTTATCCATCTGTCGCTCATTGTAATCTGTCACTCGTGTGTTTTGCTGTATTTGCCAAGTAATTATGCTGTTCCCATTTAGTCAGACAGCATCTGCTTTTCTGTAAATTAAAGAGAGGCACGTGGTAAAATACATATGTTTTACAAGCGATTAATAAATACAATAGTTACTGGTAAAATAAAAACCGAAAGATAACATTGTAAGGCTATGTGTACATAAAGTTATTAAAGGGATAGGTGAGTCATAATTAAAGGGCCATTATAGTAAAAAAAAAAATACATGTGCTTATCTGTTAGAGCATGTAATTTTAAGATTATGAACCCTTCACTACCATGTATTTATTGAATTCCTGCAATAGTGTTAAACACTCAGTCGTAGTAGTAGTTCGGGACTCGCAGAGCACTGCTGGTCTTGAGTGGAAAACATTGCTGATGCAATGTTCCATATTATAGTTGCGCGACTAGCGCTGCTGAATGTATCGGTGGCATTTTATAAGTTGTGTTTTACTCCCTTTGCAGGGATTAAACACACTATAGTCTAGGGTCAATAGTCTTAAAATGACATGCTCTAACGGAATAGAGAATAGCATTTTTTGAATACATTGGTCTTTTAAACTTGCATAATTCAAATACAGCATGTCATTTTAAGACACATTTAAATTAACTTCCATTTTCAAACTTACTTTGTTTTCTTGGTATTTCTTGTTGAAAAATAATATGTATAAATCCTACATTAGTGGTGCTAGCTTGTGATTGGTGCCTGCACACGTTTGTCTCTTGTGATTGGCTCAGCTAACTCTCAGTAGTGCATTGCTGCGCCTTCAACAAAGGATACCAAGAAAATGAAGCAAATTTGATATTAGAAGTAAATTGGAAAGTTATTTAAGATAGCATGTTTTATCTAATTCATTAAAAAAAAATGTAGGGTTTCATGTCCCTTTAATAAAGCTTAAAGGGATACGGAACACACGTTTCCTTTCGTGATTCAGATAGAGCATGCAATTTTAAGCAACTTTCTAGTTTACTCCTATTATCAATTTTCTTTGTTCTTTTTCTATCTTTATTTGAAAAAGCAGTAATGTAAGGCTAGGAGCCGGCCCATTTTTGGTTCAGCACCTTGGTAGTGCTTGCTGATTGGTTTGCTACATTTAGCCACCAATTAGAAAGCACTACTCAGGTGCTGAACCAAAAATGGGTCGGTTCTTAACCCCTTAACGACCGAGGACGTGCAGGGTACGTCCTCAGAAAAAAGGCAGTTAACGCCTGAGAACGTACCCTGCACGTCCTCGGTGTGGAAAGCAGCTGGAAGCGATCCTGCTCGCTTCCAGCTGCTTTCCGGTTATTGCAGTGATGCCTCGATATGGAGGCATCCTGCAATAACCTTTCACGGCCATCCGATGCAGAGAGAGCCACTCTGTGGCCCTCTCTGCACCGGACATCGATGGCCAGTATCGTTGGTGGGTGGGAGCCGGTGTGGGAGGTGGGTGTCGGCCATCGATGGCCCTGGTCATGTGGAGGGGGGCGGGATCGTGGGCGGGTAAGCCCGGGGGCGCGCGCGCACGTGCACGAGGGGGAGGGCGCGTGCACGGGGAGGGAGCGGGTGGGAACCGCTACACTACGGAAAAAATGTGTCCCAAAACAATAAAAGTGGGACAACATTTAAATAAATAAAAAAGCCCTTAGGTGTGATTTAGGTGGTGGGGGTTGGTCCGTGGGGGGGACGATTGAGCTACACTACAGAATTTTTTTTAAAAAAAAATAAACATTTGATTGTTCAAAATGGGTACTGGCATACAGCTGCCAGTACCCAAGATGGCTCCCAATAATGCTGAGAGGGAGGCTTAGAGAGCTGTTTTGGGGGGGATCAGGGAGGTTGGGGGTTAAGGGGGGGATCCTAAACACAGCATATGTAAATATGCTTTTTTTTTTTTTTCTTTAAAAAAAAAAAAACTTTTATTTTAGTACTGGCAGGCTTTCTGCCAGTACTTAAGATGGCGGGGACAATTGTGGGGTGGGGGAGAGAAGGGAGCTGTTTGGGAGGGATCAGGGGGTGGGATGTGTCAGCTGGGATGCTGATCTCTACACTAAAGCTAAAATTAACCCTGCAAGCTCCCTACAAACTACCTAATTAACCCCTTCACTGCTAGCCATAATACACGTGTGATGCGCAGCAGCATTTAGCGACTTTCTAATTACCATAAAGCAACGCCAAAGTCATATATGTCTGCTATTTCTGAACAAAGGGCATCCCAGAGAAGTATTTACAACCATTTGTGCCATAATTGCACAAGCTGTTTGTAAATAATTTCAGTGAGAAACCTAAAATTGTGAAAAAATTAACGTTTTTTTTTACTTTGATCGCATTTGGCGGTGAAATGGTGGCATGAAATATACCAAAATGGGCCTAGATCAATACTTGGGGTTGTCTACTACACTACACTAAAGCTAAAATTAACCTTAGAAGCTCCCTACATGCTCCCTAATTAACCCCTTCAATGCTGGGCATAATACACGTATTGTGCGCAGTGGCATTTAGCAGCCTTCTAATTACCAAAAAGCAAAGCCAAAGCCATATATGTCTGCTATTTCTGAACAAAGGGGATCCCAGAGAAGCATTTACAACCATTTATTCTATAATTGCATAAGTTGTTTGTAAATAATTTCAGTGAGAAACCTAAAGTTTGTGAAAAAATTTGTGAAAAAGTGAACAATTTTTTTTATTTGATCGCATTTGGCGGTGAAATAGTGGCATGAAATATACCAAAATGGGCCTAGATCAATACTTTGGGATGTCTTCTAAAAAAAAATATATACATGTCAATAGATATTCAGGGATTCCTGAAAGATATTAGTGTCCCAATGTAACTAGCGCTAATTTTGAAAAAAAGTGGTTTGGAAATAGCAAAGTGCTACTTGTATTTATGGCCCTATAACTTGCAAAAAAAGCAAAGAAGATGTAAACATTGGGTATTTCTAAACTCAGGACAAAATTTAGAAACTATTTAGCATGGGTGTTTATTGGTGGTTGTAGATGTGTAACAGATTTTGGGGGTCAAAGTTAGAAAAAGTGTGTTTTTTTCCATTTTTCCTTCATATTTTATAATGTTTTTTATAGTAAATTATAAGATATGATGAAAATAATGGTATCTTTTGAAAGTCCATTTAATGGCGAGAAAAACGGTATATAATATGTGTGGGTACAGTAAATGAGTAAGAGGAAAATTACAGCTAAACACAAACACCGCAAAAATGTAAAAATAGCCTTGGTCCCAAACGGACAGAAAATGGAAAAATGCTGCGGTCATTAAGGGGTTAAAGGGACACTGAACCCAAAAAATGTATTTCGTGATTCAGATAGATCATGCAATTTTAAGCAGCTTTCTAATTTACTCCTATTATCAAATTTTCTTCATTCTCTTTGTATCTTTATTTGAAAAGCAAGAATGTAAGTTTAGATGCCGGCCCATTTTTGATGAACAACCTGGGTTGTTCTTGCTGATTGGTGGATTAATTTAACTGACCAATACACAAGTGCTGTCCAGGGTTTGAACCAAAAAATAGCTTAGATGCCTTATTTTTCAAATAAAGAGAACAAAGACAAATTGATAATAGGAGTAAATTAGAAAGTGGCTTAAAATTGCCTGATCTATCTGAATTATGAAAAAAAATGTAACCAATATTTTAGTTCCTCATGCTTTTCTGAACATTAAACTACATTTTCTCATATGCATAATAAAAATTAGCAATTAGGCCTTAGAATGCAAAATAATCTGCATATAAAATATTTTAAACTGTGATTTTATTAGCAAAGTTTGCATTATCTTACAGCACAGGGACGTACCCCTCTTTATTATAAGGCTTATCTTATCTCCTCTGCTGTGACAATTTAGGAACAGATATAAAATGAGCTCCTGCATTGATCAACCAATCACTGTGTACAATGTTGTTAGGTCAGCCTTGCATGTTAGTCTCTCTGTGGGCAGTAACCCCCCCCCCCCCAGTTTTCAGAATTAAATTACTAATATATACTAATACTAATAATATAAAATAAATAATGAACGTGTATTACAAAGTGTTTTATTATGCATAATTAAAGGGACATAAAACCCAATTTTTTTCTTTCATGATTCAGATTAAGCATTCAAACAACTTTGTCATTTACTTCTATTATGACATTTTCTTTTTTCTCTTGGTATATTTTGTTGAAGGGCAGGGATGTAATAATAATATTATAAAAGTAAAGAAATTGATAAAAAAAATGTTATTACCTACAGTACTGCAAATACAGCTGTTTAAAGGGACATGAAAACCCCCAAAAATGTATTTGCGATTCATATAGAACATAGTATTTTAAACAACTTACAATGTACTTCTATTATCAAATTTGCTTCATTCTCTTGTTATCCTTTGTTAAAGGAGCATCAATGAACTGCTTGGAGCTAGCTGAATTCATGGGGCGAGACAGTGACAAGAGGCGTATATATATATATATATATATATATATATATATATGTATACAGCTACCAATCAGCAGCTAGCTTCCAGTAGTGTGCTGCTGCTCATGAGTCTTCCTATGTATACTTTTCAACAAAGGATACCAAAAGAACAAAGCACATTAGATAACAGAAGTAAACTGAATACTCTATCTGAATCGATAAGTTCTAATTTTGACAATACTGTCCTTTTAAGCTTTCAGAAGGAGCTGTGATTAACTAAATGTAGCCACCAATCAGCAAGTGCTATCCAAGGTCTGAACAAAAAATAGGCTGGCTCCTAAGCTTAAATTCCTGCTTTTCAAAGAAAGATACCAAGAGAACAAAGAAAAAATGATAATAGGAGTAAATTAGAAAGTTACTTAAAGTAGCTTGCACTATCTGAACCATGAGAGAAAAAAATTGGGTTCAGTGTCCCTTTAAATATTGTTATAGGTTTTTGACTAATACTAATAGTGTTTTTTTTTTTTCCTGTGGGAAGATGCTCCCTGGTGCGGTCACTGTCAGGCCCTAGCTCCGGATTACGCCAAAGCTGCGGAAATTCTGAAGAATCAGACATCAGAAGTTAGACTTGCTAAGGTGGATTCAACAGTAGAAACAAACCTGAGCACTGAGTTTGGCGTGAATGGATACCCAACCCTTAAATTCTTCAAGGATGGAAACAGAACTGGTCACATTGATTATGGAGGTATTAATGATGCTTATTTATAAACTGATATTCGCTAAAAGAGATTGGGTTGCCTAGTTCCCAATAGTCCATTCTAAATAGAGAAGTATACGAGAACAGAAAGTAGCCACTTACAGAAAAACAAATTTGGTGTTGATTATTTTTCATAGGCTATTTGGATATCTAATGTTATTTAAAAGGACAGCGTATTGTAAACAACTTGCCCCTTTAATGTGTTCCCAATTATGGGCTAGATTACGAGTGGAGCGATATTTGCACTCCACTCAGTAATACTGGCGCACGCAATTGTGCGCTGGTATTATAAGCTCAGCGCAATGCGAATGCGAGCTCGCATGACTTGGGAGCTTTGAGCTGACAAGAGCGCGCCTCCATAGTGGTAAGTCGCGCAACGATGGGCAGCAAAGTTAAAATATATATTTATATGTGTATATATACATATATTAACACACACACACACACATATATATGTATATAAGAATATACATATATATTAACAGTAAAAAACACAGTCGTCATAGACCGCAATGTAAAGGAACTTCTCAGTGCCGTTTTTTTCCTAACACTCCACACCTGCTCACGTTAACCCCTTATAACTGCTTTGTGCAGCTATTATTTTAATAAAATAAAGATGATACTGTTTTTTTTATTAAGGCACACTACACTTAATTTTGGAGGGCAATTAGGGAACATTTTTTTCATTAACCAGAGATCTGATCGCTGGTTAATGAATGCTAGCGCAAAGTGCTACAGCGAGCTTGCAGTAGCATTAACCACTTGTAATGGCTGGTTATTTATCGTGGGCCCATAAACAATAAATTAGCGCTTCACTTGTAATCTAGCCCTCTCTGTTTTACTTGTTGGAGTGTGTTAAAGGATTATAAAAATCAGTTGTAATAGATGTCATTAATCGATATTGTTCAATAGTGTTTAGCATAATGAACAATTCAATTTGCACTTACTTTTTTTAAAAAACAAAGCGCCACTTATTTCAAAAATATATTTTCTTCTGCTTGATGACGCCAACACAGACAGCCCAAAAAAATTAGCTGTCTGACATGCTGCTCTACAGACTTAGCGTGGCACACTTATTTAAATATGGAAATCACTATATTCAGCTCTGTGAACGCATGCGCGTTATCTTCTTCATGAAGATCTCTGCCATTACTTTATCGTAACTGCACATGTGCGTTGATCAATAGCAATCAATCCGGAAATACAGCTAGATGGAAAACACAGGTTGCCCACCATGATTGGATAATGCAAATTAGCCTCACGGTGGGTTTGGAAACACAACCAACTTTACAAGCCTATGGCAACAAAACTACTTATAATAGACAGCACAAGATATTTAGCCATATTTGTAATGTATAATGACCTTTTCAATAGATTACTGATTATTTTTTACCTTTATATCCTTTTAAGTTGTTTCCAAACAGCTCCTTTACCTTTATTGTATAATTTGAAATAGCAGATTTGCCTGTTTAAACCACTATTTTAGACAGATACGGATAGGGTATAGCGCTAGACCAAAAACCTACTTAGCCTCACTAAAGGTTATTGTCTCCTCCCTATACAATAGAGAATTAAGAATGTAAAATCAGTGGATATAGGAGGCGCTATAGAGCCGTAGGATATATAGATATAAATAAATGTAAAATTCACTGTATCGTGACCAGTTAAAACATTCAAAAAATTAAAAATCCAAAAATCCCAATGACCCTTAAGGGATACGTTAAAATACTATTTATGTGCAAAATCTGTGATAAAAATCGGTGATAATTAAAAATAAAGGAAAATATCTACGTATATATATATATATAAAAACAATTTATCCAAGTGAAAAATCAAAGTGAAATAAATGCAGTATCAAAGTGCAATCAATGATCAAGTGACAATAATTAGTAAAACACAGATGTGATATTTAATAAGTCAATGCATAAAAGGTTGACACAAACAATCCATATAACAATCAATCATACATAAAATAAAGTAAAGTAATACCGGTTAAACATACACACTATACATAACCCCTCAGATTCCCCAAATCAAATGGGGCTGGCGGAGAACACCTATAATGACTGTGTTCTAATCTTGGTGTTAGTAGTTCAAGGGGATCCCCCAAAGAAGATGGTCCGGAATGACAATGTAGGTTTAATTATTGTAAATCCAAAGATATAAATGTTAATGTTTCTGAATGGTGGTGTTATATCCCCAGTCTTATTTGGTCACAAATAAAAGCCCACGATGGTATAGAGCTCCTTCCTTAATGTTCTCTTAGTTAAAGGCAATCAAGTATTTATAACTTAGCCGGGAGGCTCTCCTACCTTCTTACAAGTGTCTGCCAGCGATCTCCTTACCTGGCCCGACACTCCGGCTGCTCCTTTAGATGTCTGCTCAGCGAAAATCCTGTGAGTGACGTCACCCGGTTCCGGATCCTAGGTGACCACTTGCGCAAGTGTTTGTTTCCACAGGATGTCCTCTGTACGCCAGGGTACAGAGAGTTCACTTCAGCTTCGGTCCTCCAAATAATCGCAAACAGTAGCAGGTAAGTCCTCTACGCGTTTCAACCCCTTCTGGGTCTTTTTCAAGATGCTACTTCCTGCAACCTTTGCCCTTAAATCCACTCTCTGCACAGGTGATTCGCTATTGCTACAACACCTTTCCGCAGGTAACTATTTCCTGTACAAAGGTTCTTTGGTTCTTGCTGTTCTCATTATGTTCACAGTCTCCTTCTTTGTACAGGAAATAGTTACCTGCGGAAAGGTGTTGTAGACCGCTGCTCCAAAACCCTGTCCACCTGCTCTGATGAGGCGGACAGGAATTGCTACAATTCAACCCGATCGAGTACGATCAGGTTGATTGACACCTCCCTGCTGGCGGCCCATTGGCCGCGAGTGTGCAGGGGGCGGCGTTGCACCAGCAGCTCTTGGGGCGTATAGCTCTCCGCATTCAACGATGTCTGTCGGACCTGATCCGATCAGGTCCGACAGACATTTGATAATTCGGCTTCAATGTGTCTCTTCTTAATAGTAGAAAATGAAACTTTTTGACACATTAAAGAATACAAGGGGTGCTTGTTATGGTGGATATTGGAGCTGTGATGTAACCGCACAATGGTAAGATTTAACTGCACCTGTTCTCTATCCACGCAATCAGCAAGGCCGGGAGTATGAGGGTAAAATAGGAGCGTTAAGTACCTATTGTTTTTACTCTTGACAAAAGTTCAGTCGTACCGGAACGAATCGTACATTGAGTTTCAACTGAAGTCCCAGTGAGGCTTCTGTATCTGGCGTGTTTCAACCCACCTGATGTCAGACACTTTTTTGTTATTCGTTATGCATTGTTCAAAATCTTATGGGGATTTCCATGTTAAATAAAAACAAAGAAAAATTATGAGATATAAGCTTTGTGTCACTTATGACTACTACCCAACCATACCCCTGACTGAGCATAACAAAATAATATCAAAGTTACAAATCTAACTTGGGGATAGGACCCCTCAGGAGCCCCCTGAATTCACTGCTCCTATCCGCTCTCATAGGTAATATAAAAAGTAGGCTTTGTGTCATAGGTGATACCTAGATCATATAAACACCTGCCCTATAAAAACTAGGCTTTGTGCCACTTAGTGACTACTACACAAGTATACCCCATACTGAGCATAATCAAAAGACACCAAAGTTAAGACCCTAACTTGGGGATAGGACCTCTCAAGAGCCCCCTGAATGCACTGCCCCTATCCACTCTCATAGGTGATAATGCAAATACATACATCATATAAACATATGCCCTATAAAAACTAGGCTTTGTGTCACTTAGTGAATATTATACTAGCAACCCCCAGAGAGAGCAGAATCCAATCACATCAAAGTTAGGACCCTAACTTGCTAATAGGACCCAGCAAGAGCCCTCTAAACGTACTGCCCCTATCCACTCTCATATGTGATAATTGCATACACATACATCATATAAACATCTGCCCTATAAAAACTAGGTTTTGTGTCACTTCGTGACTACTATCCAGGAAAACCACAGGGAAAGCAGAATCCATTGACATCAAAGTTAGGACCCTAATTTGTGTATAGGGCAGATGTTTATATGGTGTATGCATTTGCATTATCACCTATTAGAGTGTAAAGGGGCAGTGCATTCAGGGTGCTCTTGTGGGGTTCTATCCCTAAGTTAGGGTCTTAACTTTGGTGTCATTTGATTCTGCTCAGTCTTGGGTATACCTGGATAGTAGTCATTAAGTGACACAAAGTCTAGTTTTTATAGTGCAGATGTTTATACAATGTATGTATCACCTATGAGATTAGATGGGGAAGTGCTTTCAGGGGGCTCTTGAGGGGTCCTATCCCCAAGTTAGGGTCTTAACTTTGATGTCATTTGATTATGCTTAGTCTGGAGTATATTTGGGTAGTAGCCACTAATTGACACAAATCCTAGTTTTTATACGTCAGATATTTATACAATTTATGCTTTTTCCATTATAACCTATGAAAGTGGAAAAGGGCAGTGAATTAGGGGGCTCTTGAGGGGACCTATCCCCAAGTTAGGGTCTTAACTTTGGTGTCATTCGATTTTACTCAGTCTGTAGTATACTTGGATAGTAGTCACTAATTGACACAAAGCCTAGTTTTTATAGGGCAGATGTTTATATGATGTATGTATTTGCATTATCATCTATTAGAGTGGATTGGGGCAGTGCATTTAGGGGGCTCTTGCGGGGTCCTATCCCCAAGTTAGGGTTCTAAATTTGATGTCATTGGATTCTGGTCTCTCTGGGGTTTACTTGGATAGTAGTCACTAAGTGACACAAAGCCTACTTTTTATAGGGCAGATGTTTATATGATGTATGTGTTCGCATTATCACCTATAAGAGTGAATGGGGGCAGTGCATTAAGGTGACTCTTGAGGGATCCTATCCACAAGCTAGGGTCTTAACTTTGGTGTCATTGGATTCTGCTCAGTGTTGGGTATAATTGGGTAGTAGTCATTAAGTGACATAAAGCATAGTTTTTATAACCAGATGTTTATATGATGTATGTATTTGCATTATCACCTATGAGAGTGATTAGGGGCAGTGCATTCAGGGGGCTCTTGATGGGTCCTATTCCCAAGTAAGGGTCTTAAATTTAATCTCATTTGATTCTGCGCAGTCTGGGGTTTACTTGGGTAGTAGTCACTAAGTGACACAAAAGCCTAGTTTTTATCGGGCATATGTTTATATGATGTGTTATTTGCATTATCACCTATGAGATTGTATAGGGGCAGTGCATTTAGGGGGCTGTTGTGGGGTTCTATCCCAAAGCAAGGGTCCTAACTTTGATGTCATTGGATTCTGCTATCTCTGGGGGTTACTTGGATAATAGTCATTAAGTGACACAAAGCCTAGTTTTTATAGAGCAGATGTTTATATGATGTATGTATCACCTAGGAGAATGGATAGGGTCAGTGCATTCAGGGGGATTTTGAGGGGTCCTTTCCCCAAGTTAGGGTCTTAACTTTGGTGTCATTGAATTATGCTTAGTGTTGGGTATACTTGGGTAGTAGTCATTAAGTGACATAAAGCCTAGTTTTTTATATGGAAAATGTTTATATGTTTTATGTATTCACATTATTACATATTAAAGTGGATAGGGGCATTTTATTCAGGGGGCTCTTGAGAGGTCCTATCCCCAAGTTAGTCTTAACTTTAGTGTCATTTGATTCTACTCAGTCTGGAGTTTACTTGAGTAGCAGTCACTAAGTGACACAAAGCCTTGTTTTTATAGGGCAGATGTTTATATTAAGTATGCATTTGCATTATCACCTATGAGAGTGGATAGGGGTAGTGCATTCAGGGTGCTCTTGAGGGGTCCTATCCCTAAGTTAGGGTCTTAACTTTGGTGTCATTGGATTCTGCTCAGTCTGGGGTATACTTTTGTAGTAGTCACTAAGTGGCACAAAGCCTAGTTTTTGTAGGGCAGGTGCTTATATGATTTATGTATCACCTATGAGAGTGGATAGGGGCAGTGCATTTATGGGGCTCTGGAGGGGGCCTATTCCCAAGTTAGGGTCCTAACTTTGATGTCATTAGGCTCTGCTCTTTCTGGGCGTTACTTGGATAATAGTCACTAAGTGACACAAAGCCTAGTTTTTATAGGGCATATGTTTATATGATGTATGTATCACCTATGAGAGTGGCTAGGGGCAGTGCATTCAGGGGGCTCTTGAGGGGTCCTATCCCCAAGTTAGGGTATTTGGTGTCATTGGATTCTGCTTAGTGTTGGGTATACTTGGGTAGTAGTCATTAAGTGACATAAAGTCTAGTTTTTATAGGGCAGATGTTTATATGATGTATGTATTTGCATTATCACCTATGAGAGTGGATAAGGGCAGTGCATTCAGGGTGCTCTTGAGCGGTCCTATCCCCAAGTTAGGGTCTTAACTTTGGTGTGATTTAATTATGCTCAGTATGGGGTATACTTGTGTAGTAGTCACTAAGTGACACAAAGCCTACTTTTTGTAGGGCAGGTGATTATTTGACCTATGTATCACCTATGAGAGTGGGTAGAGGC
This sequence comes from Bombina bombina, assembly GCF_027579735.1. Lineage (NCBI taxonomy): Eukaryota > Metazoa > Chordata > Amphibia > Anura > Bombinatoridae > Bombina > Bombina bombina. The sequence continues at coordinate 83,957,059 of NC_069509.1, read as the reverse complement.
AGTGTATTTAGGGGGCTGTTGCAGGGTTCTATCTCATAGTTAGGGTCCTAACTTTGATGTCATTGGATTCTGGTTTCTCTGGGGTGACTTGGATAATAGTCACTAAGTGACACAAAGCCTAGTATTTTTTATAGGGTAGATGTTTATATGATGTTTGCATTGCATTATAACCTATGAGAGTGGATAGGGGCAGTGCATTCAGGGGGCTACTGAGGGGTCTAATCCCCAAGTTAGATTAGTAACTTTATGTTATTTTGTTATGCTCAGTCAGGGGTATGGTTGGGCAGTAGTCATAAGTGACACAAAGCTTATTTTTCATATTTTTTATTTGTTTTGATTCAACATGGAAATCTACATAAGATTTTGAATAATGAATAACGAAAAAGTGTCTAACTTCCGGTGGGTCGTGTTTCACAGAGACGCCAAAGCCGAGGGATTGTCTTTTGCATGTTTTGTTTCTCAGGTCTGCTTTTATCTGAGCACACATTCATCTCAGGGCTGACCTAGCCTCAGTGAGGGAACATCTCCATGGAGTGGAACATTTGGAACTCAATTTCATCTGACATTTTTGGGAGGAACCCCCACCAGTAACAAGGCGCACAGCCACTGACTGAATACATACGACGCTCATTGTTTATCATGTTTTTAATCTTGTGAGAAGCTGCCATACTGTTAGGGGCTACAATAAATTGTGTTTTAGATACGCTTTTGCGCTTATCTGGTTTTTATCCCCACAATCAGCAATGCTTTGGTGACATTTCATTAAGACTATTATGGTCTCCCATAAAAAACTACTCCATATCCTTCGGTTGGTACAAAACCGTCAGCAAGGTTGCCAACTGACCAGTCAAAATTCTTCCATGTGACACCAATTCTCCACTCCCTGCACTGGTTGCCAACAAAAGGGTGCATACGATTCAAGACAGATCTGCTATCTTACAAAGCTGTGCACAATCAGGGGCCAATCTATCTAAAAGAATTACTTGCACCCTGTGTCCCAACTGACACTCTTTGATCAGCATGTGCCCTGAAGCTAAATGTGCCAAGACGTCACCAAAAATGTGCTGTTCTGGCTTTTAGCCATGCAGCGCCATCTCTATGGAACACTCTCCCCGTTACTGTAAACGTAGCACCTTCCCTGGATACTTTTAACAAAGACTGAATACCTACTTTGTTTATACAATTCTCTTCAAGACTAAAATTCAACTTCTCCTAAGTAAATGTCCATGGCCCTCACAGCGACAGACCCCAGACAAGACCCCCCACACTCTAGGGCCCTTCCAATCAACAAACCCCACATCCAGGCACAAGGCCCCCCCAGGGCCCCTACTAAACATACACTTAACTGCTTAGTTACTGAAAGGGCAGATGTCAACCACAGCTTAAAGGGACAGTATACACTCATTTTCATATAACTGCATGTAATAGACACTACTATAAAGAATAAGATGCGCAGATACTGATATAAAAATCCAGTATAAAACTGTTTAAAAACTTACTTAGAAGCTCTCAGTTTAGCTCTGTTGAAAAGGTTACTGGAACATCCACTGCAAGTGGGAAATAAGACACTCCCCCCTCCCCCTTCTTTTGCATATGAAAAGACCCTTTACACAAACAGGAGCAAGCTGGAGTAGGTAGCTGACGGTATTCTCATAAAACTTGTGGGCTTGGTTAGGAGTCTGAAAATCAGAGCAATGTTATTTAAAAATACGCAAAACTATTCATTTTAAAAAACAAAACTTTATGGACTATATAAATAGATCATCTACAAAACATTTATGCAAAGAAAAAATGAGTGTATAATGTAGCACACCCGGAGCCATGGAGATGCCATTTGTGGACCCCCTACATGGTCCCTCGGTCCAGGTCCTATTTGCCCAGCTGATCATTCTGCCCCTGGGGCAGTGCATGCGAATGTCTGAGGTTTTTTATATCTGATTCTGTGGTTTTTAGATAATTGGGCTACATATGTCAGACAGGCAGCATTACACTACAATATACATATTCATAAGTTGAGCTCTTTGTAGCTATATTTTCCAAGCACATGAGGAAACATCAGTTTAATGTATAACATTATATTTTACCTGAAACAAACTGTTACATTTAAACAGTAAATGAATGTTACACAGTATTCTATCTCTAACTCTATAGCTATCTTAAATATTCTAGCTTAAAGGGACAATGAACCCAAAAAATGTTCTTTCGTGATTCAGATAGAGCATGTAATTTTAAGCAACTTTCTAATTTACTCCTATTATCAAATTTTCTTTATTCTCTTGGTATGTTTATTTGAAAAGCAAGAATGTAAGCTTAGATGCCGGCCCATTTTTGGTGAACAACCTATTTTGTCCTTGCTGATTGGACAGCACCAATAAACAAGTGCTGTCCATGGTTCTGAACCAACAATTTGCTGGCTCCTTAGCATAGATGCCTTATTTTCCAAATAACGATGGCAAGAGAACGAAGAAAAATTGATAATAGAAGTAAATTAGAAAGTTGCTTAAAATTGCATGTTCTATCTGAATCATGAAAGAAAAATTTTGGGTTCAGTGTCCCTTTAAGTGATGATGATGATTTACTTCAGGTCTCAAAAAGTGCAATATTTTATAGGACTTTATGGGATTGTGCTCGAACACAACACTTAAAGGGACATGAAACAAAAAATTATTCTTTCATGACTTAGAAAGGGCACACAATTTTAAACAACTTTCAAATTTAGTTATTTTAACTAATTTGCTTTATTCTCTTGATATCCTTTGTTAAAAAGCATAGCTAAATAGGCTCAGTAGCTGCTTATTGGTGGCTGTACATATATGTCTCATGTGATTGGCTCACCCATGTGCATTGCTATTTCTTAAACAAAGGATATCTAAAGAATGAAGCAAATAAGAGGCATAAGTGTGCAGCCACCAATCAGCAGCTAGCTCCCAGTAATGCACTGCTGCTTCTGAGCCTAACTAGGTATTTTCTTCAACAAAAGATACCAAGAAAACAAAGCAAATTTGATAATAAAGATTAAATGGAAAGTTGTATAAAAGTGTATACTTTTGTTATCAAATTTGCTTCATTCTCTTGGTATCTTTTCTAACAAAGCTACAAATAATGTTGCAAAACACTGCTGCTATAGAGTACTAAAGACACGTGCACACTCCTGAGCTCTTATGAGCCTACTTAGTTTTACTCTTTAATAAAAGACACCAGGAGAACAAAGCAAATTTGATAACAGAAGTAAATTGGAAAGTTGCTTAAAATTATATGCTCTCTCTGAACCATAAACATTTAGTTTTTACTTTACTGTCCCTTTAAGTAATAATGCCCTTTGTTTTTGAATGGTTTATCATTTGCTTTTGTTATAGGCAGGCGAGAGACTGATGGCTTTGTGAAGTGGCTTTTAAGAAGAGTGGGGCCCCTTGCTGTCGTTATTGATACCGTATCCAGTGCAGAAGAATTTATCAGCGCCCATGAATTTTCAGTAATTGGATTCTTCAAGGTATAGTGCTCAATACAGAGTCTGTTTCTTTTGTCTTTGCTTAAAGTGCTGGTAAATTCACCTCACTAACTTTTAAAATATTGAAACCTCTAGTAATGTGAAGCATATCGATGTGCTTATTTTATTTTAAATCTAATTCAACTTCCATAAAACACAGTTTTTGTATGCTCTGTCTAAATCATGATTGTCTAATTATGACTTTACTGTCCCTTTAAATAGTCTGTAATCCTGGTAAAATATATTATGATACCTATTTCAACTTTAGATCAAGTTAGAAATACTAAAGAAACATAAATGTAAAATCTGAAATGCACAAGAGTGTGCTATACCTGTATAACATGATGAAATTAAAGTTTGTTTGTGTTTTTGTATTGCCAGAGGTGTATTGTAAGTGACCAGAATCACTCACTCACTTAGGTACAGTACACTGGTTTTCAAACCTGTCCTCAGATATCCTAGAAGATATCTGAACTAGAGCACAGGTGAAATAATCAGTTGATTAGTAAACATAGTTATTTTACCTGCTTCTCATCCAAGGTAATCCTTAGAATCTGGCCTGTTGGGGAGGTCTGAGGACAAGTTTGAAAACTAGTGGTATAATGTAATGATTTTGTTAAGTAAAGGATAATTAGACAATTAACAAACAAAATAAAACACTGATCTTTATGTTTCATCATTATTGATTTGTTAATTCTGGGGTGTTTCCTGTTCCACGTGAATTTGCTAAAGGCTGTTTGTAGGGATGTGATATAGAATTTGGGGAGGGGGATCGGTAATGTCTGAAGCAGGTATAATATGCGGGGAAATACATTCATTTTTAGTAAATTGATACGTCCCATCCACAAGATTCTTTTAGTTCTCCATCTGGACAAATCGTTGTACAATGCATATTCTTTAACTTATTGTAGATATATTTAAATTAATTTAATGGTTGCATAATATTATTTTAAACATAAGCTTAGATTTTCAAATATATATTTATGTTCAAAATAATAGCAAGTAAACATTACATTCTTTTTAAGATATCTCCAATACTTCCAATAATCTACATTATACATAACAATGCATATTTTGTCATGGAGATGAGGTAAACGCAGGAGGACTGGCAAAACCTCCTTGGCCTATCAGTGATCCTAAAACTCAGTGCCAGGCCAGAATTGATCCCCACTTTAGGTAGCAAGTAGGTCTTTTAGTATGTTGTCAGCAAATTGATGAGGCACCTAGGGATACCACTTGTGCTACCTTCTGGGAGAAATGGGGTACCGAATCTGAAGTGTCTCCCATTTTCCCAGAAAGTAGTAACCCCAAACAAGGTGTATCCCTAGGTGCCTCATCAAATTGCCGACAGCATACTAAAAGTCCCACTTGATCCCTTGTATCCTGCTCGATCGACACCCCTTTTAAGTAGCGGCAGTGCGGCGCTGAATTCTAGGAGGCCTGATAGGCTGAGAAAGCTTTGACAGTCCTCCGGCGGTCGCCTGCCTCCTGCCAACCGGGACTGTGTTCCAGGAGCCCGGATAGGACAGAGAGGTTTTGCCGGGTAGCTGCCGGCATTTCAGCTCATCTCTGTGACACATTATTTAAACATTGATGATAACTTTAGTGACATAGCTTCCTAGTTATAATAAGGAAGTTTATTACTTAAAGTATAGTTAGTTATTTTTTGACAGTAGTCAGATGGGCATTACAGGGGAGTGTAGGTTAAACATTACCTCAGTGTAGGCAGTATTAAGGACTTACCTTGGCTTTCCGGGGGTGTGTAGGTAAGGCGTGATGTAGGTGTAGGCAGTCAGGGAGAGATAGCTGGGCATTGCAGGGGGAGAGTAGGTAAGCTGTGACGTAGGTGTAGGCGGTCGGTGAGCAGGAGCAGGGGGAATGTAGGTTAGGCATGTTGTAGTTATAGGCATTCAGGGCGAGTTAGCGAGGCGTGCTAGTGGGAGTAGCCTGCACTTTGCTTTGAACCAAGATCCATATGTTCAAAGCAGCGAAGTGCAGGTTGCGAGGAGGGTAGCGGCCATGTTTCTCTCAGCAGCAGGTAGCTGATCTAGTCAGTGTAGGTGTAAATAAATTTAGGTCCCCACGGCAATATTTGAAGTGTGCCTACACTGAAGCTAATTTTATTTTAAGTGATCCCACTGTTTGTGCCGTGTAAGCACACTTCAAATAGGAACCTCCCGCATTAAAATGCAGCAAGCAGCAATGTTGTCCCATTGACTTCTAAGAGAGACATTGCCGGTCGCCAGCATCGCTTGGACACACCCCTTTTGTTAGAATATTCTGATGGATCATCGGACTGCAATGCCGATGAGGCAATCGAAGCAGATTTCCCGATGGTCCATCAATGTTTTGACTATTGCATTGTCTTTTTATCATGCATTTGTTGATTATGTATGGGTCCTTAAGCTCTGGAGCAACAAACAGTACCAGGTACACAGGGGCCTTGGCAGGAAGTACTCCGACTTCAGGATTTACAAGCTTTTATAACATAAGATAAATTAGCATGAATTAGTAGCAAGAATGGAATGCGCGATTTTTTGGAAAATATTTTACAACAACTCTAGTGATTGAGATGATTTACTTGAATTCTGAAGTAATAACTCCAACTTCTGTTTGCAAAAATGCTCGTTTTAAAATGTATAATTTTCATTTATCATTTGTCTTAAATGTTGCGTTACGTCGTAAATATGCCTTAGTATCAACAGCAGATGCACTTAAAGGGATAGTCTATACTTTAGTCATCATCTTAAAGTTTTACCTTAGATTAAGCTGCAAATATCCTCCTGCACCACTTTCTATTTCATGCAGCAGGAATGGTAAAAAAGTTATATTGAAATGAATATTGTTTCTGCCCACTTGAAATGGCTGCCAAGCTCCGACCACCATGTTTGAACAAGAAGTAATAACAATGTCTATAGTAGAGGCTGTTTGCTTAAAGGGATATAGTATTCAGATTTAAATAGAGGCATTGGCAATACATACTGTATGTCTGTTTTAATTGCTTTTACTGTGCACAGTGGAAACTTTCAATCAAAAAAGTGATAGTTTTTACTATAATCATTTTTTTCTAAAATAAATGTTTTGCAAACTCGCCTATATGCAAAACATTGAAAGCACCCTTAAAGGGACATGAAACTCCAATTTTTTTCTTTCATGAGTCAGATAAAGGGGTCGATTTATTATAGTGCGAGCGGACAATGTAGCGTATCATGTCCGCTGCACATCGATAAATGCCGTATGGAGCTTGATAAATATGCCCCAAAGGGCTAGATTACAAGTGGAGCACTAATTTATTGCGTGCACGTAAACAGGCAAATTCAAGTGGCTGGTTATTGCTACCGCTTGCTTGCATATACATATATATTTATAATTGCTGACATCGCAGCGCAACTTACCCCCTTCGCTGTGCTTAGTTCTCATGCCATAAGACACATTGTCATTGGAGCCCATGGAAGTGCACTCTCGTGAAGATGACATGCAATGTGTTTGCATTCCGCTCAACTTGTAATACCACTGCACATTAGCGTGCGCTGGTATTATTCAGTTGAGCGCAAATATCGCTTTCACGAAAGCAATATTTTGTGTTCCACTTGTAATCTGGCCCAAAATATAGAATTTTAAAGACTTTCCAATTTGCTTCTATTGACACATTTACTTTCTTCTCTTGGTATCATTTGTTGAAAAGCAAGTATTAGGAGTGTGCAGAATACACACACACACATGTATATATTCTAGTTCATGTGTGCCATATAGATAATATTGTGCGCACTCCCGTGCTAAGAGTCAGCGATAATTGGCTAAACTGCATGTCTGTCAAAAGAATTGAAATAAGGGGGCAGTCTACAGAAGCTTAGATTCAAGGTAATCATAGAGGTAAAAAGTAAATTATAACAGTGTTGGTTATTCAAAACTGGGGAATAGGTAATAAAGGGATTAGTTATATTTTTAAACAATAACAATTCTGAAACAGTTATAATTCTGGAGTAGACTGTCCCTTTAACAAATCGTGTTCACATTTAAGCCTCAGGCTCAACCATTTATTTTCTATTGTGTATCCTGAAACATCTCATTAAAGCCTTTATGTTATATATTAAATCCAGAGAGTGCTGCTCTTTCTGTCACTTTGTGTGTATGTATGTATGTATGTATATATATATATATATATCCATGAATTCTGTTTCTAGCCAGAAATGTATCTAAACAATTTTTAAATGTATCTAGAGAATTGGCATTCACTACCTCCTTTGGTAATGATTTTATTGCTCTTACAGTGAAAAAAACGTTTCCGTTGCAGGAGATCAATTCTCCTTTCCTCCAATCTTAAATTGTGACCTCTTGTCACAAACAATTTTCTTGAAATAAGCAAAGCTTCTGTCATCTCTGTATATGGGCCTTGAATATATTTATATAAAGTAATCATGTCACCAATCAAGCGCCCTTTTTCTAGAGAAAACCGACCCAGTTTGGCTAGCTCTCCTCATAGCTTCAATTCTCCATTCCTCTTATTAGTTTTGTGGCCCTTCTCTGAACTTTTTCTAGTTCTGCAATATCTATTTTTGCGATCGGTCCCCAGAACTGCACTCCATACTCAAGGTGAGGTCTTATATAGTGACAGAATTATGCTTTCGTCCTTTGAATCAATGCCTCTTTTAATACATGCTAGTATCTTATTAGCCCTTGTAGCCACTGCCCTGCATTGTGCACCCATCTTTAGCTTGATACCTATTACTACTCCTTTCCTCCTCTGTTTGGCTAATTCTTGTCCCATTTAAGTAATACATTGCCTGCTTATTTTTACTTCCAAAATGTAGAACCTTGCATTTTCCCATATTAAATCTCATTTTCCATTTACCTGCCCATACTTCTAATTTTTGCAGATCCCTTTGTAATTAAATCTCATCCTGCTCTGACCTAATGACCTTACTTAACTTAGTACAAAAAACAAAATCTAATGGTGCGCAGATCAAACCCCTGCACAAACACTAATCTGCTCCCATATAGCAGAAAAGAAAATCAGTGAATGAAAAGATAAGTGTGTGTGTGCGCTAGCAGCTATGGGGATATACGTGAGCAAAACCTATATATTAGTATATTAATAGTTTCTATAAAAATAAAAATAGATGCCCACTATGTGAAGTGATAAATAGATGTCTAATAAAATGAACAACTATTGTTTATAAAGTGCAAGAAGAATTTATTTCATACATAAGGTAAGGTATTTATAAACTTTAAAACTTATATATATGACCGGTCATAAAACATCAATAAATAAATTATTACATAACATCAATAAATAAATTGTGGTAAGTTTTGTATAAAACCAATAGCTAAAAATAGATGGCTCCTGAGACGATACTATGGCCCCAAGTTATCAAAGTCTGGCGGACCTGATCCGACAGTGCGGATCAGGTCCGCCAGATTTCGCTGAATACGGCGAGCAATACGCTCGCCATATTCAGCATTGCACCAGCAGCTCACAAGAGCTGCTGGTGCAACGCCGCCCCCTTCTGACTCGCTGCCAATAGGCCGCCAGCAGGGGGGTATCAATCAACCCAATCGTACTCGATTGGGTTGATTTCTGGCGATGTGTGTCCGCCTGCTCAGAGCAGGCGGACAGGTTATGGAGCAGCGGTCTTTGTGACTGCTGCTTCATAACTGCGGTTTCTGGTGAGTCTGATGACTCGCCAGAAACACGGGGCATCAAGCTCCATACGGAGGTTGATACATATGCCCCAATATCTCTTGTATTGTAAGACAGTCACTTTTATGTCAATCCGACCAACTAAAATGTTCCTATGAACCTGAGAGAAACAAAATGAGGCAGTGTATATATAGTAAGTAGCGTGTAGAACTGTCTCTGATCCCTTTATAGTTTCAATCACTTTATATTGTTTAGGATCCAACCTGTATTAGGTAAAAAGCTCCACTTGGCCAGATTTATACTCAAAGTCCCAGTTTCGTGATCTAAATATCACTATTCTTTCTCCAAAAGAACATAAAAGTCGCATAAATTAGCGTATACAAAGTGTGTATGTCAACCATGCTGCAAGGCTGCTACACCTCTAAGTGCCTACCTCCACTTGTGAACTTGATGCATCCTCTCCCGGTAAGACACAGGTGTCCGTACAGCTCCGTGTAGCTGGTGACATCACACGTGACGTAGAGAGTCTCAGAAAGAAGATCCGTTCTATATTGATGCCTATAACTCTGCGCAGAGTATTTGGAATTGAAAAGTAGTTCCTCTGTGAATCCGTTGTAATCCTCTTAATACGTTCTGTGATATACTTCTTATGCCATCAATATGCCATTAATATGTTCCCATAAACGCGTTTCGCCATTCACAATGGCTTTAGTATCATCTGCAAAAATAGAGATGTCGCTATTTAATCCTTGCTCCAAGTCATTTATAAAAATATTAAAAAGAACAGGGCCCAGTACTGATCCCTGGGGGAATCCACTGGTTACCTTTGTCCAATCTATGATCCATTCACTACTATTTGTTGCTCCCTATCTTTTATCCAGTTATTTATCCATGAGCAAACATTTTCAGCTATTCCCAGTCCCTTAATTTTGTGCATTAATCTCTCATGTGGCACTGTATCAAATGCCTTTGCAAAATCTAAGTATATCACATCAACTGATTCCCCTTTATCTATATTTTTACTTACTTCTTCATATAATCTAATTAGATTAGTTTGACATGATCTATTTCTTATAAAAACATGCTGATTTAAACTCATAGGCCCTTAGTTATCAAGCCGTTAACCTCAAATACGCTGGAACTCCACAGCGTATTTGTGGCGAGGCTGATTCGCCTTAGTTATCAAGCCCTACACACCGGTAAAAGTAGAATTTAGTGACGTAAGCTTCGATCCGCTGGACTCAGTCCGACACAGATCGATTCTTACGTCACTCCAGATGTTCCGCACACAAGTTCGGCACAATCTGACTACTTTTGCTAGTTATCAAAAAACTAGCAGGTACGCTCAGCACTTTTCCGGCCCAGCGTACCTGGTTTTCAATCCGCCGCCCTGGAGGCGGCAGATCCAATAGGAATCAATGGAAGTCTGACCATAGCGAAAGTTCATGTTCGCTGCTGCCCGACATCCCATTGATTCCTATGGGAGATGTCTGCACCTAACACCCTAACATGTACCCCGAGTCTAAACACCCCTAATCTGTCCCCCCTACACCGCCGCAACTAAATAAATTTATTACCCCCTAAACCGCTGCCCCCGGAGCCCACCGCCACTCTAATAAACTGATTAACCCCTAAACCGTCGCTCCTAGACCCTGCCACAACTATAATAAATGTATTAACCCCTAAACCACCGCTCCCGGAGCCAACAGCCACTCTAATAAACTTATTAACCCCTAAACTGCCGCTCCCGGACCCCGCCGCTACTATAATAAATATGTTAACCCCTAAACCCCCGCTCCCAGAGCCCACCGCCACTCTAATAAACTGATTAACCCCTAAACCGCCGCTCCCGGACCCCGCAGCCACCTATATTAAACGTATTAACCCCTAATCTGCCCACTTTACACCGTTGCCACCTATAATAAATTTATTAACCCCTATCCTGTCCCCCCACACCGCCGCAACTATAATAAAATTATTAACCCCTAAACCTAAGTCTAACCCTAACACCCCCCTAACTTAAATATTAATTAAATACATCTAAATATTATAACTCTTATTTACTAAATTAATCCTATTTAAAAATAAATAATTACCTTTAAAATAAACCCTAATATAGCTATAATATAAATAATAATTATATTGTAGCTATTTTAGGATTTATTTTTATTTTACAGGCAAATTTCTATTTATTTTAACTAGGTACAATAGCTATTAAATATAGCTACCTAGTTAAAATAAAGAGAAATTTACCTGTAAAATAAAAACTAACCTAAGTTACAATTATACCTAATACTACACTATCATTAAATTAATTATTCCTATTTAAAACTAAATACTTACTTGTAAAATAAACCCTAACGCCTAGATTTAGAGTTTGGCGTTAGCCGTCAAAACCAGCGTTAGAGGCTCCTAACGCTGGTTTTGGGCTACCGCTGGTATTTAGAGTCGTGCAGGTAAAGGTCTAACGCTCACTTTGCAGCCGCGACTTTTCCATACCGCAGATCCCCCTACGCCATTTGCATATCCTATCTTTTCAATGGGATCTTTCTAACGCTGGTATTTAGAGTCTTGGCTGAAGTGAGCGTTAGAAATCTAACAACAAAACTCCAGCCGCAGAGAAAAGCCAGGAGTTAAGAGCTTTCTGGGCTAACGCCGGTTCATAAAGCTCTTAACTACTGTGCTCTAAAGTACACTAACACCCATAAACTACCTATGCACCCCTAAACCGAGGCCCCCCCACATCGCCGCCACTCTATTAAATTTTTTTAACCCCTAATCTGCCGACCGTACACCGCCGCAACCTACGTTATACTTATGTACCCCTAATCTGCTGCCCCTAACACCACCGACCCCTATATTATATTTATTAACCCCTAATCTGCCGCCCCCAATGTCGCTGCTACCTTACCTACAATTATTAACCCCTAATCTGCCGACCGGACCTCACTGCTACTATAATAAATGTATTAACCCCTAATCTGCCCTCCCTAACATCACCGACACCTAACTTCAAGTATTAACCCCTAATCTGCCGACCGGACCTCGCCGCTACTCTATTAAATTTATTAACCCCTAAAGCTAAGTCTAACCCTAACACCCCCCTAAGTTAAATATAATTTAAATCTAACGAAATAAATTAACTCTTATTAAATAAATTATTCCTATTTAAAGCTAAATACTTACCTGTAAAATAAATCCTAATATAGCTACAATATAAATTATAATTATATTGTAGCTATTTTAGGATTAATATTTATTTTACAGGCAACTTTGTATTTATTTTAACCAGGTACAATAGCTATTAAATAGTTAATAACTATTTAATAATTACCTAGTTAAAATAATTACAAAATTACCTGTAAAATAAATCCTAACCTAAGTTACAATTAAACCTAACACTACACTATCAATAAATTAATTAAATAAAATACCTACAATTATCTACAATTAAACCTAACACTACACTATCAATAAATTAATGAAATACAATACCTACAAATAAATACAATTAAATAAACTAGCTAAAGTACAAAAAATAAAAAAAGATCTAAGTTACAAAAAATAAAAAAATATTTACAAACATTATAAAAATATTACAACAATTTTAAGCTAATTACACCTAATTAGCTTAAATGAAGGTTCCTTTAAGGGACGTCATCCAAGATGGCGTCCCTCGAATTTCGATTGGCTGATAGGATTCTATCAGCCAATCGGAATTAAGCTAGGAAAATTCTGATCGGAACAGCCAATAGAATGCGAGCTCAATCTGATTGGCTGATTGAATCAGCCAATCGGATTGAACTTGAATCTGATTGGCTGATTCCATCTGCCAATCAGAATTTTCGTACCTTAATTCCGATTGGCTGATAGAATCCTATCAGCCAATCGGAATTCGAGGGACGCCATCTTGGATGACGTCCCTTAAAGGAACCTTCATTCTGTGTTAGGACGTCGGAAGAAGAGGATGGATCCGTGCCGGAGGTCTGGAAGATGGAGCCGCTCGTCGTCGGATGGAAGAAGATAGAAGATGCCGCTTGGATGAAGATGTCTACTGGTCCGGATCTCCTCTTCTGCCCGGATAGGATGAAGACTTCTGCCTGATGATGGACCTCTTCAGCCGCCGCTTGGATCAAGACTTCTGCCGGAGGATGGACGTCTTCAGCCCCCGCTTGGGCTTGGATGAAGACTTCGGAGCCTGGACCGATCAGTGATACCCGGCGTGGTGAAGATAAGGTAGGAAGATCTTCAGGGGCTTAGTGTTAGGTTTATTTAAGGGGGGTTTGGGTTAGATTAGGGGTATGTGGGTGGTGGGTTGTAATGTTGGGGGGGTATTGTATGTTTTTTTTTTTTTACAGGCAAAAGAGCTGAATTCTTTGGGGCATGCCCCGCAAAAGGCCCTATTAAGGGCTGGTAAGGTAAAAGAGTTTTTCTATTTTTATTTTAGAATAGGGTAGGGCATTTTATTATTTTGGGGGGCTTTGTTATTTTATTAGGGGGCTTAGAGTAGGTGTAATTAGCTTAAATTTGTTGTAATATTTTTATAATGTTTGTAAATATTTTTTTATTTTTTGTAACTTAGTTCTTTTTTTATTTTTTGTATTTTAGTTAGTTTATTTAATTGTATTTATTTGTAGGTATTGTATTTAATTAATTTATTGATAGTGTAGTGTTAGGTTTAATTGTAACTTAGGTTAGGATTTATTTTACAGGTAATTTGGTAATTATTTTAACTAGGTAACTATTAAATAGTTATTAACTATTTAATAGCTATTGTACCTGGTTAAAATAAATACAAAGTTGCCAGTAAAATAAATATTAATCCTAAAATAGCTACAATATAATTATAATTTATATTGTAGCTATATTAGGATTTATTTTACAGGTAAGTATTTAGCTTTAAATAGGAATAATTTATTTAATAAGAGTTAATTTATTTAGTTAGATTTAAATTATATTTAACTTAGGGGGGTGTTAGTGTTAGGGTTAGACTTAGCTTTAGGGGTTAATACATTTATTAGAGTAGCGGTGAGGTCTGGTCGGCAGATTAGGGGTTAATAATTGTAGGTAGGTGGAGGCGACGTTGGGGGTGGCAGATTAGGGGTTAATAAATATAATATAGGGGTCGGCGGTGTTAGGGGCTGCAGATTAGGGGCACATAGGGATAATGTAAGTTGCGGCGGTGTACGGAGCTACAGATTAGGGGTTAAAAAAAATATGCAGGTGTCAGCGATAGCGGGGGCGGCAGATTAGAGGTTAATAAGTGTAAGGTTAGGGGTGTTTAGACTCAGGGTTCATGTTAGGGTGTTAGGTGCAGACTTAGAAACTGTTTCTCCATAGGAAACAATGGGGCTGTGTTAGGAGCTGAACGCTGCTTTTTTGCAGGTGTTAGGTTTTTTTTTCAGCTCCAACTGCCGCATTGTTTCCTATGGGGGAATCGTGCACAAGCACGTTTTTGAAGCTGGCCGCGTCCGTAAGCACCGCTGGTATTGAGAGTTGCAGTGGCGGTAAATTATGCTCTACGCTCCCTTTTTGGAGCCTAACGCAGCCCTTTTGTGAACTCTAAATACCAGCGGTATTTAAAAGGTGCGGGGGGAAAAAAGCCAGTGTTAGCTACGCGGGTCGTTACCGACAAAACTCTAAATCTAGCCGTAAGATAGCTACAATGTAATTAATAATTACATTGTAGCTATTTTAGGATTTATATTTATTTTACAGGTAACTTTGTATTTATTTTAGCTATAGAATAGTTATTAAATAGTTATTAACTATTTAATAACTACCTAGCTAAAAGAAATACAAAATTACCTGTAAAATAAATCCTAACCTAAGTTACAATTAAACCTAACACTATACTATCATTAAATTAATTAAATAAATTACCTACAAATAACTACAATTAAATACAATTAAATAAACTAACTAAAGTACAAAAAATAAAAAAAACTAAGTTACAAAAAATAAAAAAATAAGTTACAAACATTTTAAAAATATTACAACAATTTTAAGCTACTTACACCTAATCTAAGCCCCCTAATAAAATAACAAAGCCCCCCAAAATAAAAAAATGCCCTACCCTATTCTACATTAAATAGATAACAGCTCAATTACCTTACCAGCCCTTAAAAGTGCCTTTTGCGGGAATGCCCCAAATAATTCAGCTCTTATGCCTGTAAAAAAAAAATACAACCCCCCAACATTAAAACCCACCACCCACATACCCCTAATCTAACCCAAACCCCCCTTAAATAAACCTAACACTACCCCCCTGAAGATCATCCTACCTTTAGCCATCTTCAGCCAGCCGACCACCGATGGAACAGAAGAGGAGATCCGCAGCGGCTGAAGTCTTCATCCAAGGGGCACTGAAGAAGTCTTCCATCCGACTGAAGTCATCATCCAAGGGGCGCTGAAGAAGTCTTCCATTCGATTGAAGTCATCATCCAGGCGGCGTCTTCAATCTTCATCCATCCGGAGCGGAGCCATCTTCAGACGAGCCGACGCGGAGCCATCTTCTTCCACCGACAACTGAACAATGAATGACGGTTCCTTTAAGTGACGTCATCCAAGATGGTGTCCCTCGAAATCCGATTGGCTGATTAAATCAGCCAATCAGATTGAAGTTCAATCGGATTGGCTGATCAATCAGCCAATCAGATTGAGCTCGCATTCTATTGGCTGTTCCGATCAGCCAATAGAATGCGAGCTCAATCTGATTGGCTGATTGGATCAGCCAATCCGATTGAACTTCAATCTGATTGGCTGATTCAATCAGCCAATCAGATTTGTCCTACCTTAATTCCGATTGGCTGATAGAATCCTATCAGCCAATCGGAATTCAAGGGACGCCATCTTGGATGACGTCACTTAAAGGAAACGACATTCGTCGTTCAGTCGTTGGTGGAAGAAGATGGCTCCACGTCGGCTCGTCTGAAGATGGCTCCGCTCCGGATCGATGAAGATTGAAGACGCTGCCTGGATGATGACTTCAATCAGATGGAAGACTTCTTCAGCGCCCCTTGGATGATGACTTCAGTCAGATGGAAGACTTCTTCAGCGCCCCTTGGATGAAGACTTCGGCCGCTGCGGATCTCCTCTCCTGTTCCATCGGTGGTCGGCTGGCTGAAGACGGCTAAAGGTAGGATGATCTTCAGGGGGGTAGTGTTAGGTTTATTTAAGGGGGGTTTGGGTTAGATTAGGGGTATGTGGGTGGTGGGTTTTATTGTTGGGGGGTTGTATTTTTTTTTTAAAGGCAAAAGAGCTGAATTCTTTGGGGCATGCCCCAAAAAAGGCACTTTTAAGGGCTGGTAAGGTAATAGAGCTGTTAACTATTTAATGTAGAATAGGGTAGGGCATTTTTTTTATTTTGGGGGGCTTTGTTATTTTATTAGGGGGCTTAGATTAGGTGTAAGTAGCTTTAAATTGTTGTAATATTTTTGAAATATTTGTAACTTATTTTTTTTATTTTTTGTAACTTAGTTTTTTTTATTTTTTGTACTTTAGTTAGTTTATTTAATTGTATTTAATTGTAGTTATTTGTAGGTAATTTATTTAATGAATTTAATGATAGTGTAGTGTTAGGTTTAATTGTAACTTAGGTTAGGATTTATTTTACAGGTAATTTTGTATTTCTTTTAGCTAGGTAGTTATTAAATAGTTAATAACTATTTAATAACTATTCTAACTAGCTAAAATAAATACAAAGTTACCTGTAAAATAAATATAAATCCTAAAATAGCTACAATGTAATTATTAATTACATTGTAACTATTTTAGGGTTTATTTTACAGGTAAGTATTTAGTTTTAAATAGGAATAATTAATTTAATGATAGTGTAGTGTTAGGTGTAATTGTAACTTATGTTAGTTTTTATTTTACAGGTAAATGTATCTTTATTTTAACTAGGTAGCTATTAAATAGTTATTGTACCTAGTTAAAATAAATTGAAATTTGCCTGTAAAATAAAAATAAATCCTAAAATAGCTACAATATAATTATTATTTATATTGTAGCTATATTAGGGTTTATTTTAAAGGTAAGTATTTATTTTTAAATAGGATTAATTTAGTTAATAAGAGTTATAATATTTAGATGTATTTAATTAATATTTAAGTTAGGGGGGTGTTAGGGTTAGACTTAGGTTTAGGGGTTAATAATTTTATTATAGTTGCGGCGGTGTAGGGGGGGCAGGATAGGGGTTAAAACATTTATTATAGGTGGCAACGGTGTAGGGGGGGCAGATTAGGGGTTAATACGTTTTATATAGGTGGCGGCGGGGTCAGGGAGCGGCGGTTTAGGGGTTAAACAATTTATTTAGTTTCGGCAGGGTACGGGATCGGCAGGATAGGGGTTAATAAATTTATTATAGGTGGCGGCGGTATAGGGTGGCAGGATAGGGGTTAATAGGTATTATGTAGGTGGCAGGGTCCGGGAGCGGCGGTTTAGGGGTTAATACATTTATAAGAGTTGCGGCGGGGTCTAGGAGCTGCGGTTTAGGGGTTAATAACTTTATTTAGTTGCGGGGGGCTCCGGGGGCACCGGTATAGGGGGTAGAACAGTGTAGTTTAGTGTGGGTGCTTAGTGACAGGGGTATCAATAAAGCTGGGAAAAAGCCAAAGAGCAGCGAGATCGGATGAGTGATAACTATCACAGTCCGCTGCTCATCGCCCCGTACTTGGTGCGCAGCTTTTTGACAGCTTTATTGATATCTTTGGCGAGATTTTTCAGGTCCGCAGCAACTATGGTAGGCGATCTTAGGCAGGCGTATTGGGGCCGGCGATGGCAGGTAAGTAGACACGTTGATAACTAGAGGCCATAATCTTGTTTACACGAATGTGCTCATCAATATAATCCCTTCTAATCCCTTCAAATATCTTCACCACTATTGAAGTCAGACTTACTGGTCTATAGCTTCCTGGATCATCCCTGCTTCCCTTTTTGAAGAGTGGCACCACATCAGCTTTATGCCAATCCTGGGGTACCATGCCTGAGGATAATGAGTCTTGAAAAATTAAGAGTAGAGGTTTGTCTATAACAGTGCTAAGTTCCCTTAACAGCCTTGGGTGCATTCCATTTCGGCCTGGAGTTTTATTTACCTTAATATTATCCATTTTTCCCCTGATATCCTCTATACATAACCCAGTTAATGGTATGGGCTGGCATGTTCTAGTTTGTTCCAAAGTATCGTCCATTGGTCCCTCTCTTGTGTATACTGAAGAAAAAAACATGTTTAGTACCTCAGCCTTCTCCGTGTCACTGTTAACCATGCTACCCTCCACACATTTAAATATACCTATATTGTACTTCTTAGATTTTTTTGCTATTTTTGTAATTAAATAACCTTTTAGGGTTAGAGTTAGAATCCTTTGCAATTAATTTTTCATTTTCAATTTTGGCTAATTTGATTTCTTTTTTGCATGCTTTGTTACATTCCTTATAAATATTTTATGTTGAGTCTGTACTATTTTCTTTGAATAGTTTAAATGCCCTCTCTTAACACGTTTTTATTTAGCCACATTGTCCTGGATTTTTTATTTTTATAACCATATGGTATTTGTTGATATGTATATTTATTTAACAAAGCTTTAAATTTTATCCATTTATCCTCTGTATTTTTATTAGATAATACTTTGTCCCAATTTATGTTATTTAATGATTTCCTTAAATCGTTGAATTTTTCATTCTTAAAGTTAAAAGTCTTAGTTAAACCTTTAAGACACTGCTTATGAAAAGAGATCTCAAATGTGACCATGTTATGATAACTGTTACCCAAATGTTCTTTGACTTCTATGTTTGATATTATATCTGTATTGATAGCACTAAATCCAATATAGCGTTACTCCTAAAATCTATCCCCCTTAGCTGAATTACTAGTTTCATTGGCCCTGTTTATATCAAGGTAGTTAAAATCTCCCATAATTACAGCACTGTTATTAGCAGCCTTACCTATTTGCATTAGTAGTTGAGTTTCCTCCAGATCACTAATGTTGGGGGGCTTGTAGCATTTTCCAAGTAATATTTCCCCCCCCCCCCCCACACACTCTTTTTTTCAACCCACAGGGTCTCTACATTGTCACCTGTATCATAAATATCTTTTCTTATTGTAGGTTTAAGGTTATTAAGGTTAGGTTTAATTTACATGCAGATACCTCCACCCCTTTTATTATTCCTGTCCCTCCTAAGTAAAGTATACCCCTCTAAGTTAACTGCCCAGTCATGTGAATCATCCCACCAAATTTCAGTTATACTGATAACATCATAGTCCTCTTCTGCAACTACGAGCTCTAGCTCCCCCATTTTACCTGCCATGCTTCTTGCATTTGTTGTCATACATTTAATTTTCATATGCTTTCTGCTGCTACTTGGACTGCTTTCCTTGAGATATTATAGGAGTGACATATTCACAGACTGATCTCTCTGTTCTATTGTGTTCTAACTGACCCAACCCCCCCCCTTTGCCTAGTTTTTTAAATGATTCTCTCTAAACATGCTACCATCCTTTCCCCCAACACACCTGCACCCATAAAATCCCCAATGTCAGAATTGTCTTACAACATGGGGATCAGCTATACGTATATAGGACCAATGGACTATAGCCACCTCTATAACCATCACAAAGGTTTAAACCCCTCCACATTGTTGGGCTATCATGGACATATCTTTCATACTGTTGAAATGAATTTAGATGTGGCCAAATCATATGCTAATAAGGATATCCTTGCCCATCCTACTAGTTTCCTCTGTATCTCTACCATACTCCACCTGGTACTTGAAGAATCACAGTGTCAAATATCTTCACCACTATTGAAGTCAGACTTACTGGTCTATAGCTTCCTGGATCATCCCTGCTTCCCTTTTTGAAGAGTGGCACCACATCAGCTTTATGCCAATCCTGGGGTACCATGCCTGAGGATAATGAGTCTTGAAAAATTAAGAGTAGAGGTTTGTCTATAACAGTGCTAAGTTCCCTTAACAGCCTTGGGTGCATTCCATTTCGGCCTGGAGTTTTATTTACCTTAATATTATCCATTTTTCCCCTGATATCCTCTATACATAACCCAGTTAATGGTATGGGCTGGCATGTTCTAGTTTGTTCCAAAGTATCGTCCATTGGTCCCTCTCTTGTGTATACTGAAGAAAAAAACATGTTTAGTACCTCAGCCTTCTCCGTGTCACTGTTAACCATGCTACCCTCCACACATTTAAATATACCTATATTGTACTTCTTAGATTTTTTTGCTATTTTTGTAATTAAATAACCTTTTAGGGTTAGAGTTAGAATCCTTTGCAATTAATTTTTCATTTTCAATTTTGGCTAATTTGATTTCTTTTTTGCATGCTTTGTTACATTCCTTATAAATATTTTATGTTGAGTCTGTACTATTTTCTTTGAATAGTTTAAATGCCCTCTCTTAACACGTTTTTATTTAGCCACATTGTCCTGGATTTTTTATTTTTATAACCATATGGTATTTGTTGATATGTATATTTATTTAACAAAGCTTTAAATTTTATCCATTTATCCTCTGTATTTTTATTAGATAATACTTTGTCCCAATTTATGTTATTTAATGATTTCCTTAAATCGTTGAATTTTTCATTCTTAAAGTTAAAAGTCTTAGTTAAACCTTTAAGACACTGCTTATGAAAAGAGATCTCAAATGTGACCATGTTATGATAACTGTTACCCAAATGTTCTTTGACTTCTATGTTTGATATTATATCTGTATTGATAGCACTAAATCCAATATAGCGTTACTCCTAAAATCTATCCCCCTTAGCTGAATTACTAGTTTCATTGGCCCTGTTTATATCAAGGTAGTTAAAATCTCCCATAATTACAGCACTGTTATTAGCAGCCTTACCTATTTGCATTAGTAGTTGAGTTTCCTCCAGATCACTAATGTTGGGGGGCTTGTAGCATTTTCCAAGTAATATTTCCCCCCCCCCCCACACACTCTTTTTTTCAACCCACAGGGTCTCTACATTGTCACCTGTATCATAAATATCTTTTCTTATTGTAGGTTTAAGGTTATTAAGGTTAGGTTTAATTTACATGCAGATACCTCCACCCCTTTTATTATTCCTGTCCCTCCTAAGTAAAGTATACCCCTCTAAGTTAACTGCCCAGTCATGTGAATCATCCCACCAAATTTCAGTTATACTGATAACATCATAGTCCTCTTCTGCAACTACGAGCTCTAGCTCCCCCATTTTACCTGCCATGCTTCTTGCATTTGTTGTCATACATTTAATTTTCATATGCTTTCTGCTGCTACTTGGACTGCTTTCCTTGAGATATTATAGGAGTGACATATTCACAGACTGATCTCTCTGTTCTATTGTGTTCTAACTGACCCAACCCCCCCCCCCTTTGCCTAGTTTTTTAAATGATTCTCTCTAAACATGCTACCATCCTTTCCCCCAACACACCTGCACCCATAAAATCCCCAATGTCAGAATTGTCTTACAACATGGGGATCAGCTATACGTATATAGGACCAATGGACTATAGCCACCTCTATAACCATCACAAAGGTTTAAACCCCTCCACATTGTTGGGCTATCATGGACATATCTTTCATACTGTTGAAATGAATTTAGATGTGGCCAAATCATATGCTAATAAGGATATCCTTGCCCATCCTACTAGTTTCCTCTGTATCTCTACCATACTCCACCTGGTACTTGAAGAATCACATTGTTAGACTCTGTGTAATGCATCTATTTTAACGATGTATATAGGCACATTTAATGAAGTGTAGTTATCTTTTTTTTGTTGAGCATAGACAAACCAGCCTCATGCTTTAACAGTAGTGTGAGATCAGTACGATTGAATATCACAGCTGATAATGTAAACACGATTGTAGCACTCTGTTATCCCATGACAGCTGTCAGATCTAAGCCCGCCACCCCCCATGGACGTCAACCAATCAGGGTAGGTCACACCGTGATGACGTCAGGGGTGCATTATATATGTTTTCCCTGAGCATTGTGATCATTTGACAAAGGGACCGGATCGGTTCCGAAACCTTATGATGTTTTAAATCGCTATATTAAAAGTTATATTTTACTTTGGATTAAATCCAGTGAGTGCTTTCTTATTGCTTTGCTATAAATATATATATATATAAAATCACTATATATGTTTGTGTATATATAGATTATATATTGTATGTTATATCTCTATAATACATAGTTAATCAATTACAAATTAAATTATAGTTTTAAATAGTATAGAACAATCATTTAAAACAAATATTTCAATTGTAAGTTTCCTACCTTTTGCTTATTTAACTATTTAAATTGACAAGACAAGATGTTTTACACTATATAAAGTGCATAGCGCTAGTATCTTGCAAGTTGATTGTATATTGTGTATAAGAATCACAACATAAAAACCATGTTAAATTATTATTTGTTTGCCCCCTCAGGATTCTACAGATGCCGATATAAAAATATTTTATAATGTAGCTGACATTTCTGAAGATTTCAACTTTGCTCTGACACATAATGAAGAAGTATTTAGGAAGTTTGGCGTAACAGAGGACGCTGTCATCTTTTTCAAAAGCGTATGAACCTTTCATGTTTTTTCATTTATATGCATAGTATGTTAAGGTCCTAAAGTTCAGTTTGCTTTTTCACTCAATCATTATAATGTTAGTTTAATGAGAAAACATTTATATTATTTGCCAAATTCTTACACAAAGTAACAATACCATATCATCATATGGAAAAATATTGTAAATGATAGTCATAAGCAATCTTTGTAAATGTGTTACCTTAAAGCAGGGGTTGAAAAACTTTATGATTCTTTAAAATTTAATTGAAACTCAAGTACAACTTCATGAACTATGCTGGTGGTTGGCAAATTTCATTTTTTTTATGGCCCATGAGCAGTGTTCCCTCTAAGAACAGTTTTATGAGTAGCCCATCAGTGAAACAGTTAATTAGAGCAATTAGTAAGTTACCAGTTATAATTAAAAAAAAAATGGAACCAAATAAATAAACATAACATTTATTTTGAAGTATTCAAAGCAGAATCTTGATTTATATGTGAGGTTTTTTTTAGACTGACAATTTTCTTTTCATTTAGTTCTAACGTACAATGCAATTAATACTTTATTTAATTGCATCCTTCATCGATTTGCTTTAATTAGGATGATGAAAAATATGAACATAAACCAGATGAAGATATTGGCTTAGACAAAGATGAGCTGCGCAGATTTCTTGTGGTAAACAGCTTGGATTTATTAACCGAATACAGTGCAGAGGTAAATTAATGTTACATTTCTTTTTTGCATAATGACATCACTGCACACACACATATCTTATTGATATATGGTGTGTATATATATATATATATATATATATATATATCCACTCTGGTGTAATCAATGCCTGGGTGCAATCCTCCTTAGAATTAGATAGAACTGTACTGGTGAGGGTACTCACAGAAATTTTTAAATCAAATAGCGCAAATTTATTTCCAAATGTGTTACAACATTAGTTTGAATGTCGACGTTTCGACCCCATCATGGGCCTTCTTCAAGACAAGATATAATCTTACTGCCACAAACAAAGTCTGTAGGGAAAAAGTGCTCTCTTTTTCAGTCAAAAGATGGAGAATGGGTGTTAATATCCTACTGGTGCTGGGCAATCAGTGCTGCAACCAGTGTGTCTACGCCACACACAAAAAATGCAACAGGTATCCAGAAGTGGTGCGCTCCGACTCCCAACAAAGGGCAATCCACATCCGCATAAAAGAAATTCTTCAAATTTTATGAATCCAAAATTGAAAAACATCAGAGGTGTAGTAAAAAAGCTTACACAGGTAAGTGTAGTCTAGTCTCTACGCAGAAGAGTTTCGTGCGCATGCGCACTTGGTCACTGTATACCGGTGACCAGACCACACACATTTAAATATCCAAAATTTAAAGGCATACATACCATAAGAGTGAAATACCTGTTTAGCGTCTCAAGAACAATGATACATTTCTGTACAAATATTATACATTAGAATATATTATATCTATTTTAGAATAAACATCAATATGAATAATAAATAAATGTCATTCCTATTATTTCAAATATTTGATCATATAGTACATCATTTTTGGTGAGTTCAAATAAAGGGAAAATTATCAACTCTAATAAATTATAAATTGCCAGATTATTATCAAAGATCTCCCTTAGTGCACACAACACCGGTGATTACGTAACAGCATGGGAGATTAGGGGACGTGCTGTTACGTAATCACCGGTGTTGTGTGCACTAAGGGAGATCTTTGATAATAATCGGGTTTGTTTTATTTCTGATTACATAATGAATGGTGATGCGGTATGTGAATGGAAGCAGTGCCGCTTATAATAAGCAATTATGGAATTCTTGATCTGTGAATGGCGACATTAATTGGCATTAGGGGAGTATCCTTATGTGATGTTAAATCCTTTAATGACGTTGGAGGAGAATCCATTTCTGTTACAGGGGTGTTGTGATGATCCACATTGGTAGTTTTAATGGACTGGGGACATTATTCGTGCTATATTCACATATACATTTACACATGATCACATTTTGTATTTTTAATATTACAGTAATAACGGTTTAATTTTTTCACTTTGAATTTGTGAACACATGTTTTATTCAATACACTTGTCTGGTTGAAACCATTGAATTTTGCACACGGTTTCCAGTGATTGGAGCTAGTATTGGGGGTGGGTTTTGTATGCCTTTATAAGTTGGTGTGTTTGGAGTTTTCAAATTGTCAGAGGAAGGGACGTGTTAAGTCCCGAAACGTCACATTCAATAAATTTTGTTGTCACATTTGAAGTCTGAAGTCCAGTGAGTGCTTTTCCTGCTACATTTTATATATATATATATATATATATATATATATATATATATATATATATCTATATATATATATATACACACACCTTTCAGACCTTTCCAATCAAACACCTTGTCATGTGCCATGTCCCTTTAAAACAATGCTAAAATCAATTTATAATTTTTTTGTTTTTATAATAGAAATTCTTGAAATAGCATTGTTTAATATAAGAAAATATTTTTAAATATATAGATAGATATATATGCTCCCCATATATAGGAGTTAGTGCGGCAGTGCTATTCAACCTTCAGATCGTAGTAAGCCTGAGGCTTTTGCTTGAGTTAAAACTTTTTACTTTCAACTTGAAATATCCGCACAAGAATAGGACTAATTTAACTTGAGTGGTTTTAGCACTCGATAGAGCTATTATTTCTCTTGTTAAGTGTATCCAGTCCACGGATCATCCATTACTTATGGAATATATTCTCCTTCCCAACAGGAAGTTGCAAGAGTCCACCCACAGCAAAGCTGCTATATAGCTCCTCCCCTAACTGCCATATTCAGTCATTCTCTTGCAAGCCTCAACATAGATAGGAGGTCGTGAGAGTCTGTGGTGATTTATACTTAGTTTATTCTTCAATCAAAAGTTTGTTATTTTTAAATGGCACCGGAGTGTGCTGTTTTTCTCAGGCAGTATTTGGAAGAAGAATCTGCCTGTGTTTTTCTATGATCTTAGCAGACGTGACTGAGATCCATTTGCTGTTCTCACACATTCTGAGGAGTGAGGTACTTCAGAGGGGGAATGGCGTGCAGGTTTTCCTGCAGATAAGGTATGTGCAGTAAAATATTTTTCTAGGAATGGAATTGACTAAGAAAATACTGCTGATACCGAAGTAATGTAAGTAAAGCCTTAAATGCAGCGATAGCGACTGGTATCAGGCTTATTAATAGAGATACATACTCTTATAAAAATGTGTTTTAAAACGTTTGCTGGCATGTTTAATCGTTTTTAACGTATATTGGTGATAACACTGTAATGTTGGTATAGCCTTAAATGCAGTAAAAGCGACTGGTATCAGGCTTATTAATAGAGATACATACTCTTGTAAAAATGTGTTTTAAAACGTTTGCTGTCATGTTTAATCGTTTTTAACATATGTTTGGTGATAAAACTTATTGGGGCCTAAGTTTTTTCCACATGGCTGGCTTAAATTTTGCATAGAAACAGTTAACTGAAGCTTCCCACTGTTGTAATATGAGTGGGAGGGGCCTATTTTAGCGCAGTTAAAATTACAAAATGAATTATCCAGATTCCCTCAGCAGTCCCATGAATACTACAGGACATTTCTAAAGGGCTAAAAAGACTTCCAAAATCGTTTATAGGGAAGGTAATCCACAGCTCTGCTGTGGCAGTTTTGTTGTGTCTGTTTTTAAAAACGTCTATGTCGTTTTTTTTTTTTTTATCTGTTTTTTGCATTAAGGGGTTAATCATCCATTTGCAAGTGGGTGAAATGCTCTGTTACCTTATTACATGTACTGTAAAAATTTCGTTTGTTTTACTGCCTTTTTTCACTGTTTTTCAAATTTTGACAAAATTTGTTTCTCTTAAAGGCACAGTAACGTTTTATATATTTGCTTGTTAACTTGATTTAAAGTGTTTTCCAAGCTTATTAGTCTCATTATTAGTCTGTTCTAACATGTCTGACATAGAGGAAGCTCTGTGTTCATTATGTTTTAAAGCCATGGTGGAACCCCATCTTAGAATGTGTACCAGATGTACTGATTTCATGTTAAACAATAAAGATCATTTTTTGTCTTTAAAAACATTATCACCAGAGGATTCTGTCGTGGGGGTAGTTATGCCGACTAACTCTCCCCACGTGTCAGACCTTTTGACTCCCGCTTTAGGGACTCACGCTCAAATGGCGCCAAGTACATCAAGGGCACCCATAGCGTTTATTTTACCAGGGGATTCTGTCGAGGGGAAAGTTATGCCGATTAACTCTCCCCACGTGTCAGACCCTTCGACTCCCGCTTCAGGGACTCACGCTCAAATGGCGCCAAGTATATCAAGGGCGTCCATAGCGTTTATTTTACAAGACATGGCAAAGGTGGTGAATAATACTCTGGCAGCAGTATTAGTCAGACTACCTGAAATTAAAGGAAAGCAGATAGCTCTGGGGGTAGATACAGAGCATACAGACGCTTTAAGAACCATGTATGATACTACCTCACAATATGCTTAGTCTGTGGGTGATTTTTTTGACTCAGGGAAGATGATTTAACCTGATTCTGATATTTCTACATTTAAAATTTATGCTTGAGAACCTCCACTTGTTGCTCAGGGAGGCTTTGGCTGCTCTGAATGAATGTGTACAATCGCAGGGCCAGAGAAATTGTGTAGACTGGATAAATAATATGCAGTGCCGGTGTGTACTGATGTTTTTCCAATACCTAAAGAGGTTTACTAAAAAAATTTTTTTAATAAGGAATGGGATAGACCAGGTGTGCCATTCTCTTCCCCTCCTATTTTTTAGAAGAATGTTTTCTAATAGTTACCACCACACGGGACTTCTGGCAGACAGTTCCTAAGGTGGAGAGAAGAGTTTCTACTCTAGCTAAGCGTACCACTACCTCTGGCGAGGACAGTTGTGCTTTTTAGATCCAATGGATAAAAAATGTTTATTCAACAGGGTTTTATCCTGCAGCCCCTTGCATACATTGCTTCTGTCACTGCTGCTGCGGCGTTCTGGGTTGAGTCTCTTGATGAGGCTTTACAGTTAGCGACTCCATTGGATGAATATATTTGACAAGCTTATGCTAGCCAATTCCTTTGTTTTCTGATGCCTTTGTTCATTTGACTAGACTAACGGCTAAGAATTCTGTTTTTTACTATACTGGCGCGCAGAGCGCTATGGCTTATATCATGGTCAGCTGTCGTGACTTTAATAAATAAGCTACTTAACTTCCCTTCAAGGGGCAGACCCTATTCGGGCCTGGTGTGAAGGAGATTATTGCTTATATCACTGGAGGAAAAGGTCATGCCCTTCCTCAGGATAGGAATCAAGGGCCAAAAAAGGTCTAATTTTCGTGCCTTTTAAAACTTCAGGGCAGGTGTGGCATCCACTTCCTCTAAGGCAAAACAAGAGGGAATTTTTGCTCAGTCCAAGGCGGTCTGGAGACAATTGGACCTGGAACAAAGATAAGCAGGCCAAGGAGCCTGCTGCTGCCTCTAAGGCAGCATGAAGGAACGGACCCCTATCCGGTAACGGATCCTATAGGGGGCAGACTTTCATTCTTTGCCCGGGCGTGGGCAAGAGATGCCCAGGATCCCTAGGCATTGGAATTTATATCCCAGAGATATCTTCTGGATTTCAAAGATTCCCCCCCCCAAAAAAAGGGGAGATTTCGCCTTTCACAATTATCTGCAAACCAGATAAAGAAGGAGGCATTCTTACATTGTGTACGAGATCCATCCAGTTCCAAGAGAGGAACAGGGACAGAGTTTTTACTCAAATCTGTTTGTGGTTCCCAAGGTGAGGGAACCTTCAGACCTATTTTGGATCTAAAGATCTTAAACAAATTCCTCAGAATTCCGTCATTTAAGATGGAAACTATTCGTACCATCTTAACTATGATCCAGGAGAGTCAATAGAGGACTACAATGGATTTGAAGGATGCTTATCCTCACATTGTGATGCATAAAGATCACCTTCGTTTTTCAGGTTTGCCTTTCTAGACAGGCATTACCAGTTTGTAGCTCTTTCCTTTGGGATATCTACAGCCCCAAGAATCTTTATGGAGGTTCTGGGGTCGCTTTGGCGGTCCTTAGGCCGCGGGGCATAGAAGTGGCCCCTTAGTTAGACGACATCCTGATACAGGCGTCAAACATCCAAATTGCCAAGTCTCATACGGACGTAGTACTGGCATTTCTGAGATCACATGGGTGGAAAGTGAACAAGGAAAGAGTTCTCTATCCCCAATCTCAAGGGTTTCCCTCCTAGAAACTCTGATAGATTCTGTAGAAATGAAAATTTACCTGACGGAGTCCAGGTTGTCAAAGTTTCTAAATTTCTGCCGTGTTTTTCATCCCATCCGCGCCCTTCGGTGGCTCAGTACATGAATGAAATCGGCTTAATAGGTAGTGGCAAGGGACATAGTACCGTTTGCACGTCTACATTTTAGACCGCTGCAACTATGCATGCTCAGTCAGAGGAACGGGGATTACACAGATTTGTCCCCCTGTTGAACCTAGACCAAGAGACCAGAGATTCTCTTCTCTGGTGACTATGTCTGGTCCATCTGTCCAAGGGTATGACCTTCCGCAGGTCAGATGGGACAATTGTTACAATGGATGCCAGCCTTTTAGGTTGGGATGCAGTCTGGAACTCCCTGAAGGCTCAGGGATAGTGGACTTAGGAGGAGACCCTCCTTCTAATAAATATTCTGGGAGGGATATTCCATGCTCTTCAGACTTGGCCTCAGTTAGCAACTCTGAGGTACATCATACTCAGTCGGACAATATACACGACTGTGGCTTACATCAGCCATCAAGGGGGAACAGAAGTTCCCTAGTGATGTTAGAAGTCTTACAATAATTCACTGGACAGAGACTCACTCTTGTCTATCAGCTATCCATATCCCAGGTGTTGAGAACAGGGAGGTGGATTTTCTAAGTCGTCAGACTTTTCTTCCGGGGGAGTGGGATTTCCTTCGGAGGTCAAGACCAAGCAGGAGAGGGCTTTGGTGTTTTTGACAGCGCCTGCGTAGCCACGCAGGACCTGGTATGCAGATCTGGTGGACATGTCATCCTTTCCATCACGGTCTCTGCTTCTGAGACAGGTCCCTCTACCTCAGGGTCCTTTCAACCATCTAAATAGAATCAATCTGAGATGGACTGCCTGGAGACTGAACGCTTGATGTTATCAAAGCATGGCTTCTCCGAGTCAGTCATTGATACCTTAATACAGACATGAAAGCCTGTCTCTAGGAAAATTGAACATAGATATGGTGTAAATATCTGATTGTTATGAATCCAAGGGTTACTCATGGAGTAAAGCCTGGATTCCCAGGATATTATCTTTTCTCCAAGATGTTTTTGAGAAAAGGGTTGTCAGCTAATTCCTTAAAAGGGACAGATTTTTACTCTGTCTATTTTTTTGCACCAGCGTCTGGCAGGTATTCTAGACGTTCAGGCATTTGGTCAGGCTTTGGTTAGATCCAAGCCTGTGTTTAAAACTGTTGCTCCACCATGGAGCTTAAACCTGGTTCTTAAGGCTCTTCAAGAAGTTCCGTTTGAACCTTTTTTGTTCCATAGATATCAATCTTTATCTTGGAAAGTTCCTTTTGGGTAGCTATTTCCTCGACTCGTAGAGTCTCCAAGTTATCTGTGTTACAATGTGATTCTCCTTATCTGGTCCTTCGTACGGATAAGGTAGTACTGCGTACCAACCTGGGTTTTTCCTAAGGTGGTATCTAACAAGAACATCACTCAAGAGATAGTTGTTCCATGCTTGTATCCTAATCCTTCCTCAAAGAAGAAACGTCTATTACACAATATTGGACGTGGTTTGTGCTTTAAAGTTTTACTTACAAGCTACTACAGTTTTCATCAAACGTTCACCTTGTTTGTTGTCTATTCCGGACAGAGGAGAGGTCAAAAGACTTCAGCAGCCTCTCTGTCTTTTTGGTTAAAAAGCATAATTCATTTAGCTTATGAGACTGCTGGACAGCAGCCTCCTGAAGGGATTGCAGCTCATTCTACTAGAGCTGTGTTTTCACTTGGGCCTTTTTTAAATGTGGCTTCTGTTGAACAGATTTACAAGACGGAGTCTTGGTCTGCGCTTCATACGTTTTCAAATTTAACAAATTTGATACCTTGCTTCTTCTGAGGCTATTTTTGGGAGAAAGGTTTTTTTTACAGGCAGTGGTAACTTCCGTTTAAGTACCTGCCTTGTCCCTCCCATCATCCGTGTACTTTAGCTTTGGTATTGGTATTCCATAAGTAATGGATGATCCGTGGACTGGATACACTTAACAAGAGAAAACATAATTTATGCTTACCTGATAAATTTATTTCTCTTGTAGTGTATCCAGTCCACGGCCCGCCCTGTCACTTTAAGGCAGGTAATTTTTTCATTTGAACTACAGTCACCACTGCACCCTATGGTTTTTCCTTTCTCTGCATGTTTTCGGTCGAATGACTGAATATGGCAGTTAGGGGAGGAGCTATATAGCAGCTTTGCTGTGGGTGGACTCTTGCAACTTCCTGTTGGGAAGGAGAATATATTCCATAAGTAATGGATGATCCGTGGACTGGATACACTACAAGAGAAATAAATTTATCAGGTAAGCATAAATTATGTTTTTTCTGCTCCATTTGTAATCTAGCCCATAGGCTGTACCTGTATGAGCACCAGAGAAAACAGTAGCACTACAGTGTTTTGACTGGAGTGCCCATTTCCCATTGGACCTACCAAAGAAAGCTGATTACCCAAACCCAAAGAATTATAGCAATAAGATCAGGAAACATCTTCTGCAGAAGTTTAACAAATGAATCTTTAAAGTGATAGTCAGGACCCACCTGAAGTTACTTATTGTTGTTTGTTATTTATTATTCAAAATCTGATGGGAATTTCCATGTTAAATAAAAACAAAAGAAAGAAAAATATAAAAAATAAGCTTTGTGTAACATAATGACTACTGCCCAACCATACCCCTGACTGAGCATAACAAAATAATATCAAAGTTAGGAATCTAACTGGGGATTAGACACCTCAGGAGCCCCCTGACTGCACTGCCCCTATCCACTCTCATAGGTGATAATGCAAATACATACATCATATAAACATTTGCCCTATAAAAAGTAGGCTTTGTGTCACTTAGTGACTATTACCCAAGTAAACCCCAGGGAGAGCAGAATCCAATTACATCAAAGTTAGGACCCTAACTTGGGGAAAGGACCCCACAAGAGCCTCTTAAATGCACTGCCACTATCCACTCTCGTAGGTGTTAATGCAAATACATACATCGTATAAACACCTGCCCTATAAAAACTAGGCTTTGTGTCACTTAATGACTACTACCCAAATGTACCCCAGACTGTGCAGAATCAAATGACAACAAAGTTAAGATCCTATCTTGGTGTCGGGACACTTCAAAAGCCCCCTGAATGCACTGCCCCTATCCACTCTCATAGGTGATAATGCAAATGAAGACCTCAAATAAATATCTGCCCTATAAAAACTAGGCTGTGTGTCACTTCATGACTACTATCCAAGTAAACCCCAGAGAGTGTAGAATCCAATGACATTAAACTTAGGACCTTAACTTGGGGATAGGACCCCGCAAGAGCCCCCTAAATGCGGTGAACATTGTATAAACATCTGATCTATAAAAACTAGATTTTAGTTACTACTACCCAAACATACCCCAGACTGAGCATAATCAAATGACGCCAAAGTTAAGACCCTAAATTGGGGATAGGACCCTCAAGAGCCCCCTGAATACACTGCCCATATCCACTCTTGTAGGCAATACATACATCATATAAAGAGTTGCCCTATAAAAATGAGGCTTTGTGTCACTTAATGACTACTACTACCCACGTATACCCCAGACTGAGCATAATCAAATTACACCAAAATTAAGACCCTAACTTGGGGATAGGACCCCTCAAGAGCACCCTGAATGCA
Source organism: Bombina bombina (assembly GCF_027579735.1). Classification (NCBI taxonomy): domain Eukaryota; kingdom Metazoa; phylum Chordata; class Amphibia; order Anura; family Bombinatoridae; genus Bombina; species Bombina bombina. The sequence continues at coordinate 83,924,404 of NC_069509.1, read as the reverse complement.
CTGCCGTTTTCCACTCTAATAGGTGATAATGCAAATACATACACCATATAAACATCTGCCCTATAAAAACTAGTTTTTTTGTGTCACTTAGTGATTACTATCCAACTAAACCCCAGATAGAGCAGAATCCAGTGACATCAAACTCGAATGAAGCGCATGTGCGAAATGCGTCAGACATCACTGACTGTGACCCTTACTCAGCTTGGATTTGTCCAATAAACCCTTCTTTTGTTTACTAAGACTCTTCTTGTTCAAGCGTGACTACTTTTTGCTCTTTTCCCACATCAAACTTAAGACCCTAACTTGGGGATAGGACCCATCAAGAGCCCCCTAACCACTCTCATAGGTGATAATACAAATACATACATCGTATATACACCTGCCCTATAAAAACTAGGCTTTGTGTCACTTAATGACTACTACCCAAAATATACCCCAGACTGAGCAGAATCAAATGACACCAACGTTAACTTGTGGATAGGACCCCTCAAAAGCCCCCTGAATGCACTGTGTTTGCCATTATCATCTATAAGAGAAAATAGGTGTAGTGCACTTAGTAGGCTCTTGCAGGGTCCTATCCCCAAGTTAAGGTCTTAACTTTGGTGTCATTTGATTCTTCTCTCTCTGGGGTTTACTTGGATAGTAGTCTCTAAGTGACACAAAGCCTAGTTTTTATAGGACATATGTTTATATGATGTATATATTTGCGTTATCACCTATTCAAGCGGATAGGGGCAGTAGAGTCAAGGAGATCTTGAGGGATCCTATCCCCAAGTTAGGGTCTTAACTTTAGTGTCATTTGATTCTGCTCAATCTGGGGTATACCTGGGTAGTAGTCACTAATTAACACAAAGCCTAGTTTTTATAGGTCAGATGTTTATATGATGTATGTGTTTGCCATTTTCACCTATGGGAGTGAAAAGGGACAGTGCATTTAGGGGGCTCTTGCGGGGTCCTATCCCCAACTTAGGGTCCTAAGTTTGATATCATTGGATTCTGTTCAGTCTGGGGTTTACTTGAATAGTAGTCACTAAGTGACACAAAGTACAGTTTTTATAGGGCAGATGTTTATATGATTAGAGGGGATAGTGGCAGTGCATTAAGGGTGCTCTTGAAGGTTCCTGTCCCCAAGTTAGGGTCTTCATTTTGGTGTCATTTGATTTGCCTTAGTCTAGGGTATACGCGAGTAGTAGTCATTAAGTGACACAAAGCCTAGTTTTTATAGGGCAGCTCTTTATATGATGCATGTATCACCTATGAGAGTGGATAGGGTCAGTGCATTCAGGGGGCTCTTGAGGGTTCTATCCCCATTTTAGGGTCTTAACTAATTATACTCAGTCTGGGGTATATTTGGGTAGTAGTCACTAAATGACACAAAGCCTATTTTTTATAGGTCAGATGTTTATACAATTGGGTCTATTTATCAAGCTCCGAACGTAGCTTGATGACCCGTGTTTCTAAAGACCGCTGCTCCATAACCTGTCCGCCTGCTCTGAGGTGGCAGACAGAAATCAACCCGATCGAATACGATCGGGTTGATTGACACTCCCTGCTAGTGGCTGATTGGCCGCGAATCTGCAGGGGGCGGCATTACACCAGCAGTTCACAATAACTGCTCTTGCAATGATAAATGCCGACAGCATAAGCTGTCAGCATTTATCAATGCGTGGAGGATCATGTCCGTCCGCACAATGATAAATGGGGGCCAATGTATGTGTTTGACATTTTCACCTGAGAGTGGATAGGGGCAGTGCATTTAAGGAACTCTTGCGGGGTCCTATCCTCAAGTTAGGGTCCTAATTTTGGTGTCATTTGATTCTGCTCAGTCTGGGGTATATTGGAAAAAAAAGGGGTCTATGGTGCGCTAAGACAAAAAAGAGATTAACAAACTCCCCCTAAATGACAATATCCCTAAAATTGTCACAAAGTATAAATATATGAAGAAAGGGTTAAAAGGGAAGCGCTAAAACCTTTACCTTTAGCTTCAGTCTGGGGTATACTTGGGTAGTAGTCATTAAGTGACACAAAGCCTAGTTTTTACAGGTCAGATGTTTATACAATGTAAGTGTTTGCCATTATCACCTAAGAGAGTGGATAGGAGCAGTGCATTTAGGGGGTTCTTGAGGGGTCCTATACCCAAGTTAGAGTCCTAATTTTGGTGTAATTTGATTCTACTCAGTCTGGGGTATACTTGGGTAGTAGTTTCTAAGTGACACAAAGCCTAGTTTTTATAGGTCAGATGTTTATACAATGAAAGTGTTTGCCATTATAACCTAAAAGAGTGGATAGGAGCAATGCATTTAGGGGGGGTCTTGAGGGGTCCTATACCCAAGTTAGAGTCCTAATTTTGGTGTCATTTGATTCTGCTCAGTCTGTGGTATACTTGGGTAGTAGTTACTAAGTGACACAAAGCCTAGTTTTTATAGGTCAGATGTTTATACAATGTAAGTGTTTGTCATTATAACCTAAGAGAGTGGATAGGAGCAGTGCATTTAGGGGGTTCTTGAGGGGTCCTATACCCAAGTTAGGGTCCTAAATTTGATGTCATTGGATTCTACTCTCTCTGGGGTTTACTTGGATAATAGTCACTTAGTGACACAAACCCTAGTTTTTATAAGGCAGATGTATATTTGATGTAATTTGCATTATCACCTATGAGAGTGGATAGGGGCAGTGCATTCAGGGGTCTTTTGAGGGGTCCTATCCACAAGTTAGGGTCTTAACTTCGGTTTCATTTGATTCTGCTCAGTCTGGGGTACATTTGGGTAGTAGTCATTAAGTGACACAAAGCCTAGTTTTTATAGGGCATGTGTTTATACGATGTATGTATTTGCATTATCACCTATGAGAGTGGATAGGGGCAGTGCATTCAGGGGGCTCTTGAGGGGTCCTATCCCCAAGTTAGAGTCCTAACTTTGCTGTAATTTGATTCTGCTCAGTCTGGGGTATACTTGGGTAGTAGTCACTAAGTGACACAAAGTCTAGTTTTTATCGGTCAGATTTTTATAAGATATATGTTTTTCCATTTTCACCTATGAGAGTGAATAAGGGCAGTACATTCAGCTGGCTCTTGCGGGGTCCTATCCTCAAGTTAGGGTCCTAAGTTTGATGTCATTAGATTCTACTCTCTCTGAAGTTTACTTGGATAGTAGTCACTAAAGCCACGTTCGGCAAGTGCTCCAAGCGACTCAGAGCTTGGAACGTTCTGTGAAGACTTCAAAGCTCAGCGCTGGGCGTTCGCTCAGCACTCTGATGACGCAAGTCCCAGCGTTTCCAGTGTGCTGGAAAAGCTGGGACTTTTCAGAGGAAGCTCAGACGGTTGTAAACATGGCAGCCTCCATAAGCAACACATGTGTGTGTGTATATACATTATATATATATATATATATATATATATATATATATATACACAGGGAGTGCAGAATTATTAGGCAAATGAGTATTTTGACCACATCATCCTCTTTATGCATGTTGTCTTACTCCAAGCTGTATAGGCTCGAAAGCCTACTACCAATTAAGCATATTAGGTGATGTGCATCTCTGTAATGAGAAGGGGTGTGGTCTAATGACATCAACATCCTATATCAGGTGTGCATAATTATTAGGCAACTTCCTTTCCTTTGGCAAAATGGGTCAAAAGAAGGACTTGACAGGCTCAGAAAAGTCAAAAATAGTGAGATATCTTGCAGAGGGATGCAGCACTCTTAAAATTGCAAAGCTTCTGAAGCGTGATCATCGAACAATCAAGCGTTTCATTCAAAATAGTCAACAGGGTCACAAGAAGCGTGTGGAAAAACCAAGGCGCAAAATAACTGCCCATGAACTGAGAAAAGTCAAGCGTTCAGCTGCCAAGATGCCACTTGCCACCAGTTTGGCCATATTTCAGAGCTGCAACATCACTGGAGTGCCCAAAAGCACAAGGTGTGCAATACTCAGAGACATGGCCAAGGTAAGAAAGGCTGAAAGATGACCACCACTGAACAAGACACACAAGCTGAAACTTCAAGACTGGGCCAAGAAATATCTCAAGACTGATTTTTCTAAGGTTTTATGGACTGATGAAATGAGAGTGAGTCTTGATGGGCCAGATGGATGGGCCCGTGGCTGGATTGGTAAAGGGCAGAGAGCTCCAGTCCGACTCAGATGCCAGCAAGGTGGAGGTGGAGTACTGGCTTGGGCTGGTATCATCAAAGATGAGCTTGTGGGGCCTTTTCGGGTTGAGGATGGAGTCAAGCTCAACTCCCAGTCCTACTGCCAGTTTCTGGAAGACACCTTCTTCAAGCAGTGGTACAGGAAGAAGTCTGCATCCTTCAAGAAAAACATGATTTTCATGCAGGACAATGCTCCATCACACGCGTCCAAGTACTCCACAGCGTGGCTGGCAAGAAAGGGTATAAAAGAAGAAAATCTAATGACATGGCCTCCTTGTTCACCTGATCTGAACCCCATTGAGAACCTATGGTCCATCATCAAATGTGAGATTTACAAGGAGGGAAAACAGTACACCTCTCTGAACAGTTTCTGGGAGGCTGTGGTTGCTGCTGCATGCAATGTTGATGGTGAACAGATCAAAACACTGACAGAATCCATGGATAGCAGGCTTTTGAGTGTCCTTGCAAAGAAAGGTGGCTATATTGGTCACTGATTTGTTTTTGTTTTGTTTTTGAATGTCAGAAATGTATATTTGTGAATGTTGAGATGTTATATTGGTTTCACTGGTAAAAATAAATAATTGAAATGGGTATATATTTGTTTTTTGTTAAGTTGCCTAATAATTATGCACAGTAATAGTCACCTGCACACACAGATATCCCCCTAAAATAGCTATAACTATAAACAAACTAAAAACTACTTCCAAAACTATTCAGCTTTGATATTAATGGGTTTTGTGGGTTCATTGAGAACATGGTTGTTGTTCAATAATAAAATTAATCCTCAAAAATACAACTTGCCTAATAATTCTGCACTCCCTGTATACATACACACACACACACACAAGTGTTGCTCATGGAGGCTGCCATGTTTACAATAATATATATATATATATATATATATAAACTTTTTTTCTAAGCTCCCTCACTTGTGACGTCTCCTAGCACTACGTCATCGCTGGAGCAGATGTTCACGGTACTGGCTCTGAGTGCTTGCCGAACACGGCCTAAGTGACACAAAGTCTAGTTTTTATCTATCAGATGTTTATAAGATGTCATTAGATTCTACTCTCTCTAGGGTTTACTTGGATAGTAGTCACTAAGTGACACAAAGCCTAGTTTTTATAGGGCAAGTCTTATATGATGTATGTATCACCTATGAGAGTGGATAGTGGCAGTGCATTTTGGGGGGGATCTTGCGGGATCCTATCCCCTAGTTAGGGTCCTAACTTTGATGTAATTGGATTCTGCTCTCCCTGGGGTGTTCTTGGATAATAGGGCAGATGTTTATATGATGCATGTATGTTCAATATCATCTATGAGAGATGATAGGGGCAGTGCAGTCAGAGGGCTCCTGAGGGGTAACTTTGATATTATCTTGTTATGCTCAGTCAGGGGTATGGTTGGGCAGTAGTCATTATGTGATTTTGAATAATGAATAACGAAAAAGTGTCTAACTTCAGGTGGGTATAGTCAGGGAACCCTTGAAAAGCTCAATCTCTTCCTGAATAACTGCAAAAAATTCCAACTGCATTGATTACTTTTAAACAGCAGCAGCACAACATAAAAATTGTCTTCCTAAATAGGGGCACTGTGGTGTCCCAGGGGTATATGTGCGCACTGGCATAGAGTTACTCAGAGACATTAGATGGGCTGTTGCAAATGTCCATTCAGTGATTTATACAGAGACAGGATGCTATTATTAACAAGGTAGATGTATTACTCATTCCGTATCACCTTATTAGATAACATCAAGATGCACATACATTTATTCTCATAGACATATTTCTCTGGAAAACCTCTAAGCCAGGGAATGACAACCTTTTATGAGTGCTATCCCCAATTAATACAATAATCTGACCATGTGTGAGATCCTTACCTTTTGTGTAAACTTTGAACAAAAACTTATACAATAATAATCATAATATTAAAGACCCAAGCATCAGATTAGACTCCTGAATCTGCAGCCATTATGTTAAGCCACAAAACCAGGTAAGATCAGACCCATTGCCTTACTGCCCCCTCTGTCATCCTATAGCCATATCAGAACTTAGTCACCTGGCTGGCCCTAAGGTTCCTCTGTCAGCTCCAAATCTTAAAGGGACACTGAACCCAAATTTTTTGTTTCGTGATTCAGATAGAGCATGCAATTTTAAGCAGCTTTCTAATTTACTCCTATTATCAAATTTTCTACATTCTCTTGGTATCTTTATTTGAAAAAGAATGCATCTAAGCTAAGGAACCAGCCATTTTTTTGGTTTAGAATCCTGGACAGCACTTGTTTATTGGTGGGTGAATTTATCCACCAATCAGCAAGAACAACCCAGGTTGTTCACCAAAAATGGCCCGGCATCTAAACTTACATTCTTGCTTTTTCAAATAAAGATACCAAGAGAATGAAGAAAAAATTAGAATAGGGATAAATTAGAAAGTTGCTTAAAATTGAATGCTCTATCTGAATCAGGAAAAAAAGATTTGGGTTCAGTGTCCCTTTAATTTACCCAAGCCTTCCCAGTTGCAGTCTGTTGCTTTGGGTTCCGTTTAATGTAGTGTTTATCAAGGTAAAAACTGGGCCTGGCTGCCCCCTACCTGCAGCTGTGTTAGTCCTCAGTGGACCACTCCAAGTGCCATTACAAATAAATCCGTGTGCAGGTTGCTGACCCCTGCTCTAAGGAAACAAGATTCTGCCCTTAGTGTATCCAGCAGCAGATTCATAGCAAACAAACTGACTGCTCTCTCTGAGCTTCTTGCAGCTCCTCTCATGCTGACTGCACAGATCAGCTCTCCACACTGTGCTAGCTTAGTCTGTTTGTCGGCTAGACTGTTGCTAGAAGATAAAATTAAGGGGTCACCCCCCAACCTAGGAAGTTAGGATAGCATGTGATTCTGCCTGAAAACCACAGGATACAATGCACCTGGGAAATTATAACTCAATACAAAAAATACTCCAAAAACAGATCCTAGCAAATCTAAAGTTGCAGATATCTGAGCTGCTAGATTTAGCAAAGGTTCTCTGGAGGAGGAGCAAACAGGAGGTTTGTATCAGAAGCTCCACAATGCTACTCCAGAGACAGGAAATTGCTATACTACATGATGCATACATATTGAGAATGCCAAATCATAAATACCATCCTTGGTGCAAAAGATCACTACAGTGACATGAATGTGATGATACAAAACAAACCACAGCTAAATTAAAATAAAAAGAATTATAAACAAAAAATGTTTTGCCATCATCACACTGAAAACACAAAGGATGAATAATACAAGGCTAATGCGTTTCTATTGGACTGTGATTATAACTCCGAGTTACTCTGAGTTCTGCCTCTTTATTTTTAATCATAAAGTAATGATGAATTACCAGCTCAGTGAGAGCCATAAATTTCATTTCCATGGACTCGTGGCACGTTATTGCATCAAACGCAAATATGAACATCAGTGCTTAAAGGGACACTAAATTCAAAATTATACTTCCATGATTCAGATGAAGAATGCAATTTAAAAACAATGTTCAGTTCACTTCCATTATCAAGTTCTGCATAATTTTTTTATATGCACACTCTCTGAGGCACTGACTTCTACTGAGCATGTGCACAAATACAGGGTATATACATATATGCATTTGCGATTTGCTTTTGGCTGTCACTTGATGTATAAGGCATATCAATTTAAGGAAATGTTGATATTTGAAATTCAAAGTCTTTTTATGGGAAATTAAACCCAAAAAGTTTATTTCATGATTGAGACAGAGCATATATTTTAAACAATTTTCCAATTTACTATTGCTTAATTCCCTTGGTATCCTTTGTTGAAGGAGCAGTAATACACTACTGGGAGCTAGCTGATCACATTGATAAGCCAATTACAAAGGGCATATAAGTGCAGCCACCAATCAGCAGCCAGCTCCCACTTCCTGAAACTACCTAGGTATGCTTTCCAGCAAAGAATACCACAAGAACTTAGCAAATTAGATAATGAAAGTAAATTGGAAAGTTGTTTAAAAGTCTATGCTCTATCTGAATTGTGAAAGAAAACAAATTGGGTTTCATATCCCTTTAATTATGCATTTGTTGTTTATGCAATTCCATTGTATTTAATTTCCCTTTATGTTGCAGGTCTCTGTTATTCTGAATTACATTTTTTAGTCTTGATATTAAAAAATATTAAATGAGGGCATATTACAGTCTGAAGCAATTGGCTAATTTCAGGTGTTTTGTACCATAAGATATGTTTCCTTATTTCCACATACTTTATTTCTTAATTCCAACAGAAATGTACAATGTAAATTTTCATAATTATTTCTTGAAATATTTTTGTTCTATAGACTTCAGAAAAGATTTTTGCAGCAAAGATTCCAAACCATTTACTACTGTTTGTAAATAAGACGGACGAACCCCAACTACAACTCATTGAAAACTTCCGAAAGGCAGCACCTGAATTCAAAGGAAAGGTAATTCTATAGGATAAAACCAATTTTATTAAAAGTAATCAAGATAAATTTGAGCTATATATATTTGAGCAAGATCAATTTGAGCTATGCTTGAATATAATAAAGGAATGTCCCAGTATGTGATAAAAAAATGACCTTTTCCGGCTTCAGAAAATGTAAAATCATTTAATAGAGCTGCTCACCTTAAAGGGACAGTCAAGTCCAAAATAAACTTTCATGATTCAGATAGGGCATGTCATTTTAAACAACTTTCTAATTTACTTTTATCACCAATTTTGCTTTGTTTTCTTGGTGTTCTTAGTTGAAAGCTAAACCTAGGTAGGCTCATATGGTAATTTCTTAGACCTTGAAGGCTGCTTCTTACAAGAATGCATTTTGACAGTTTTTCACCACTAGAGGGTGTTAGTTCATGTGTGTCATATAGATAACACTGTGCTTACTCACGTGGAGTTACCTAGGAGTCAGCACTGATTCGCTAAAATGCAAGTCTGTCAAAAGAACTGAAATAAGGGGGCAGTTTGCAGAGGCATAGATACAAGGTAATCAAAGAGGTAAAAAGTGTATTAATATTACTGTGTTGGTTATGCAAAACTGGGGAATGGGTAATAAAGGGATTATATGTCTTTTTAAACAACAAAAATTCTGGTGTTGACTGTCCCTTTAAGCAGTGTCAGTTGAATCAACTGTGCAACAAGTCCCTTACGCGTTTCGTCAGAGTTGTGGCTATAGAAAATAAACCTTTTTAAATACTTTACACGATTGCATACAGTTAACCCTTTAGTGATAAATAATATTTTAAAAAAACACTGTGAAGTGATAAATATGTATTACTTCATATAGAAACATAGATACATTGTTAATGTTGAATAATACAAAATTAAGTGAATATTTCCTTTAAATACTGAGGCTTAAAGCACATTCACAACATGTATGAACCTATTAGATTTTTTTCCCCAGCAACCAGTGCCAGGACACATGGAAACCACTGGTTTTGTATTAGGGTTAAAAAATAAACAATTTTAATGATAAAGAGCAGATTTATTACTAGCATACATCTTTTTGTTAAAACTTTTTTCAGTTGACTGCACATTCTGCAGTATTTAGTTGTAAAGATGCCATTTTTGAGAATTATACAATTACATAGCTCACAACGAAGTACAAATCTCACCCATCTGGCGCCTCAGAACAACATTGTGGGTGGAGCCAGGATGACCTGTCAGGGTTTAGTTGTTATTGAAAGAGATAGGTCAGAGTGGAGTGGGTGGTGCTTTTTTACAAGGACCTGTTAATGCAAAAGGGTTAAACACAGAGTGTAAAATTCCAACTTGAGAGCCATAATGCATTGCTGCTCCTTACAGAACATGGCACTGAGACAATCTGAAGTAGCATAAGCACATAGCTAATTAGCGTGTGAGCATAAATATGTAGGAGTTAAACACATAGGGGCATATTTATCAAGCTCCGTATGGAGCTTGATGCCCGTGTTTACGGCGAGCCTGTAGGCTCGCTGGAAACAGAAGTTATAAAGCAGCGGTCTAAAGACGATCGGGTTGATTGACACCCCCTGCTAGCGGCCGCGAATCTGCAGGGGGCAGCATTGCACCAGCAGTTCACAAGAACTGCTGGTGCAATGATAAATGCTGAGAGCCTATACTGTCGGCATTTATCTATGTGTGGCAGACATGATCAGCTATATCGGATCATGTCCGCTCGCACCATAGTAAAAAGGCCCCATAGAGGTTGTTCACAATCTATTGTTTGCTAATTAATCAGCATGTAATTATCAGCTTGTTTCTGGCTACCAATGAGGATTTTCATTGTTGACAAAATCACAATCAGCCATTTTTATTCTTTATTATCTTTTTTGTTATTATTATTATTATTATTATTATTATTATTATTATTATCGTTTAGTCAAATTGCCCTATATTTACCATGTGTCAGTCCTGTTTTTCTGGTCATAACCTACATTTTTACTTCTTAAAGGGATATTAAGCTCAAATGTTTTTCTTTCATGATTCAGATAGCGCATGCAACTTTCTAATTTACTCCTATTATCAATTTTCTTCTTGAAAAGCAGGAATCTAAGCTATTGAGCTGGCCCATTTTTGGTTCAGCACCCTGGATAGCACTTGTTGATTGGTGACTACATTTAGCCACCAATCAGCATCCTCGGTGCTGATCCAAAAATGGTCCGGCTCCGAAGCTTATATTCTTGCTTTTCAAATAAAGATACCAAGAGCACGAAGAACATTTGATAATTGGAGTAAATTAGAACGTTGTTTAAAATTGCCTGCTCTATCTGAATGATGAAACTTTAATTTTGACTAGACTATTCCTTTAAAACATAAATATCAATTTAAAAAAAATGCTATATGATGAAATACTATCCTTAGTTTAGATGCAGAACACACAAAAAATAATACTTCAGTATGCCATAAAGAGATATTAAACCCAAAAATGTGTTTTAAGACTCAGTCAGAGAATACAATTTTAAAATAGTTTCCCAGTTAATTCTATTATCAAATTTGCTTCGCTCCCATGGTACTCTTTGTTAAAGAGACATAATACTCATATGCTAAATCACTTGAAACTGATGCAGTATAACTGTAAAAAGCTGACAGGAAAATATCACCTGAGCATCTCTATGTAAAAAAGGAAGATATTTTACCTCACAATCTCCTCAGCTCATCAGAGTAAGTGCTGTGGAAAAAGTTATACTTCCCCTGCCTTCCAGCTGCAGGTAAAAAAGAAAAAAAAAGGGGAAAAATGAACAAAAGCCAATTAGCATCAGCAGTGCTGAGGTGATGAACTTTTACTGTGATCTCATGAGATTTTACTTAACTCTCATGAGATTTCATAGTAAACTTCCTTAAACTGAATAGGGAAATAACATGAGTGTGCACGAGGCTCACTCCCTTGCCTGTCCCAGGACAGACATACTGATTTTCTGCTTAAATTCCTTTACAATGGGTGTGAATACTCAGGACATTTTGAGGTAAAATATCTTTCTTTTTTACATAGAGATGTTCAGGTGATATTTTCTAGTCAGATTTTTGCAGCTATGCTGCATCACTTTCAAGTGTTTCAACATTTGGGTATCATGGCCCTTTAAAGAGCTACCTAGGTAGGTGTGTGGAGCACTACATGACAGGAAATAGTGCTGATATCTAGTGCAAATAGATAACATTCTAGCAAAACTGCTGTTATATAGTGCTCCAGACATGTGCACGCTCCTGAGTTAACGTCCCTGCTTTTCAACAAAATATAGCAAGAGAACAAATAAAATTTGATAAAAGAAATAAATTAAAAATGTGTTTAAAATCTTATATCATATCTTAATCATGAAATAAAAAAAATGGGTTTCAAGTCCTATTATGTCATAGCTTTAGTAAATATTATTAAGGCAAATTTATCTTTAATGACTATTTTGGAACCGTTTGTTTTTATGTTACTAGCTTGACATTTTCAGATAAGTACTGATAAATTCTATATTTCATGATCGTCTCTGTCATTTATATTTTGTTTCTGAACATACAAATTGTCTTGACTAATAATGTGTTCTTCATAGGTTCTGTTTGTTTATATCGATTCTCATGGTGAGCATGCGGAAATTCTCCAATACTTTGGGCTTAATACCACAGATGTACCAACAATTCGATTTATTAACATCGAATCAGTGAAGAAGTTCTCATTCAGTGACAAAGAAATCACCACCGAGACTGTCAAAGCTTTTTGTCAGGGTGTCTTAGATGGCAAAATAAAGGTGAGTCAACTGAAATTTTATCCATTTTTTTATTTTGTTGCTAAATAAAAAAAACACTCCACCAATCATTAGCTAGACCATAACAAACGCCAATAACAAGAGCTGCCAAGTGGGTATTTACTTACAAGACCTATGATAACAAATATTGGGATTCATGTTGAGTACTTTTTGTAAAAAGGATGCCTTGTAGTCATGTGACCTAATGGCCAGTAGCAGCAATTATCCAAGACTCAAGTCTCTAAAAATCCCTTAATAACATTTCTTATAGTACCCAGAATATATAAAGACACTATTAAACTCATTGGAATTCATTTAGTTTGATGTAGTTTCCTGTAATTTCTATGTGATACAGAGTTACAAAGCAAAATGCCGTACCATTGAATATCAATTAACTTAAAGGAATAATAAACCAAAATGTTTCTTTCATGATTCAGATAGAGCATACAATTTTAAGCAATTTACTAATTTACTCTGATTATCAAATTTTATTCATTCTCTTGGTATCTTTATTTGAACAGCAGGAATGTAAGCTTAGCAGCCTGCCCATTTTTGGTTCAGCGCCTGGGTAGAGCTTGCTGATTAGTAGCTAAATGTAGTCACCAATCAGCAAGCGCTAGCCAGGGTACTGAACCAAAAAAGGGCTGGCTGCTAAGCTTATATTCCTGCTTTTTCAAATAAAGATACCAAGAGAACAAAGAAAAATTGATAATAGGAGTAAATTAGAAAGTTGCTTAAAATTGCCTGCTCTATCTGGATCATGAAATAATTTTTTTGGGGTTTAGTGTCCTTTTAATGATTGCAACACAATGGAACTGCGTCCATCTGTAGCATGATAAATGGGCACCATAGTGCTGGGTTAACATTGGTAAAGAGTAACTTGCATTGTAGGTTTTTCGGTTTAGTTAGGCTTGATTGTGGTTGAAGTCTTGAAGGGAGAAATAGAGGCGCCACATAGAGCAGTAAAATCTTAAACAAAAGTGGCAAAGGGAGACCCAAAGTCTCTATTAAATAGCCTCTCACCAGATGTGGCGGCACAACCGGAGTACCAAACCAGACGGCACGGGACCTTCCCAGTCGCCTGTAGGACACAGCGGCAACGCCAAGGCACGTCCCAACAGAGCAGGTACCAGGGCTATCCAATCGGAGAAACCAAACGGCCAAATGTCCGCAGGTCTCAGATTCGTTAAAAGCACAGAGGAGGATGAGTAGTGTAAAAGTACAATCTTTATTTTGTACACAGTGTCAATAGCAACGCGTTTCTCAGCATAAAATCACAGCTGTTTCATCAGGATGTAGCCTGATATATTACAAATATCAACATTTTTCTTTTATAATAGAAATAGAACATTGTAAAGTGTTTTTTTCTTACTTGGACCATTAACCATAGCATACACTTTATCTACTTTCTCAGCAAAATCTCATGAGTGAAGAAATTCCAGAAGACTGGGACAAAAATCCTGTAAAGGTTCTCGTGGGGAAGAACTTTGAAGAAGTTGCTTTTGATGAAACCAAAAATGTGTTTGTAGAATTTTGTAAGTACCAAAGAAATTACTATAGTAACATACTGTAAATAACAGCAGTGCGTTACTGCTCCTGAGCCTACCAAGGTGTACTCATCAACAAAGGATACCAAGAGAACAGAGCAAATTTATTGGATATTTTTTTTTTAAATAACATGTTCTATCTGAATCATGAAAGTTTAATTTTGACTTTGTTGTACCTTTTAAGGACTGCACTGCAAAAGATAAGCAAACAAAATAAATGTTTCAAAAGAATTTAAAACATGCAATTATGTTATCAAAATAGTATTGTTTTGCAGCCCATAGACACACCCCTTGAAAATCCTGTTAGATATAAATGAGGTTCTACATTGACCAAGCAATCACTGTGTAGAATTTAGCAGAGGTAGCCTTCTGGAAGCTGCAGCACTCAAGGAAAGTCAAGCAAAATAAATAATTAAAGCCTATAACATTTATTTTTTTTCCTACAACCAATTACACATTTTAACGGACATCTTTAGAGTCCCTTTAACATAGCTATTTGAAATTGAATTAGTAAAATATAATACAATTAGCCACCTACTAAAACAGACATAATAGTCAATGAATTAATTAAAATTTTGAAAAGAATGCTTATAGCATAAACAATCACTGTTTCAGCAGCTATTAGATTTACCTATTGCAAGAGCACGCTACATTTAGCTGCGCAATAAAGCATGCTGTGATGAAACAGTGAGACCATGACTCAGTTTAAAAAAAAAAACTGCAGCCCCATCGAGGACAGTAAAACAGGTAATGTAAATAAACTTTTGGGGGTATAAATCTTTAATTTCCTTTTTTTTTGCAAATCCAGAACTTAGTGTTCTGCACTTTCACAAGAAGAAATCGGTCTCTAAAAATAGCATAATGCTGCTGGTGGCTGCATCTTTGGCATTTGTTTCCTCACAAATAAAACAATTGCACGGCTAATGGCTGTCCTTACATAGTGCAGAATTATGTAACATTTATTCCTATATTTACTGTCCCTTTAACTGTAAAAAGAGAACAAAAGGGATCCAGCGAGTTTGTGAAAAAGTTAAAGGGGCAGTCAAGATAAAATTAAACTTTAATGTTTCAGATAGGGCATGCAATTTTAAACTACTTTCCAATTTACGTTTATCATCAAAATTGCTTTGTTCTCTTGATATTCTTTGTTGAATACTAAACCTAGGTAGGCTCATAAACTGATTTCTAAGCTGTTGAAGGCCGCCTCTTAGACACTCCTAGTTCATGTGTGTCATATAGATAACATAGTGGTCACTCGCTTGCTATACGGGAGATAGCTGAACAAAATGGGTAAGCCAATGATAAAAGGCATATATGTGCAGCGACCAATCAGCAGCTTGCTCCTAGTAGTGCATTGCTGCTTATAAGCCTATCTTGGTATACTACTCAACAAAGGATACCAAAAGCACAAAGCAAAATAGATAATAGGAGTGAATTGTAAAGTTGTTTAAAAACGTAATTTATGTAAGAACTTACCTGATGAATTTATTTCTTTCATATTGGCAAGAGTACATGAGCTAGTGACGTATGGGATATACAATCCTACCAGGAGGGGCAAAGTTTCCCAAACCTCAAAATGCCTATAAATACACCCCTCACCACACCCACAATTCAGTTTAACGAATAGCCAAGAAGTGGGGTGATAAAGAATGGAGTTAAAATCATCAACAAAGGAATTTGGAAATAATTGTGCTTTATACAAAAAAATCATAGCCACCATAAAAAGGGTGGGCCTCATGGACTCTTGCCAATATGAAAGAAATTAATTTATCAGGTAAGTTCTTACATAAATTATGTTTCTTTCATGTAATTAGCAAGAGTCCATGAGCTAGTGACGTATGGGATATACATTCCTACCAGGAGGGGCAAAGTTTCCCAAACCTTAAAATGCCTATAAATACACCCCTCACCACACCCACAATTCAGTTTTACAAACTTTGCCTCCGATGGAGGTGGTGAAGTAAGTTTGTGCTAGATTCTACGTTGATATGCGCTCCGCAGCAAGTTGGAGCCCGGTTTTCCTCTCAGCGTGCAGTGAATGTCAGAGGGATGTGAGGAGAGTATTGCCTATTTGAATGCAGTGATCTCCTTCTACGGGGTCTATTTCATAGGTTCTCTGTTATCGGTCGTAGAGATTCATCTCTTACCTCCCTTTTCAGATCGACGATATACTCTTATATTTACCATTACCTCTGCTGATTCTCGTTTCAGTACTGGTTTGGCTTTCTACAAACATGTAGATGAGTGTCCTGGGGTAAGTAAATCTTATTTTCTGTGACACTCTAAGCTATGGTTGGGCACTTTGTTTATAAAGTTCTAAATATATGTATTCAAACATTTATTTGCCTTGACTCAGAATGTTCAACTTTCCTTATTTTTCAGACAATCAGTTTCATATTTGGGATAATGCATTTGAATTAATCATTTTTTCTTACCTTTCAAAAATTTGACTCTTTTTTCCCTGTGGGCTGTTAGGCTCGCGGGGGCTGAAAATGCTTCATTTTATTGCGTCATTCTTGGCGCGGATTTTTTTGGCGCAAAAATTCTTTTCCGTTTCCGGCGTCATACGTGTCGCCGGAAGTTGCGTCATTTTTTTGACGTTATTTTGCGCCAAAAATGTTGGCGTTCCGGATGTGGCGTCATTTTTGGCGCCAAAAGCATTTAGGCGCCAAATAATGTGGGCGTCTTGTTTGGCGCTAAAAAAAAAAAATATGGGCGTCGCTTTTGTCTCCACATTATTTAAGTCTCATTATTTTTTGCTTCTGGTTGCTAGAAGCTTGTTCACTGGCATTTTTTTCCCATTCCTGAAACTGTCATTTAAGGATTTTGTTCAATTTGCTTTATATGTTGTTTTTTCTATTACATATTGCAAGATGTTCCACGTTGCAACTGAGTCAGAAGATAATTCAGGAAAATCACTGCCGGGGCTGGAGCTACCAAGCTAAGTGTATCTGCTATAAATTTTTGGTATCTGTTTCTCCAGCTGTTGTTTGTATTGCATGTCATGACAAACTTATTAATGCAGATAAAATTTCCTTTAGTACTGTTATATTACCTGTTGCTGTTCCGTCAACATCTAATTTTCAGAGTGTTCCTGATAAACATAAGAGATTTTATTTTTTAAATCCATTTAGAAGGCTATGTCTGTTATTTCTCCTTCTAGTTTACATAAAAGTCTTTTAAAACTTCTCTTTTTTTCAGATGAATTTTTAAATGAACATCATCATTCTGATACTGATAATGGTTCTTCTGGTTCAAAGGTTTCTGTCTCAGAGGTTGATGCTGATAAAACTTTGTATTTGTTCAAGATGGAATTTATTCGTTCTTTATTTTAAAGAAGTATTAATTGCTTTAGATATAGAGGATTCTGGTCCTCTTGATACTGAATCCAAACGTTTAAATAGGGTTTTTAAATCTCCTGTAGTTATTCCAGAAGTGTTTAATCTCCCTGATGTTTTTTCTGAAGTAATTTCCAGGGAATGGAATAATTTGGGTAATCCTTTTACTCCTTCTAAACGTTTAAGCAATTATATCCTGTGCCATCTGACAGATTAGAGTTTTTTGGGACAAAATCCCTAAGGTTTGGGGCTGTCTCTATTCCTGCTAAAATGTACTACTATTCCTACGGCAGATAGTACTAAATTTAAGGATCCTTTAGATAAGAAAATTGAATCCTTTCTAAGAAAAGTTTACTTATGTTCAGGTAATCTTCTTAGACCTGCTATATTTTTACCGGATGTTGCTGCAGCTTCAACTTTTTGGTTAGAAGTTTTAGCACAACAAGTAACAGATCATAATTTTATAGCATTATTATTATTCTATAACATGCTAATAATTTTATTAGTGATACCATCTTTTGATATCATTAGAGTTGATGTCAGGTATATGTCTCTAGCTATTTTAGCTAGAAAAGCTTTATGGATTAAACTTGGAATGCTGATATGTCTTCTAAGTCAACTTTGTTTTCCCTTTCTGTCCAGGGTAATATTCATTTTTTCGTTCTTTTTTCATAATAAGGAACAAAAGCCTGATCTTTCATCCTCAGGAGCGGTATCAGTTTGGAAACTATTTCCAGTTTGGAATATATCCAAGCCTTATAGAAACCTATAGTCAGCTCCTAAGTACCCATGAAGGTGCGGCCCTTTTTCCAGTTCAGCTGGTATGGGGCAGATTACGTTTTCTTCAAAGGAATTTGGATCAATTCCGTTCTCAATCTCTGGTTTCAGAACATTGTTTCAGAAAGGTACAGAATTGGCTTCAAGTTTAAGGCCTCCTGCTAAGAGATTTTTTTCTTTCCTGTGTCCCAGTTAACACAGCAAGGCTCAGCATTTCTGAAATGTGTTTCAGATCTAGAGTTGGCTGGAGTAATTATGCCAGTTCCAGTTCTGGAACAGGGACTAGGGTTTTATTTTATCTCTTCATTGTACCAAAGAAGGTCAATTCCTTCAGACCAGTTCCGGATCTATCAATATTGAATCGTTATGTAAGGATACCAACATTCAAGATGGTTACTGTAGGACTATTCTGCCTTTTGTTTAGCAAGGGCATTATATGTCTACAATAGATTTACAGGATGTGTATCTGCATATTCCGATTCATCCAGATCATTTTTAGTGTCTGAGATTCTCTTTTTAGACAAGCATTACCAGTTTTGTGGCTCTACCGTTTGGCCTAGCCTCAGTTCCAAGAATTTTTTTCAAAGATTCTCGGTGCCCTTCTTTCTGTATTCAGAGAACGGGGTTTTGGTATTTCCTTATTTGGACGATTATCTTGGTATTTGCTCAGTCTTCTCATTCGAAGAATCTCATGCGAATCGACTTGTCTTGTTTCTTCAAGATCATGGTTGGAGGATCAATTTACCAAAAAGTTCATTGATTCCTCAGTCAAGGGTAACCTTTCTGGGTTTCCAGATAGAT
The DNA here is from genome assembly GCF_027579735.1 of Bombina bombina. NCBI lineage: Eukaryota > Metazoa > Chordata > Amphibia > Anura > Bombinatoridae > Bombina > Bombina bombina. The sequence continues at coordinate 83,905,577 of NC_069509.1, read as the reverse complement.
TCAGTGTCCATGACTCTGTCTTTAACAGACAAAAGACGTCTAAAATTGATTTCAGCTTGTCGAAACCTTCAGTCACAATCATTCCCTTCGGTAACCTTATGCATGGAAATTCTAGGTCTTATGACTGCTGCATCGGACGCGATCCCCTTTGCTCGTTTTCACATGCGACCTCTTCAGCTCTGTATGCTGAATCAATGGTGCAAGGATTACACAAAGATATCTCAATTTATATCTTTCAAACCGATTGTTCGACACTCTCTAACGTGGTGGACAGATCACCATCGTTTAATTCAGGGGGCTTCTTTTTGTGCTTCCGACCTGGACTGTAATTTCAACAGATACAAGTCTCACAGGTTGGGGAGCTGTGTGGGGATCTCTGACGGCACAAGGAGTTTGGGAATCTCAGGAGGTGAGATTACCGATCAATATTTTGGAACTCCGTGCAATTTTCAGAGCTCTTCAGTTTGGCCTCTTCTGTAGAGAGAATCGTTCATTTGTTTTCAGACAGACAATGTCACAACTGTGGCATACATCAATCATCAAGGAGGGACTCACAGTCCTCTGGCTATGAAAGAAGTATCTCGAATTTTTTTGGTTTGGGCGGAATCCAGCTCCTGTCTAATCTCTGCGGTTTATATCCCAGGTGTAGACAATTGGGAAGCGGATTATCTCAGCCGCCAAATGTTCCATCCGGGCGAATGGTCTCTTCACCCAGAGGTATTTTTTCAGATTGTTCAAATGTGGGAACTTCCAGAAATAGATCTGATGGCGTCTCATCTCAACAAGAAACTTCCCAGATATCTGTCCAGATCCCGGGATCCTCAGGCGGAGGCAGTGGATGCATTATCACTTCCTTGGAAGTATCATCCTGCCTATATCTTTCCGCCTCTAGTTCTTCTTCCAAGAGTAATCTCCAAGATTCTGAAGGAATGCTCGTTTGTTCTGCTGGTAGCTCCGGCATGGCCTCACAGGTTTGGTATGCGGATCTTGTCCGGATGGCCTCTTGCCAACCATGGACTCTTCCGTTAGACCAGACTTTATGTCGCAAGGTCCTTTTTTCCATCAGGATCTGAAATCCTTAAATTTTTAGGTATGGAGATTGAACGCTTGATTCTTGGTCAAAGAGGTTTCTCTGACTCTGTGATTAATACTATGTTACAGGCTCGTAAATCTGTATCTAGAGAGATATATTATATAGTCTGGAAGACTTATATTTTTTGGTGTCTTTCTCATCATTTTTCTTGGCATTCTTTTAGAATGCCGAGAATTTTTTTCAGTTTCTTCAGGATGGTTTAGATATGGGTTTGTCTGCAAGTTCCTTGAAAGGACAAATCTCTGCTCTTTCTGTTCTTTTCACAGAAAGATTGCTATTCTTCCTGATATTCATTGTTTTGTACAAGCTTTGGTTCGTATAAAACCTGTCATTAAGTCAATTTCTCCTCCTTGGAGTTTGATTTTGGTTCTGGGAGCTCTTCAAGCTCCTCCCTTTGAACCTATGCATTCATTGGTCATTAAATTACTTTCTTGGAAAGTTTTGTTCCTTTTGGCCATCTCTTCTGCCAGAAGAGTTTCTGAATTATCTGCTCTTTTCTTGTGAGTCTCCTTTTCTGATTTTTCATCAGGATAAGGCGGTGTTGCGAACTTCTTTTGAATTTTTACCTAAAGTTGTGATTTCCAACAACATTAGTAGAGAAATTGTGGTTCCTTCATTATGTCCTAATCTTAAGAATTCTAAGGAGAAAGCATTGCATTCTTTGGATGTTGTTAGAGCTTTGAAATATTATGTTGAAGCTACTAAGTCTTTCCGAAAGACTTCTAGTCTATTTGTTATCTTTTCCGGTTCTAGAAAAGGCCAGAAAGCTTCTGCCATTTCTTTGGCATCTTGGTTGAAATCTTTAATTCATCTTGCCTATGTTGAGTCGGGTAAAACTCCGCCTCAGAGGATTACAGCTCATTCTACCAGGTCAGTTTCTACTTCCTGGGCGTTTAGGAATGAAGCTTCGGTTGATCAGATTTGCAAAGCAGCAACTTGGTCCTCTTTGCATACTTTTTCAATTCTACCATTTTGATGTATTTTCTTCTTCTGAAGCAATTTTTGGTAGAAAAGTACTTCAGGCAGCGGTTTCAGTCTGAATCTTCTGCTTATGTTTTTTTATTAAACTTTATTTTGGGTGTGGATTATTTTCAGCAGGAATTGGCTGTCTTTATTTTATCCCTCCCTCTCTAGTGACTCTTGTGTGGAAAGATCCACATCTTGGGTAATCATTATCCCATATGTCACTAGCTCATGGACTCTTGCTAATTACATGAAAGAAAACATAATTTATGTAAGAACTTACCTGATAAATTCATTTCTTTCATATTAGCAAGAGTCCATGAGGCCCACCCTTTTTGTGGTGGTTATGATTTTTTTGTATAAAGCACAATTATTCCAATTCCTTATTTTATATGCTTTCGCACTTTTTTATCACCCCACTTCTTGGCTATTCGTTAAACTGAATTGTGGGTGTGGTGAGGGGTGTATTTATAGGCATTTTAAGGTTTGGGAAACTTTGCCCCTCCTGGTAGGAATGTATATCCCATACGTCACTAGCTCATGGACTCTTGCTAATATGAAAGAAATGAATTTATCAGGTAAGTTCTTACATAAATTATGTTTTTCTTTCATGTAATTGACAAGAGTCCATGAGCTAGTGGCATATGGGATAGCAATACCCAAGATGTGGAACTCCACGCAAGAGTCACTAGAGAGGGAGGGATAAAAATTAAAAACAGCCTTTTTCTGCTCAAAAAAATAATCCATAACCCAAAATATAAGTTAATTCTCATAAATGCGAGGAAAATACTTAAATCAAAAGCAGAAAAATCAAACTGAAACAGCTGCCTGAAGAACTTTTCTACCAAAAACTGCTTCCGAAGAAGCAAATACATCAAAATGGTAGAATTTAGTAAATGTATGCAAAGAAGACCAAGTAGCAGCTTTGCAAATCTGATCAACTGAAGCTTCAGTCTTAAAAGCCCAGGAAGTGGAAACTGATCTAGTAGAATGAGCTGTAATTCTCTGAGGCGGGGCTTGACCCGACTCCAAATAGGCTTGATGAATCAAAAGTTTTAACTATGAGGCCAAGGAAACGGCAGAAGCCTTCTGACCTTTCCTGGAACCAGAAAAGATAACAAATAGACTAGAAGTCTTCCTGAAATCTTTAGTAGCTTCAACATAATATTTCAAAGCTTTCACCACATTCAAAGAATGTAAAGATCTTTCCAAAGAATTCTTAGGATTAGGACACAAAGAAGGGACAACAATTTATCTATTAATGTTGTTAGAATTTACAACCTTAGGTAGGAATTTAAATGAAGTCCGCAAAACTGCCTTATCCTGATGAAAAATCGGAAAAGGAGATTCACAAGAGAGAGCGGATAATTCAGAAACTCTTCTAGCAGAAGAGATGGCCAAAAGAAACAACACTTTCCAAGAAAGTAGTTTAATGTCTAAAGAATGCATAGTCTCAAACGGAGGAGCCTGTAAAGCCTTCAAAACCAAATTAAGACTCCAAGGAGGAGAGATTGATTTAATGACAAGCTTGATACGAACCAAAGACTGCACAAAACAATGAATATCAGGAAGTTTAGCAATCTTTCTATGAAATAAAACAGAAAGAGCAGAGATTTGTCCTTTCAAGGAACTTGCAGACAAACCTTTATCCAAACCATCCTGAAGAAACTGTAAAATTCTAGGAATTCGAAAAGAATGCCAAGAGAATTTATGAGAAGAACACCATGAAATGTAAGTCTTCCAAACTCAATAATAAATCTTTCTAGAAACAGATTTACGAGCCTGCAACATAGTATTAATCACTGAGTCAGAGAAACCTCTATGACTAAGCACTAAGCGTTCAATTTCCATTCCTTCAAATTTAATGATTTGAGATCCTGATGGAAAAACTGACCTTGAGATAGAAGCTCTGGCCTTAATGGAAGTGGCCATGGTTGGCAACTGGACATCTGAACAAGATCCACATACCAAAACCTGTGAGGCCATGCTGGAGCCACCAGCAGCACAAACGATTGCTCCATGATGATTTTAGAGATCACTCTTGGAAGAAGAACTAGAGGCGGGAAAATATAAGCAGGTTGATAACACCAAGGAAGTGTCAATGCATCCACTGCTTCCGCCTGAGGATCTCTGGACCTGGACTGGTACCTGGGAAGTTTTTTGTTTAGATGAGATGCCATCAGATCTATTTCTAGAAGCCCCCACATCTGAACAATTTGAGAAAACACATCTGCGTGGAGAGACCATTCTCCCGGATGTAAAGTCTGACGACTGAGGTAATCCGCTTCCCAATTCTCTATATCTGGGATATGAACTGCAGAAATTAGACAGGAGCTGGATTCCGCCCAAACAAGTATCCGAGATACTTCTTTCATAGCTTCAGGACTGTGAGTCCCACCCTGATGATTGACATATGCCTCAGTTGTGATATTGTCTGAAAACAAATGATCGGTTCTCTCTTCAACAGAGGGCAAGACTGAAGGGCTCTGAAAATCGCACAGAGTTCCAAAATATTGATTGGTAATCTACCTCTTGAGATTTCCAAACCCCTTGTGCTGTCAGAGTTCCCCAAAAAGCTCCCCAACCTGAAAGATTTGCATCTGTTGTTATCACAGTCCAGGTTGAACGAACGAAAGAGGCCCCTAAAATTATACGATGGTGATCTAACCACCAAGTCAAAGAAAGTCGAACATTGGGATTTAAGGATATTAGTTGTGATATCCTTGTATAATCCCTGCACCATTGGTTCAGCATACATAGCTGGAGAGGTCTCATATGAAAAAGAGCAAAGGGGATCGCGTCTGATGCTGTAGTCATGAGACCTAAAACTTCCATGCACATAGCTATTGAAGGGAATCACTGAGACTGAAGGTTCTGACAGGCTGCAACCAATTTCAAATGTCTCTTGTCTGTTAGAGACAAACAAGACAACAGGGTGTCAGTGGCGCCTAAGGCTGGCTGTCCTGAACATAAGGTTATTATAAAAATAATAAAAATATTAAATATAAGTGTTGTAAAATAGGAGTATTATAAAATTAGTATTGGGATGATATAGTAAGGATGCGAATTATATAAACAAGATGAGTAAAGCTAAATAAATGAGCGATCAATTTTTGTTATACTAACAACTCTGGATGTACAAATGTCAACTTAACCTTATTGCAGGTATAAAACCATAACAGATAAAAACATACAGGGCTAATAATGTAGATAAAAAACTAAAAATCTGTTTAAATGTAAATACATAGATTATTTAATAATAACAGCAATAATTATAAACATAAGCAATACACCGGTGTATAAAAACAGGTTGCAATGTAAAAGATTAAGCAATCACAATATATAAAAAAGAAGAACTGAGAATATTAATTAAAATATCCAATTTACAAAGTGTGAGGAATTGCAACACTTTGTACAAGTCCGTTTCCTCCTAATATCTGAGAATGCCTTTCGTCACAAGTATATAGTGTGACTAATAGGTAGGCGATATACCCGTAAAAACAAACTTAAGAATTAGAAGGCCAATGCTTTCCAGAAAGGGTAGTCAATACAGGGTTAAACTTCACCGTATATGTTCGGCTGTTACTTCTGCAATTGCTAAGACACTTTGCTGTATGCGGACCATAGATCTATAAGTACATTGTGTGATAGCAGATGTATAACTTGTACTCACTTAGAGTTGATAGAGTCCTCGCTTAGTTTTCAAGTCACCTGTTGGCAGGGAAATGTTTGTTAATGGTCCAATAGGGACCTAGGCAGTGCGCGCACTAATTCAAAGAAGCTGGAAGTCCTTGAAAGTATAAACTCCTAACGGCTCAGTGTGTGCTATCGAAGCACGTAGAAAGAGTCGGTTCTGGGAGTGGTTTCTTTTGCTGCAGGAGCACTCAGTAGGAACGTCTACGCGTTTCAGCTGTGAAGCCTTTATCAAGATGTTCGTTTGCTGCTGCTCCTCCATTTTTAAAGGCTAGTTTAACCCTTTACACCCTTTATGTATCCCATTTCCGCCTTCATTTTGAGCTACTATTAGTCATGGATTTAAAATAAAAGATTTGTGTTTGCTATTACATCTCTATGTACACGAATAACTTACTATCTCATAAGTGATCATAATTAATAATTTCACATGATTAAGTTAAATTTAATCATATATAAAAGTCCAGTCACCGGATTGATCTTTATGATCAAGGCAATGTGGGTATGTTAAAAGGACACACAAATTATATATACCAGTACTCATTACATGAACTAGCTTGTAAGTGATCTAAACAGCTTAACAAAATAAACAAACTAAACCGCTTTGCGTAATAGATTAAATATTGACTGTATCAACTACATTCTGTTATATCAACATTAGTACACCCAGAGTACAGGCAAAACTCCCTGATCGCCACAATTGATCTTAAAAATTCATAATAATATAACAATATATAAAAAACTTTAAAAATAGGATAAGAGATTGATTTATATCAAAATCTTGGTACATGTATAAAAAAACTAAATATATAAAAAACTTGATTTAAAAGATTTTGATGTAAAAAAATTTTGAAAAATTATATATACCCATAATAAATGAAGGACTGTATAACTGGCCAATAGGGACGATATACTAGTTCTCAATATAAAATTATGATATGTAACAGTAATGTATAAAAAAAATTAAAAAGGTAACATATCACTTATGATTGCAGATGTTATTAATGTAATAAACAAAGTATCTAATTCATTTTAACAGGGCTGATAAGAGTGTAGTTAACGTGCATATATTACAATAACAGATCTATTAATGTAAGTTCGTATTTCTACTCCTATTGGTTTAGTTTCTATTAAGAATATAAAATTCTCAATAACCTGGAAAATATCTTTCTGAGTAACTCACTAATCTGAACCTGTCCCAAAAAGATATTTTCCAGGTTATTGAGAATTTTATATTCTTAATAGAAACTAAACCAATAGGAGTAGAAATACGAACTTACATTAATAGATCTGTTATTGTAATATATGCATGTTAACTACACTCTTATCAGCCCTGTTAAAATGAATTAGATACTTTGTTTATTACATTAATAACATCTGCAATCATAAGTGATATGTTACCTCTTTAAAATTTTTTATACATTACTGTTACATATCATAATTTTATATTGAGAACTAGTATATCGTCCCTATTGGCCAGTTATACAGTCCTTCATTTATTATGGGTATATATAATTTTTCAAAACATTTTTACATCAAAATCTTTTACATCAAGTTTTTTTATATATTTAGTTTTTTATATATGTACCAAGATTTTGATATAAATCAATCTCTTATACTATTTTTAAAGTTTTTTATATATTAAGTTTTTTTACTTGAATTTTTAAGATCAATTGTGGCGATAAGGGAGTTTTGCCCGTACTCTGGGTGTACTAATGTTGATATAACAGAATGTTGTCAATACAGTCAATATTTAATCTATTACGCAAAGCGGTTTAGTTTGTTTATTTTGTTAAGCTGTTTAGATCACTTACAAGCTAGTTAATATAATACTGGTATATATAATTTGTGTGTCATTTTAACATACCCACATTGCCTTGATCCATAAAGATCAATCCGGTGACTGGACTTTTATATATGATTAAATTTAACTTAATCATGTGAAATTATTAATTATGATCACTTATGAGATAGTAAGTTATTCGTGTACATAGAGATGTAATAGCAAACACAAATCTTTTATTTTAAATCCATGACTAATAGTAGCTCAAAATGAAGGCGGAAATGAGATACATAAAGGGTGTAAAGGGTTAAACCAGCCTTTAAAAATGGAGGAGCAGCAGCAAATGAACATTTTGATAAAGGCTTCACCTCTGAAACACGTAGACATTCCTACTGAGTGCTCCTGCAGCAAAAGAAACCACTCCCAGAACCGACTCTTTCTACGTGCTTCGAAAGCACACACTAAGCTTAGTGAGTTAGGAGTTTATACTTTCGAGGACTTCCAGCTTCTTTGAATTAGTGCGCGCACTGCCTAGGTCCCTATTGGACCATTACCAAACATTTCCCTGCCAACAGGTGACTTGAAAACTAAGCGAGGACTCTATCAACTCTAAGTGAGTACAAGTTATACATCTGCTATCACACAATGTACTTATAGATCTATGGTCCGCATACAGCAAAGTGTCTTAGCAATTGCAGAAGTAACAGCCGAACATATACGGCGAAGTTTAACCCTGTATTGACTTCCCTTTCTGGAAAGCATTGGCCTTCTAATTCTTGAGTTTGTTTTTACGGATATATCGCCTACCTATTAGTCACACTATATACTTGTGACAAAAGGCATTCTCAGATATTAGGAGGAAACGGACTTGTACAAAGTGTTGTAATTCCTCACACTTTGTATATTGGATATTTTAATTAATATTCTCAGTTCTTCTTTTTTATATATTGTCATTGCTTAATCTTTTACATTGCAACCTGTTTTTATACACCGGTGTATTGCTTATGTTTATAATTATTGCTGTTATTATTAAATAATCTATGTATTTACATTTAAACAGATTTTTAGTTTTTTATCTACATTATTAGCCCTGTATGTTTTTATCTGTTATGGTTTTATACCTGCAATAAGGTTAAGTCGACATTTGTACATCCAGAGTTGTTAGTATAACTAAAATTGATCGCTCATTTATTTAGCTTTACTCATCTTGTTTATATAATTTCCATCCTTACTATATCATCCCAATACTAATTTTATAATATTCCTATTTTACAACACTTATATTTTATATTTTTATTATTTTTATAATAACCTTATGTTCAGGACAGCCAGCCTTAGGCGCCACTGACACCCTGTTGTCTTGTTTTAACTCTTTTCACACTTTTGGGAAGTGTGAATTTGTCAGTAGGCTAATACTGTCCATTTTGCTTCATAGACCAGTGTCTATTCTTTCTTTGTATCCTGTTAGAGACAAAGTCATGGACACTGAATCTATCTGGAAACCTAAAAACATAGAAACATAGAAACATAGATATTGACGGCAGATAAGAGCCATAGGCCCAGCAAGTCTGCCCCACCTTACCTAACAGTATAAACTTATCTAGTTCGTAGGATAGCCCTATGCTTGTCCCATGCATTTTTAAAGTCCCCCACAGTGTTTGTTGCTACTACCTCTTGAGGAAGTTTATTCCATAAATCAATCACTCTTTCTGTAAAGAAGTGCTTCCTCAAATTACTCCTGAATCTACTACCCTTTAGCTTGAGCTCATGACCCCTTGTTCTTGAATTTTCCATTTTATGTAAAATACCCACAGCCTCAGTTTTACTAAACCCTTTAATGTACTTGAAAGTTGCTATCATATCACCTCTTTCCCTTCTCTCCTCTAAGCTATACATATTTAGGTCATTGAGCCTATCCTGGTAAGTTTTATTTTTTAGACCATGTACCATTTTGGTAGCCCTCCTTTGCACAGATTCAAGTTTGTTAATATCCTTCTGAAGATATGGCCTCCAGAACTGCACACAATACTCAAGATGAGGCCTAACTAATGATCTATAAAGTGGCATAAGAACCTTACTATTTCTGCTGCAAATACCTCTACCAATACATCCAAGCATTCTGCTAGCCTTACTCGCTGCCTTACTACATTGTTTACTAAGTTTTAAATCATCTGAAATAATAATTCCCAAGTCCTGTTCCTCGTCTGTAACAGTCAGTAAAGTGTCATTGAGTCTGTAATTAACATTTGGATTTTTCTTCCCTAAATGCATTATTTTACACTTTGCTGTGTTAAACTTTAGATCCCAGTCGTTTGTCCAATCCTCCAATTGTTGTATATCACTTCTCATTTTGTCTACCCCCCCTGGAACATCCACTCTGTTGCAAATTTTTGTATCATCTGCAAAGAGACATACTTTCCCCTGTAGCCCTTTGCTGATATCGCAGATAAATATGTTAAACAAAACAGGCCCCAGAACTGACCCCTGAGGAACACCACTAGTAACAGCCACCTCTGCTGAATGAACTCCATTTACTAAGACACTTTGTTTTCTGTCCTTAAGCCAGCATTCCACCCAGTTCACAATTTTTGAATCTAGACCAAGGAGATATAGTTTGTGAATAAGTTTATTGTGTGGGACGGTGTCAAATGCTTTGCTGAAATCTAGATATGCTACATCAACTGCTCCTCCCTTGTCTAATACTTTTGTTACATAATCAAAGAAGTCAATTAGATTAGTCTGACATGATCTCCCTGAAGTAAAACCATGCTGATTTTGGTCCTTTAAATTGTTTGTCTTTATGTAAGTCATAATTCTTTCCTTTAAGAGGCTTTCCATTAATTTCCCTACTACTGAAGTTAAACTAACTGGCCTGTAGTTGCCAGATTCTTCTCTACTGCCCTTTTTATGAAGAGGTATTACATTTGCTATTCTCCAATCATCTGGGACAGCTCCTGTTAATAGTGACTGATTAAACAGATCAGTTAATGGGACAGTTAGCACTGAACGAAGTTCTTTTAAAACCCTTGGATGAATATTATCAGGACCCACTGCCTTTGTAACATTTATTTTTGATAATGCTAACAAAACCTCATCCTCTGTAAAAAGATTACTGTTAAGCTTGTTTCTATTTTGCATAGCATCCCTTAATGTAGACATTGTATCTTCACAATCTTTAGTGAAAACAGAACAGAAGTAATCATTGAGACAGTCTGCAATCTGCTTATCTCCTTCTATTATTCTACCATCAACTGATTTCAATTTTACTATTCCTACCTTATTTTTTCTTCTTTCACTGATATATCTAAAGAATGTTTTGTCCCCATGTTTTACTGACTGTGCTATCTTCTCTTCTGCATCAGCTTTAACCTTCCTAATTAACTGCTTAGTCTTTTTTTGTTGGAGTCTCCATATTTTCATATCATCATCTGCTTGTGTGTGTCTGTAATTTTTATAAGCTATCTTTTTTGTCTTTACAGCATGTGCTACTTCTTTGGAAAACCAAATTGGTTTCCGCTTTCTTTTACTTTTACAGACATGTCTAATACAGTGTGCGGTTGCATCTAAAATGGCACCTTTCACAAATTCCCACTGTTCTTGAACCCCTGTAATAAGATTTTTCCCCTTTAAATAGTTTTTTAGGTATTCTCCCATTAATGAAAAATCTGCCGTCCTAAAGTCTAAAACTTTTGTTTTAGTCTGGGTGTACAGTTCCTGAACATGAATACTAAACCAAACAGATTGATGATCACTGGATCCTAAGTTCTCACCTACAGACACATCTGAAACTGTATCACTGTTTGTAAGTATTAGATCTAATATAGCTTCCTTACGAGTTGGTTCCTTGACTAATTGTTCAAGTGATTCCCCTAGCAGAGATTCAAGAATATACCTGCTTCTAGCCGATCTAGCAGAAGGAATCTTCCAGTCTATATCTGGCAAATTAAAGTCCCCCAGTACTATAACCTTACCCTTCATGGTCATTTTGGTTATTTCATCTAATAACAGATTGTCCAGTTTTTCATCCTGCAATGGAGGCCTATATACAACCCCTATTCTAAAAACATTTTTATCTCCAATTTCCAAAGTCACCCAAATACTTTCCACCTCATCATTTGTTCCTACAATTTCAGTAACCTTTATATTTTCATTTACATACAAAGCAACTCCTCCACCTTTCTTTCCTACTCTGTTCTTTTTAAATAACCTGTATCCAGGTATGACTATGTCCCAGTCATGCAAATCATTGTACCATGTTTCTGTTATAGCTACTAAATCCAAGTTGTCCCTAGTCATTATTGAAATGAGTTCAGGTAATTTATTTCCTAAGCTGCGAGCATTTGTGCTCATGGCACGAAGAATTTTTCTACTAGAATTTCTAGAATTGTTACTTGGACTAACAGTTTTGGCATGCTGTGGGGGGCAGGTGGATATATTAATGCTACCCCCCTTTATTAGTTTAAATGATTTCTAATAAAGTATTTGAACTCCTCTCCCAGATACTCTGTTCCTTTAGCATCCAAATGCAAGCCATCTCTCCTAAATAACCTAGTATCTTTCCAAACAGAGCTATAATGGCCAATAAAACCAAATCCTCGTTCCCTGCACCACTTATCTAACCAAGAATTAAATGTTGTTATCCGCTCCATCTTTCCTGCTTCCTGGTCATACACAGGTAAAATAGCAGAAAATGATAGAGTTGATGCCACAGTCTCTAAATGATTACCTAGGTCACAAAACTCTTTCTGAACAGCAGCAACATGATTACTAGCCAGATCATTTGTTCCTAAATGAACAATCACATCCAACTCACTTCCCTTTCCTGCTGCCTTAACAATTCTCAAAATACGATTCCTATCCCTGTGAGCAGTAGCTCCTGGAAGACATCTAACCTCCCTTGTTTCTCCTTTACTTTCACCTAAATACACATTCCTCAAAATAGAGTCACCCACTAACAGTCTTTTTCTCAAAAACACATCTGCAGTTCTTTCCTGTGTTATGTTACCTGGAGAATCAGGTGCCAATAGATTTAAATTACCTGTTACAGCTTCAGAGGGCTCAGAAACAGCAATCTCCTCATCACAAGTGTATTCGGCAAGAGCAGCATAGGAGTTTTGCAATGGCAGAGGTTGTGGGCAATGCTTCTGGTCTACTGTTCTAATTCTTCCAGAGCCTACAGTGATCCATCTGCCTCTCCTTGCTGATCTCTGGGGTAGAGGGGCTTCTTTCTGAGGCAGCTTTGTAGAGGTAACAGGTATGTTACTTACCTTAGCTTGAAGTTTAGCTATTTCCTCCCTTAACAGGGAAAACTGCTTACAAACAGGACAGCCCCTAAATCTCCAAAAAGTAGAACAATTAAAAAGTGCAAAACACCCATTGCACTGTATCTGAGACATTTTAAACTATGCAACACTTTAACAATAAGAAAAATATAAGTATTATTTACTACTGAATAACCCTGAATAACTCCTGAAATAACTCAAATATCCTTATGTATTTGATCCTTTTGTAGTTTGATCTCTTTGCTAAGAAGCAGAGCTAAATGTTTAGCAGAGCTAAACAGATCTCTTTAAATACCCTCAGAAAGATAGGGTGGGGTCCCTCCTAATTGCTCACCTATGCAAACAATCTAATTGTTATCTAATTGCAATACTAAAAACCAGAATACAAAAGAATGTAAATTAACTCAAACCTTTAACTATTCAATTTCTGTAGTGAAACTAATTCACAGTTCAGGTCTACCACCTTTAACTATTCAATTTCTGTAGTGAAACTAATTCACAGTTCAGGTCTACCACCTATAAAAAAACAAAATATAAAGTTAATAGAAAAACAAAATATATTATCTGAAAGTACAAACTATTCAAGTAACAACAATTTAAAAGAGAAATGTTATATACCTTTCTGAAATAACTCAAATATCCTTATGTATTTGATCCTTTTGTAGTTTGATCTCTTTGCTAAGAAGCAGAGCTAAATGTTTAGCAGAGCTAAACAGATCTCTTTAAATACCCTCAGAAAGATAGGGTGGGGTCCCTCCTAATTGCTCACCTATGCAAACAATCTAATTGTTATCTAATTGCAATACTAAAAACCAGAATACAAAAGAATGTAAATTAACTCAAACCTTTAACTATTCAATTTCTGTAGTGAAACTAATTCACAGTTCAGGTCTACCACCTTTAACTATTCAATTTCTGTAGTGAAACTAATTCACAGTTCAGGTCTACCACCTTTAACTATTCAATTTCTGTAGTGAAACTAATTCACAGTTCAGGTCTACCACCTTTAACTATTCAATTTCTGTAGTGAAACTAATTCACAGTTCAGGTCTACCACCTATAAAAAAACAAAATATAAAGTTAATAGAAAAACAAAATATATTATCTGAAAGTACAAACTATTCAAGTAACAACAATTTAAAAGAGAAATGTTATATACCTTTCTGAAATAACTCAAATATCCTTATGTATTTGATCCTTTTGTAGTTTGATCTCTTTGCTAAGAAGCAGAGCTAAATGTTTAGCAGAGCTAAACAGATCTCTTTAAATACCCTCAGAAAGATAGGGTGGGGTCCCTCCTAATTGCTCACCTATGCAAACAATCTAATTGTTATCTAATTGCAATACTAAAAACCAGAATACAAAAGAATGTAAATTAACTCAAACCTTTAACTATTCAATTTCTGTAGTGAAACTAATTCACAGTTCAGGTCTACCACCTTTAACTATTCAATTTCTGTAGTGAAACTAATTCACAGTTCAGGTCTACCACCTATAAAAAAACAAAATATAAAGTTAATAGAAAAACAAAATATATTATCTGAAAGTACAAACTATTCAAGTAACAACAATTTAAAAGAGAAATGTTATATACCTTTCTGAAATAACTCAAATATCCTTATGTATTTGATCCTTTTGTAGTTTGATCTCTTTGCTAAGAAGCAGAGCTAAATGTTTAGCAGAGCTAAACAGATCTCTTTAAATACCCTCAGAAAGATAGGGTGGGGTCCCTCCTAATTGCTCACCTATGCAAACAATCTAATTGTTATCTAATTGCAATACTAAAAACCAGAATACAAAAGAATGTAAATTAACTCAAACCTTTAACTATTCAATTTCTGTAGTGAAACTAATTCACAGTTCAGGTCTACCACCTTTAACTATTCAATTTCTGTAGTGAAACTAATTCACAGTTCAGGTCTACCACCTTTAACTATTCAATTTCTGTAGTGAAACTAATTCACAGTTCAGGTCTACCACCTATAAAAAAACAAAATATAAAGTTAATAGAAAAACAAAATATATTATCTGAAAGTACAAACTATTCAAGTAACAACAATTTAAAAGAGAAATGTTATATACCTTTCTGAAATAACTCAAATATCCTTATGTATTTGATCCTTTTGTAGTTTGATCTCTTTGCTAAGAAGCAGAGCTAAATGTTTAGCAGAGCTAAACAGATCTCTTTAAATACCCTCAGAAAGATAGGGTGGGGTCCCTCCTAATTGCTCACCTATGCAAACAATCTAATTGTTATCTAATTGCAATACTAAAAACCAGAATACAAAAGAATGTAAATTAACTCAAACCTTTAACTATTCAATTTCTGTAGTGAAACTAATTCACAGTTCAGGTCTACCACCTTTAACTATTCAATTTCTGTAGTGAAACTAATTCACAGTTCAGGTCTACCACCTTTAACTATTCAATTTCTGTAGTGAAACTAATTCACAGTTCAGGTCTACCACCTTTAACTATTCAATTTCTGTAGTGAAACTAATTCACAGTTCAGGTCTACCACCTATAAAAAAACAAAATATAAAGTTAATAGAAAAACAAAATATATTATCTGAAAGTACAAACTATTCAAGTAACAACAATTTAAAAGAGAAATGTTATATACCTTTCTGAAATAACTCAAATATCCTTATGTATTTGATCCTTTTGTAGTTTGATCTCTTTGCTAAGAAGCAGAGCTAAATGTTTAGCAGAGCTAAACAGATCTCTTTAAATACCCTCAGAAAGATAGGGTGGGGTCCCTCCTAATTGCTCACCTATGCAAACAATCTAATTGTTATCTAATTGCAATACTAAAAACCAGAATACAAAAGAATGTAAATTAACTCAAACCTTTAACTATTCAATTTCTGTAGTGAAACTAATTCACAGTTCAGGTCTACCACCTTTAACTATTCAATTTCTGTAGTGAAACTAATTCACAGTTCAGGTCTACCACCTATAAAAAAACAAAATATAAAGTTAATAGAAAAACAAAATATATTATCTGAAAGTACAAACTATTCAAGTAACAACAATTTAAAAGAGAAATGTTATATACCTTTCTGAAATAACTCAAATATCCTTATGTATTTGATCCTTTTGTAGTTTGATCTCTTTGCTAAGAAGCAGAGCTAAATGTTTAGCAGAGCTAAACAGATCTCTTTAAATACCCTCAGAAAGATAGGGTGGGGTCCCTCCTAATTGCTCACCTATGCAAACAATCTAATTGTTATCTAATTGCAATACTAAAAACCAGAATACAAAAGAATGTAAATTAACTCAAACCTTTAACTATTCAATTTCTGTAGTGAAACTAATTCACAGTTCAGGTCTACCACCTTTAACTATTCAATTTCTGTAGTGAAACTAATTCACAGTTCAGGTCTACCACCTATAAAAAAACAAAATATAAAGTTAATAGAAAAACAAAATATATTATCTGAAAGTACAAACTATTCAAGTAACAACAATTTAAAAGAGAAATGTTATATACCTTTCTGAAATAACTCAAATATCCTTATGTATTTGATCCTTTTGTAGTTTGATCTCTTTGCTAAGAAGCAGAGCTAAATGTTTAGCAGAGCTAAACAGATCTCTTTAAATACCCTCAGAAAGATAGGGTGGGGTCCCTCCTAATTGCTCACCTATGCAAACAATCTAATTGTTATCTAATTGCAATACTAAACACCAGAATACAAAAGAATGTAAATTAACTCAAACCTTTAACTATTCAATTTCTGTAGTGAAACTAATTCACAGTTCAGGTCTACCACCTTTAACTATTCAATTTCTGTAGTGAAACTAATTCACAGTTCAGGTCTACCACCTTTAACTATTCAATTTCTGAAGTGAAACTAATTCACAGTTCAGGTCTACCACCTTTAACTATTCAATTTCTGTAGTGAAACTAATTCACAGTTCAGGTCTACCACCTATAAAAAAACAAAATATAAAGTTAATAGAAAAACAAAATATATTATCTGAAAGTACAAACTATTCAAGTAACAACAATTTAAAAGAGAAATGTTATATACCTTTCTGAAATAACTCAAATATCCTTATGTATTTGATCCTTTTGTAGTTTGATCTCTTTGCTAAGAAGCAGAGCTAAATGTTTAGCAGAGCTAAACAGATCTCTTTAAATACCCTCAGAAAGATAGGGTGGGGTCCCTCCTAATTGCTCACCTATGCAAACAATCTAATTGTTATCTAATTGCAATACTAAAAACCAGAATACAAAAGAATGTAAATTAACTCAAACCTTTAACTATTCAATTTCTGTAGTGAAACTAATTCACAGTTCAGGTCTACCACCTTTAACTATTCAATTTCTGTAGTGAAACTAATTCACAGTTCAGGTCTACCACCTATAAAAAAACAAAATATAAAGTTAATAGAAAAACAAAATATATTATCTGAAAGTACAAACTATTCAAGTAACAACAATTTAAAAGAGAAATGTTATATACCTTTCTGAAATAACTCCAATATCCTTATGTATTTGATCCTTTTGTAGTTTGATCTCTTTGCTAAGAAGCAGAGCTAAATGTTTAGCAGAGCTAAACAGATCTCTTTAAATACCCTCAGAAAGATAGGGTGGGGTCCCTCCTAATTGCTCACCTATGCAAACAATCTAATTGTTATCTAATTGCAATACTAAAAACCAGAATACAAAAGAATGTAAATTAACTCAAACCTTTAACTATTCAATTTCTGTAGTGAAACTAATTCACAGTTCAGGTCTACCACCTTTAACTATTCAATTTCTGTAGTGAAACTAATTCACAGTTCAGGTCTACCACCTTTAACTATTCAATTTCTGTAGTGAAACTAATTCACAGTTCAGGTCTACCACCTATAAAAAAACAAAATATAAAGTTAATAGAAAAACAAAATATATTATCTGAAAGTACAAACTATTCAAGTAACAACAATTTAAAAGAGAAATGTTATATACCTTTCTGAAATAACTCAAATATCCTTATGTATTTGATCCTTTTGTAGTTTGATCTCTTTGCTAAGAAGCAGAGCTAAATGTTTAGCAGAGCTAAACAGATCTCTTTAAATACCCTCAGAAAGATAGGGTGGGGTCCCTCCTAATTGCTCACCTATGCAAACAATCTAATTGTTATCTAATTGCAATACTAAAAACCAGAATACAAAAGAATGTAAATTAACTCAAACCTTTAACTATTCAATTTCTGTAGTGAAACTAATTCACAGTTCAGGTCTACCACCTTTAACTATTCAATTTCTGTAGTGAAACTAATTCACAGTTCAGGTCTACCACCTTTAACTATTCAATTTCTGTAGTGAAACTAATTCACAGTTCAGGTCTACCACCTTTAACTATTCAATTTCTGTAGTGAAACTAATTCACAGTTCAGGTCTACCACCTATAAAAAAACAAAATATAAAGTTAATAGAAAAACAAAATATATTATCTGAAAGTACAAACTATTCAAGTAACAACAATTTAAAAGAGAAATGTTATATACCTTTCTGAAATAACTCAAATATCCTTATGTATTTGATCCTTTTGTAGTTTGATCTCTTTGCTAAGAAGCAGAGCTAAATGTTTAGCAGAGCTAAACAGATCTCTTTAAATACCCTCAGAAAGATAGGGTGGGGTCCCTCCTAATTGCTCACCTATGCAAACAATCTAATTGTTATCTAATTGCAATACTAAAAACCAGAATACAAAAGAATGTAAATTAACTCAAACCTTTAACTATTCAATTTCTGTAGTGAAACTAATTCACAGTTCAGGTCTACCACCTTTAACTATTCAATTTCTGTAGTGAAACTAATTCACAGTTCAGGTCTACCACCTATAAAAAAACAAAATATAAAGTTAATAGAAAAACAAAATATATTATCTGAAAGTACAAACTATTCAAGTAACAACAATTTAAAAGAGAAATGTTATATACCTTTCTGAAATAACTCAAATATCCTTATGTATTTGATCCTTTTGTAGTTTGATCTCTTTGCTAAGAAGCAGAGCTAAATGTTTAGCAGAGCTAAACAGATCTCTTTAAATACCCTCAGAAAGATAGGGTGGGGTCCCTCCTAATTGCTCACCTATGCAAACAATCTAATTGTTATCTAATTGCAATACTAAAAACCAGAATACAAAAGAATGTAAATTAACTCAAACCTTTAACTATTCAATTTCTGTAGTGAAACTAATTCACAGTTCAGGTCTACCACCTTTAACTATTCAATTTCTGTAGTGAAACTAATTCACAGTTCAGGTCTACCACCTATAAAAAAACAAAATATAAAGTTAATAGAAAAACAAAATATATTATCTGAAAGTACAAACTATTCAAGTAACAACAATTTAAAAGAGAAATGTTATATACCTTTCTGAAATAACTCAAATATCCTTATGTATTTGATCCTTTTGTAGTTTGATCTCTTTGCTAAGAAGCAGAGCTAAATGTTTAGCAGAGCTAAACAGATCTCTTTAAATACCCTCAGAAAGATAGGGTGGGGTCCCTCCTAATTGCTCACCTATGCAAACAATCTAATTGTTATCTAATTGCAATACTAAAAACCAGAATACAAAAGAATGTAAATTAACTCAAACCTTTAACTATTCAATTTCTGTAGTGAAACTAATTCACAGTTCAGGTCTACCACCTTTAACTATTCAATTTCTGTAGTGAAACTAATTCACAGTTCAGGTCTACCACCTTTAACTATTCAATTTCTGTAGTGAAACTAATTCACAGTTCAGGTCTACCACCTTTAACTATTCAATTTCTGTAGTGAAACTAATTCACAGTTCAGGTCTACCACCTATAAAAAAACAAAATATAAAGTTAATAGAAAAACAAAATATATTATCTGAAAGTACAAACTATTCAAGTAACAACAATTTAAAAGAGAAATGTTATATACCTTTCTGAAATAACTCAAATATCCTTATGTATTTGATCCTTTTGTAGTTTGATCTCTTTGCTAAGAAGCAGAGCTAAATGTTTAGCAGAGCTAAACAGATCTCTTTAAATACCCTCAGAAAGATAGGGTGGGGTCCCTCCTAATTGCTCACCTATGCAAACAATCTAATTGTTATCTAATTGCAATACTAAAAACCAGAATACAAAAGAATGTAAATTAACTCAAACCTTTAACTATTCAATTTCTGTAGTGAAACTAATTCACAGTTCAGGTCTACCACCTTTAACTATTCAATTTCTGTAGTGAAACTAATTCACAGTTCAGGTCTACCACCTTTAACTATTCAATTTCTGTAGTGAAACTAATTCACAGTTCAGGTCTACCACCTATAAAAAAACAAAATATAAAGTTAATAGAAAAACAAAATATATTATCTGAAAGTACAAACTATTCAAGTAACAACAATTTAAAAGAGAAATGTTATATACCTTTCTGAAATAACTCAAATATCCTTATGTATTTGATCCTTTTGTAGTTTGATCTCTTTGCTAAGAAGCAGAGCTAAATGTTTAGCAGAGCTAAACAGATCTCTTTAAATACCCTCAGAAAGATAGGGTGGGGTCCCTCCTAATTGCTCACCTATGCAAACAATCTAATTGTTATCTAATTGCAATACTAAAAACCAGAATACAAAAGAATGTAAATTAACTCAAACCTTTAACTATTCAATTTCTGTAGTGAAACTAATTCACAGTTCAGGTCTACCACCTTTAACTATTCAATTTCTGTAGTGAAACTAATTCACAGTTCAGGTCTACCACCTATAAAAAAACAAAATATAAAGTTAATAGAAAAACAAAATATATTATCTGAAAGTACAAACTATTCAAGTAACAACAATTTAAAAGAGAAATGTTATATACCTTTCTGAAATAACTCAAATATCCTTATGTATTTGATCCTTTTGTAGTTTGATCTCTTTGCTAAGAAGCAGAGCTAAATGTTTAGCAGAGCTAAACAGATCTCTTTAAATACCCTCAGAAAGATAGGGTGGGGTCCCTCCTAATTGCTCACCTATGCAAACAATCTAATTGTTATCTAATTGCAATACTAAAAACCAGAATACAAAAGAATGTAAATTAACTCAAACCTTTAACTATTCAATTTCTGTAGTGAAACTAATTCACAGTTCAGGTCTACCACCTTTAACTATTCAATTTCTGTAGTGAAACTAATTCACAGTTCAGGTCTACCACCTATAAAAAAACAAAATATAAAGTTAATAGAAAAACAAAATATATTATCTGAAAGTACAAACTATTCAAGTAACAACAATTTAAAAGAGAAATGTTATATACCTTTCTGAAATAACTCAAATATCCTTATGTATTTGATCCTTTTGTAGTTTGATCTCTTTGCTAAGAAGCAGAGCTAAATGTTTAGCAGAGCTAAACAGATCTCTTTAAATACCCTCAGAAAGATAGGGTGGGGTCCCTCCTAATTGCTCACCTATGCAAACAATCTAATTGTTATCTAATTGCAATACTAAAAACCAGAATACAAAAGAATGTAAATTAACTCAAACCTTTAACTATTCAATTTCTGTAGTGAAACTAATTCACAGTTCAGGTCTACCACCTTTAACTATTCAATTTCTGTAGTGAAACTAATTCACAGTTCAGGTCTACCACCTATAAAAAAACAAAATATAAAGTTAATAGAAAAACAAAATATATTATCTGAAAGTACAAACTATTCAAGTAACAACAATTTAAAAGAGAAATGTTATATACCTTTCTGAAATAACTCAAATATCCTTATGTATTTGATCCTTTTGTAGTTTGATCTCTTTGCTAAGAAGCAGAGCTAAATGTTTAGCAGAGCTAAACAGATCTCTTTAAATACCCTCAGAAAGATAGGGTGGGGTCCCTCCTAATTGCTCACCTATGCAAACAATCTAATTGTTATCTAATTGCAATACTAAAAACCAGAATACAAAAGAATGTAAATTAACTCAAACCTTTAACTATTCAATTTCTGTAGTGAAACTAATTCACAGGTCAGGTCTACCACCTTTAACTATTCAATTTCTGTAGTGAAACTAATTCACAGTTCAGGTCTACCACCTATAAAAAAACAAAATATAAAGTTAATAGAAATACAAAATATATTATCTGAAAGTACAAACTATTCAAGTAACAACAATTTAAAAGAGAAATGTTATATACCTTTCTGAAATAACTCAAATATCCTTATGTATTTGATCCTTTTGTAGTTTGATCTCTTTGCTAAGAAGCAGAGCTAAATGTTTAGCAGAGCTAAACAGATCTCTTTAAATACCCTCAGAAAGATAGGGTGGGGTCCCTCCTAATTGCTCACCTATGCAAACAATCTAATTGTTATCTAATTGCAATACTAAAAACCAGAATACAAAAGAATGTAAATTAACTCAAACCTTTAACTATTCAATTTCTGTAGTGAAACTAATTCACAGTTCAGGTCTACCACCTTTAACTATTCAATTTCTGTAGTGAAACTAATTCACAGTTCAGGTCTACCACCTATAAAAAAACAAAATATAAAGTTAATAGAAAAACAAAATATATTATCTGAAAGTACAAACTATTCAAGTAACAACAATTTAAAAGAGAAATGTTATATACCTTTCTGAAATAACTCAAATATCCTTATGTATTTGATCCTTTTGTAGTTTGATCTCTTTGCTAAGAAGCAGAGCTAAATGTTTAGCAGAGCTAAACAGATCTCTTTAAATACCCTCAGAAAGATAGGGTGGGGTCCCTCCTAATTGCTCACCTATGCAAACAATCTAATTGTTATCTAATTGCAATACTAAAAACCAGAATACAAAAGAATGTAAATTAACTCAAACCTTTAACTATTCAATTTCTGTAGTGAAACTAATTCACAGTTCAGGTCTACCACCTTTAACTATTCAATTTCTGTAGTGAAACTAATTCACAGTTCAGGTCTACCACCTATAAAAAAACAAAATATAAAGTTAATAGAAAAACAAAATATATTATCTGAAAGTACAAACTATTCAAGTAACAACAATTTAAAAGAGAAATGTTATATACCTTTCTGAAATAACTCAAATATCCTTATGTATTTGATCCTTTTGTAGTTTGATCTCTTTGCTAAGAAGCAGAGCTAAATGTTTAGCAGAGCTAAACAGATCTCTTTAAATACCCTCAGAAAGATAGGGTGGGGTCCCTCCTAATTGCTCACCTATGCAAACAATCTAATTGTTATCTAATTGCAATACTAAAAACCAGAATACAAAAGAATGTAAATTAACTCAAACCTTTAACTATTCAATTTCTGTAGTGAAACTAATTCACAGTTCAGGTCTACCACCTTTAACTATTCAATTTCTGTAGTGAAACTAATTCACAGTTCAGGTCTACCACCTATAAAAAAACAAAATATAAAGTTAATAGAAAAACAAAATATATTATCTGAAAGTACAAACTATTCAAGTAACAACAATTTAAAAGAGAAATGTTATATACCTTTCTGAAATAACTCAAATATCCTTATGTATTTGATCCTTTTGTAGTTTGATCTCTTTGCTAAGAAGCAGAGCTAAATGTTTAGCAGAGCTAAACAGATCTCTTTAAATACCCTCAGAAAGATAGGGTGGGGTCCCTCCTAATTGCTCACCTATGCAAACAATCTAATTGTTATCTAATTGCAATACTAAAAACCAGAATACAAAAGAATGTAAATTAACTCAAACCTTTAACTATTCAATTTCTGTAGTGAAACTAATTCACAGTTCAGGTCTACCACCTTTAACTATTCAATTTCTGTAGTGAAACTAATTCACAGTTCAGGTCTACCACCTTTAACTATTCAATTTCTGTAGTGAAACTAATTCACAGTTCAGGTCTACCACCTTTAACTATTCAATTTCTGTAGTGAAACTAATTCACAGTTCAGGTCTACCACCTATAAAAAAACAAAATATAAAGTTAATAGAAAAACAAAATATATTATCTGAAAGTACAAACTATTCAAGTAACAACAATTTAAAAGAGAAATGTTATATACCTTTCTGAAATAACTCAAATATCCTTATGTATTTGATCCTTTTGTAGTTTGATCTCTTTGCTAAGAAGCAGAGCTAAATGTTTAGCAGAGCTAAACAGATCTCTTTAAATACCCTCAGAAAGATAGGGTGGGGTCCCTCCTAATTGCTCACCTATGCAAACAATCTAATTGTTATCTAATTGCAATACTAAAAACCAGAATACAAAAGAATGTAAATTAACTCAAACCTTTAACTATTCAATTTCTGTAGTGAAACTAATTCACAGTTCAGGTCTACCACCTTTAACTATTCAATTTCTGTAGTGAAACTAATTCACAGTTCAGGTCTACCACCTTTAACTATTCAATTTCTGTAGTGAAACTAATTCACAGTTCAGGTCTACCACCTATAAAAAAACAAAATATAAAGTTAATAGAAAAACAAAATATATTATCTGAAAGTACAAACTATTCAAGTAACAACAATTTAAAAGAGAAATGTTATATACCTTTCTGAAATAACTCAAATATCCTTATGTATTTGATCCTTTTGTAGTTTGATCTCTTTGCTAAGAAGCAGAGCTAAATGTTTAGCAGAGCTAAACAGATCTCTTTAAATACCCTCAGAAAGATAGGGTGGGGTCCCTCCTAATTGCTCACCTATGCAAACAATCTAATTGTTATCTAATTGCAATACTAAAAACCAGAATACAAAAGAATGTAAATTAACTCAAACCTTTAACTATTCAATTTCTGTAGTGAAACTAATTCACAGTTCAGGTCTACCACCTTTAACTATTCAATTTCTGTAGTGAAACTAATTCACAGTTCAGGTCTACCACCTTTAACTATTCAATTTCTGTAGTGAAACTAATTCACAGTTCAGGTCTACCACCTTTAACTATTCAATTTCTGTAGTGAAACTAATTCACAGTTCAGGTCTACCACCTATAAAAAAACAAAATATAAAGTTAATAGAAAAACAAAATATATTATCTGAAAGTACAAACTATTCAAGTAACAACAATTTAAAAGAGAAATGTTATATACCTTTCTGAAATAACTCAAATATCCTTATGTATTTGATCCTTTTGTAGTTTGATCTCTTTGCTAAGAAGCAGAGCTAAATGTTTAGCAGAGCTAAACAGATCTCTTTAAATACCCTCAGAAAGATAGGGTGGGGTCCCTCCTAATTGCTCACCTATGCAAACAATCTAATTGTTATCTAATTGCAATACTAAAAACCAGAATACAAAAGAATGTAAATTAACTCAAACCTTTAACTATTCAATTTCTGTAGTGAAACTAATTCACAGTTCAGGTCTACCACCTTTAACTATTCAATTTCTGTAGTGAAACTAATTCACAGTTCAGGTCTACCACCTTTAACTATTCAATTTCTGTAGTGAAACTAATTCACAGTTCAGGTCTACCACCTTTAACTATTCAATTTCTGTAGTGAAACTAATTCACAGTTCAGGTCTACCACCTATAAAAAAACAAAATATAAAGTTAATAGAAAAACAAAATATATTATCTGAAAGTACAAACTATTCAAGTAACAACAATTTAAAAGAGAAATGTTATATACCTTTCTGAAATAACTCAAATATCCTTATGTATTTGATCCTTTTGTAGTTTGATCTCTTTGCTAAGAAGCAGAGCTAAATGTTTAGCAGAGCTAAACAGATCTCTTTAAATACCCTCAGAAAGATAGGGTGGGGTCCCTCCTAATTGCTCACCTATGCAAACAATCTAATTGTTATCTAATTGCAATACTAAAAACCAGAATACAAAAGAATGTAAATTAACTCAAACCTTTAACTATTCAATTTCTGTAGTGAAACTAATTCACAGTTCAGGTCTACCACCTTTAACTATTCAATTTCTGTAGTGAAACTAATTCACAGTTCAGGTCTACCACCTTTAACTATTCAATTTCTGTAGTGAAACTAATTCACAGTTCAGGTCTACCACCTTTAACTATTCAATTTCTGTAGTGAAACTAATTCACAGTTCAGGTCTACCACCTATAAAAAAACAAAATATAAAGTTAATAGAAAAACAAAATATATTATCTGAAAGTACAAACTATTCAAGTAACAACAATTTAAAAGAGAAATGTTATATACCTTTCTGAAATAACTCAAATATCCTTATGTATTTGATCCTTTTGTAGTTTGATCTCTTTGCTAAGAAGCAGAGCTAAATGTTTAGCAGAGCTAAACAGATCTCTTTAAATACCCTCAGAAAGATAGGGTGGGGTCCCTCCTAATTGCTCACCTATGCAAACAATCTAATTGTTATCTAATTGCAATACTAAAAACCAGAATACAAAAGAATGTAAATTAACTCAAACCTTTAACTATTCAATTTCTGTAGTGAAACTAATTCACAGTTCAGGTCTACCACCTTTAACTATTCAATTTCTGTAGTGAAACTAATTCACAGTTCAGGTCTACCACCTTTAACTATTCAATTTCTGTAGTGAAACTAATTCACAGTTCAGGTCTACCACCTTTAACTATTCAATTTCTGTAGTGAAACTAATTCACAGTTCAGGTCTACCACCTATAAAAAAACAAAATATAAAGTTAATAGAAAAACAAAATATATTATCTGAAAGTACAAACTATTCAAGTAACAACAATTTAAAAGAGAAATGTTATATACCTTTCTGAAATAACTCAAATATCCTTATGTATTTGATCCTTTTGTAGTTTGATCTCTTTGCTAAGAAGCAGAGCTAAATGTTTAGCAGAGCTAAACAGATCTCTTTAAATACCCTCAGAAAGATAGGGTGGGGTCCCTCCTAATTGCTCACCTATGCAAACAATCTAATTGTTATCTAATTGCAATACTAAAAACCAGAATACAAAAGAATGTAAATTAACTCAAACCTTTAACTATTCAATTTCTGTAGTGAAACTAATTCACAGTTCAGGTCTACCACCTTTAACTATTCAATTTCTGTAGTGAAACTAATTCACAGTTCAGGTCTACCACCTATAAAAAAACAAAATATAAAGTTAATAGAAAAACAAAATATATTATCTGAAAGTACAAACTATTCAAGTAACAACAATTTAAAAGAGAAATGTTATATACCTTTCTGAAATAACTCAAATATCCTTATGTATTTGATCCTTTTGTAGTTTGATCTCTTTGCTAAGAAGCAGAGCTAAATGTTTAGCAGAGCTAAACAGATCTCTTTAAATACCCTCAGAAAGATAGGGTGGGGTCCCTCCTAATTGCTCACCTATGCAAACAATCTAATTGTTATCTAATTGCAATACTAAAAACCAGAATACAAAAGAATGTAAATTAACTCAAACCTTTAACTATTCAATTTCTGTAGTGAAACTAATTCACAGTTCAGGTCTACCACCTTTAACTATTCAATTTCTGTAGTGAAACTAATTCACAGTTCAGGTCTACCACCTTTAACTATTCAATTTCTGTAGTGAAACTAATTCACAGTTCAGGTCTACCACCTATAAAAAAACAAAATATAAAGTTAATAGAAAAACAAAATATATTATCTGAAAGTACAAACTATTCAAGTAACAACAATTTAAAAGAGAAATGTTATATACCTTTCTGAAATAACTCAAATATCCTTATGTATTTGATCCTTTTGTAGTTTGATCTCTTTGCTAAGAAGCAGAGCTAAATGTTTAGCAGAGCTAAACAGATCTCTTTAAATACCCTCAGAAAGATAGGGTGGGGTCCCTCCTAATTGCTCACCTATGCAAACAATCTAATTGTTATCTAATTGCAATACTAAAAACCAGAATACAAAAGAATGTAAATTAACTCAAACCTTTAACTATTCAATTTCTGTAGTGAAACTAATTCACAGTTCAGGTCTACCACCTTTAACTATTCAATTTCTGTAGTGAAACTAATTCACAGTTCAGGTCTACCACCTTTAACTATTCAATTTCTGTAGTGAAACTAATTCACAGTTCAGGTCTACCACCTTTAACTATTCAATTTCTGTAGTGAAACTAATTCACAGTTCAGGTCTACCACCTATAAAAAAACAAAATATAAAGTTAATAGAAAAACAAAATATATTATCTGAAAGTACAAACTATTCAAGTAACAACAATTTAAAAGAGAAATGTTATATACCTTTCTGAAATAACTCAAATATCCTTATGTATTTGATCCTTTTGTAGTTTGATCTCTTTGCTAAGAAGCAGAGCTAAATGTTTAGCAGAGCTAAACAGATCTCTTTAAATACCCTCAGAAAGATAGGGTGGGGTCCCTCCTAATTGCTCACCTATGCAAACAATCTAATTGTTATCTAATTGCAATACTAAAAACCAGAATACAAAAGAATGTAAATTAACTCAAACCTTTAACTATTCAATTTCTGTAGTGAAACTAATTCACAGTTCAGGTCTACCACCTTTAACTATTCAATTTCTGTAGTGAAACTAATTCACAGTTCAGGTCTACCACCTATAAAAAAACAAAATATAAAGTTAATAGAAAAACAAAATATATTATCTGAAAGTACAAACTATTCAAGTAACAACAATTTAAAAGAGAAATGTTATATACCTTTCTGAAATAACTCAAATATCCTTATGTATTTGATCCTTTTGTAGTTTGATCTCTTTGCTAAGAAGCAGAGCTAAATGTTTAGCAGAGCTAAACAGATCTCTTTAAATACCCTCAGAAAGATAGGGTGGGGTCCCTCCTAATTGCTCACCTATGCAAACAATCTAATTGTTATCTAATTGCAATACTAAAAACCAGAATACAAAAGAATGTAAATTAACTCAAACCTTTAACTATTCAATTTCTGTAGTGAAACTAATTCACAGTTCAGGTCTACCACCTTTAACTATTCAATTTCTGTAGTGAAACTAATTCACAGTTCAGGTCTACCACCTATAAAAAAACAAAATATAAAGTTAATAGAAAAACAAAATATATTATCTGAAAGTACAAACTATTCAAGTAACAACAATTTAAAAGAGAAATGTTATATACCTTTCTGAAATAACTCAAATATCCTTATGTATTTGATCCTTTTGTAGTTTGATCTCTTTGCTAAGAAGCAGAGCTAAATGTTTAGCAGAGCTAAACAGATCTCTTTAAATACCCTCAGAAAGATAGGGTGGGGTCCCTCCTAATTGCTCACCTATGCAAACAATCTAATTGTTATCTAATTGCAATACTAAAAACCAGAATACAAAAGAATGTAAATTAACTCAAACCTTTAACTATTCAATTTCTGTAGTGAAACTAATTCACAGTTCAGGTCTACCACCTTTAACTATTCAATTTCTGTAGTGAAACTAATTCACAGTTCAGGTCTACCACCTATAAAAAAACAAAATATAAAGTTAATAGAAAAACAAAATATATTATCTGAAAGTACAAACTATTCAAGTAACAACAATTTAAAAGAGAAATGTTATATACCTTTCTGAAATAACTCAAATATCCTTATGTATTTGATCCTTTTGTAGTTTGATCTCTTTGCTAAGAAGCAGAGCTAAATGTTTAGCAGAGCTAAACAGATCTCTTTAAATACCCTCAGAAAGATAGGGTGGGGTCCCTCCTAATTGCTCACCTATGCAAACAATCTAATTGTTATCTAATTGCAATACTAAAAACCAGAATACAAAAGAATGTAAATTAACTCAAACCTTTAACTATTCAATTTCTGTAGTGAAACTAATTCACAGTTCAGGTCTACCACCTTTAACTATTCAATTTCTGTAGTGAAACTAATTCACAGTTCAGGTCTACCACCTATAAAAAAACAAAATATAAAGTTAATAGAAAAACAAAATATATTATCTGAAAGTACAAACTATTCAAGTAACAACAATTTAAAAGAGAAATGTTATATACCTTTCTGAAATAACTCAAATATCCTTATGTATTTGATCCTTTTGTAGTTTGATCTCTTTGCTAAGAAGCAGAGCTAAATGTTTAGCAGAGCTAAACAGATCTCTTTAAATACCCTCAGAAAGATAGGGTGGGGTCCCTCCTAATTGCTCACCTATGCAAACAATCTAATTGTTATCTAATTGCAATACTAAAAACCAGAATACAAAAGAATGTAAATTAACTCAAACCTTTAACTATTCAATTTCTGTAGTGAAACTAATTCACAGTTCAGGTCTACCACCTTTAACTATTCAATTTCTGTAGTGAAACTAATTCACAGTTCAGGTCTACCACCTATAAAAAAACAAAATATAAAGTTAATAGAAAAACAAAATATATTATCTGAAAGTACAAACTATTCAAGTAACAACAATTTAAAAGAGAAATGTTATATACCTTTCTGAAATAACTCAAATATCCTTATGTATTTGATCCTTTTGTAGTTTGATCTCTTTGCTAAGAAGCAGAGCTAAATGTTTAGCAGAGCTAAACAGATCTCTTTAAATACCCTCAGAAAGATAGGGTGGGGTCCCTCCTAATTGCTCACCTATGCAAACAATCTAATTGTTATCTAATTGCAATACTAAAAACCAGAATACAAAAGAATGTAAATTAACTCAAACCTTTAACTATTCAATTTCTGTAGTGAAACTAATTCACAGTTCAGGTCTACCACCTTTAACTATTCAATTTCTGTAGTGAAACTAATTCACAGTTCAGGTCTACCACCTTTAACTATTCAATTTCTGTAGTGAAACTAATTCACAGTTCAGGTCTACCACCTTTAACTATTCAATTTCTGTAGTGAAACTAATTCACAGTTCAGGTCTACCACCTATAAAAAAACAAAATATAAAGTTAATAGAAAAACAAAATATATTATCTGAAAGTACAAACTATTCAAGTAACAACAATTTAAAAGAGAAATGTTATATACCTTTCTGAAATAACTCAAATATCCTTATGTATTTGATCCTTTTGTAGTTTGATCTCTTTGCTAAGAAGCAGAGCTAAATGTTTAGCAGAGCTAAACAGATCTCTTTAAATACCCTCAGAAAGATAGGGTGGGGTCCCTCCTAATTGCTCACCTATGCAAACAATCTAATTGTTATCTAATTGCAATACTAAAAACCAGAATACAAAAGAATGTAAATTAACTCAAACCTTTAACTATTCAATTTCTGTAGTGAAACTAATTCACAGTTCAGGTCTACCACCTTTAACTATTCAATTTCTGTAGTGAAACTAATTCACAGTTCAGGTCTACCACCTTTAACTATTCAATTTCTGTAGTGAAACTAATTCACAGTTCAGGTCTACCACCTATAAAAAAACAAAATATAAAGTTAATAGAAAAACAAAATATATTATCTGAAAGTACAAACTATTCAAGTAACAACAATTTAAAAGAGAAATGTTATATACCTTTCTGAAATAACTCAAATATCCTTATGTATTTGATCCTTTTGTAGTTTGATCTCTTTGCTAAGAAGCAGAGCTAAATGTTTAGCAGAGCTAAACAGATCTCTTTAAATACCCTCAGAAAGATAGGGTGGGGTCCCTCCTAATTGCTCACCTATGCAAACAATCTAATTGTTATCTAATTGCAATACTAAAAACCAGAATACAAAAGAATGTAAATTAACTCAAACCTTTAACTATTCAATTTCTGTAGTGAAACTAATTCACAGTTCAGGTCTACCACCTTTAACTATTCAATTTCTGTAGTGAAACTAATTCACAGTTCAGGTCTACCACCTATAAAAAAACAAAATATAAAGTTAATAGAAAAACAAAATATATTATCTGAAAGTACAAACTATTCAAGTAACAACAATTTAAAAGAGAAATGTTATATACCTTTCTGAAATAACTCAAATATCCTTATGTATTTGATCCTTTTGTAGTTTGATCTCTTTGCTAAGAAGCAGAGCTAAATGTTTAGCAGAGCTAAACAGATCTCTTTAAATACCCTCAGAAAGATAGGGTGGGGTCCCTCCTAATTGCTCACCTATGCAAACAATCTAATTGTTATCTAATTGCAATACTAAAAACCAGAATACAAAAGAATGTAAATTAACTCAAACCTTTAACTATTCAATTTCTGTAGTGAAACTAATTCACAGTTCAGGTCTACCACCTTTAACTATTCAATTTCTGTAGTGAAACTAATTCACAGTTCAGGTCTACCACCTATAAAAAAACAAAATATAAAGTTAATAGAAAAACAAAATATATTATCTGAAAGTACAAACTATTCAAGTAACAACAATTTAAAAGAGAAATGTTATATACCTTTCTGAAATAACTCAAATATCCTTATGTATTTGATCCTTTTGTAGTTTGATCTCTTTGCTAAGAAGCAGAGCTAAATGTTTAGCAGAGCTAAACAGATCTCTTTAAATACCCTCAGAAAGATAGGGTGGGGTCCCTCCTAATTGCTCACCTATGCAAACAATCTAATTGTTATCTAATTGCAATACTAAAAACCAGAATACAAAAGAATGTAAATTAACTCAAACCTTTAACTATTCAATTTCTGTAGTGAAACTAATTCACAGTTCAGGTCTACCACCTTTAACTATTCAATTTCTGTAGTGAAACTAATTCACAGTTCAGGTCTACCACCTATAAAAAAACAAAATATAAAGTTAATAGAAAAACAAAATATATTATCTGAAAGTACAAACTATTCAAGTAACAACAATTTAAAAGAGAAATGTTATATACCTTTCTGAAATAACTCAAATATCCTTATGTATTTGATCCTTTTGTAGTTTGATCTCTTTGCTAAGAAGCAGAGCTAAATGTTTAGCAGAGCTAAACAGATCTCTTTAAATACCCTCAGAAAGATAGGGTGGGGTCCCTCCTAATTGCTCACCTATGCAAACAATCTAATTGTTATCTAATTGCAATACTAAAAACCAGAATACAAAAGAATGTAAATTAACTCAAACCTTTAACTATTCAATTTCTGTAGTGAAACTAATTCACAGTTCAGGTCTACCACCTTTAACTATTCAATTTCTGTAGTGAAACTAATTCACAGTTCAGGTCTACCACCTATAAAAAAACAAAATATAAAGTTAATAGAAAAACAAAATATATTATCTGAAAGTACAAACTATTCAAGTAACAACAATTTAAAAGAGAAATGTTATATACCTTTCTGAAATAACTCAAATATCCTTATGTATTTGATCCTTTTGTAGTTTGATCTCTTTGCTAAGAAGCAGAGCTAAATGTTTAGCAGAGCTAAACAGATCTCTTTAAATACCCTCAGAAAGATAGGGTGGGGTCCCTCCTAATTGCTCACCTATGCAAACAATCTAATTGTTATCTAATTGCAATACTAAAAACCAGAATACAAAAGAATGTAAATTAACTCAAACCTTTAACTATTCAATTTCTGTAGTGAAACTAATTCACAGTTCAGGTCTACCACCTTTAACTATTCAATTTCTGTAGTGAAACTAATTCACAGTTCAGGTCTACCACCTATAAAAAAACAAAATATAAAGTTAATAGAAAAACAAAATATATTATCTGAAAGTACAAACTATTCAAGTAACAACAATTTAAAAGAGAAATGTTATATACCTTTCTGAAATAACTCAAATATCCTTATGTATTTGATCCTTTTGTAGTTTGATCTCTTTGCTAAGAAGCAGAGCTAAATGTTTAGCAGAGCTAAACAGATCTCTTTAAATACCCTCAGAAAGATAGGGTGGGGTCCCTCCTAATTGCTCACCTATGCAAACAATCTAATTGTTATCTAATTGCAATACTAAAAACCAGAATACAAAAGAATGTAAATTAACTCAAACCTTTAACTATTCAATTTCTGTAGTGAAACTAATTCACAGTTCAGGTCTACCACCTTTAACTATTCAATTTCTGTAGTGAAACTAATTCACAGTTCAGGTCTACCACCTATAAAAAAACAAAATATAAAGTTAATAGAAAAACAAAATATATTATCTGAAAGTACAAACTATTCAAGTAACAACAATTTAAAAGAGAAATGTTATATACCTTTCTGAAATAACTCAAATATCCTTATGTATTTGATCCTTTTGTAGTTTGATCTCTTTGCTAAGAAGCAGAGCTAAATGTTTAGCAGAGCTAAACAGATCTCTTTAAATACCCTCAGAAAGATAGGGTGGGGTCCCTCCTAATTGCTCACCTATGCAAACAATCTAATTGTTATCTAATTGCAATACTAAAAACCAGAATACAAAAGAATGTAAATTAACTCAAACCTTTAACTATTCAATTTCTGTAGTGAAACTAATTCACAGTTCAGGTCTACCACCTTTAACTATTCAATTTCTGTAGTGAAACTAATTCACAGTTCAGGTCTACCACCTATAAAAAAACAAAATATAAAGTTAATAGAAAAACAAAATATATTATCTGAAAGTACAAACTATTCAAGTAACAACAATTTAAAAGAGAAATGTTATATACCTTTCTGAAATAACTCAAATATCCTTATGTATTTGATCCTTTTGTAGTTTGATCTCTTTGCTAAGAAGCAGAGCTAAATGTTTAGCAGAGCTAAACAGATCTCTTTAAATACCCTCAGAAAGATAGGGTGGGGTCCCTCCTAATTGCTCACCTATGCAAACAATCTAATTGTTATCTAATTGCAATACTAAAAACCAGAATACAAAAGAATGTAAATTAACTCAAACCTTTAACTATTCAATTTCTGTAGTGAAACTAATTCACAGTTCAGGTCTACCACCTTTAACTATTCAATTTCTGTAGTGAAACTAATTCACAGTTCAGGTCTACCACCTTTAACTATTCAATTTCTGTAGTGAAACTAATTCACAGTTCAGGTCTACCACCTTTAACTATTCAATTTCTGTAGTGAAACTAATTCACAGTTCAGGTCTACCACCTATAAAAAAACAAAATATAAAGTTAATAGAAAAACAAAATATATTATCTGAAAGTACAAACTATTCAAGTAACAACAATTTAAAAGAGAAATGTTATATACCTTTCTGAAATAACTCAAATATCCTTATGTATTTGATCCTTTTGTAGTTTGATCTCTTTGCTAAGAAGCAGAGCTAAATGTTTAGCAGAGCTAAACAGATCTCTTTAAATACCCTCAGAAAGATAGGGTGGGGTCCCTCCTAATTGCTCACCTATGCAAACAATCTAATTGTTATCTAATTGCAATACTAAAAACCAGAATACAAAAGAATGTAAATTAACTCAAACCTTTAACTATTCAATTTCTGTAGTGAAACTAATTCACAGTTCAGGTCTACCACCTTTAACTATTCAATTTCTGTAGTGAAACTAATTCACAGTTCAGGTCTACCACCTTTAACTATTCAATTTCTGTAGTGAAACTAATT
Organism: Bombina bombina; assembly: GCF_027579735.1. NCBI lineage: Eukaryota > Metazoa > Chordata > Amphibia > Anura > Bombinatoridae > Bombina > Bombina bombina. The sequence goes on along the minus strand of NC_069509.1, from coordinate 83,870,507 downwards.
CACAGTTCAGGTCTACCACCTATAAAAAAACAAAATATAAAGTTAATAGAAAAACAAAATATATTATCTGAAAGTACAAACTATTCAAGTAACAACAATTTAAAAGAGAAATGTTATATACCTTTCTGAAATAACTCAAATATCCTTATGTATTTGATCCTTTTGTAGTTTGATCTCTTTGCTAAGAAGCAGAGCTAAATGTTTAGCAGAGCTAAACAGATCTCTTTAAATACCCTCAGAAAGATAGGGTGGGGTCCCTCCTAATTGCTCACCTATGCAAACAATCTAATTGTTATCTAATTGCAATACTAAAAACCAGAATACAAAAGAATGTAAATTAACTCAAACCTTTAACTATTCAATTTCTGTAGTGAAACTAATTCACAGTTCAGGTCTACCACCTTTAACTATTCAATTTCTGTAGTGAAACTAATTCACAGTTCAGGTCTACCACCTTTAACTATTCAATTTCTGTAGTGAAACTAATTCACAGTTCAGGTCTACCACCTTTAACTATTCAATTTCTGTAGTGAAACTAATTCACAGTTCAGGTCTACCACCTATAAAAAAACAAAATATAAAGTTAATAGAAAAACAAAATATATTATCTGAAAGTACAAACTATTCAAGTAACAACAATTTAAAAGAGAAATGTTATATACCTTTCTGAAATAACTCAAATATCCTTATGTATTTGATCCTTTTGTAGTTTGATCTCTTTGCTAAGAAGCAGAGCTAAATGTTTAGCAGAGCTAAACAGATCTCTTTAAATACCCTCAGAAAGATAGGGTGGGGTCCCTCCTAATTGCTCACCTATGCAAACAATCTAATTGTTATCTAATTGCAATACTAAAAACCAGAATACAAAAGAATGTAAATTAACTCAAACCTTTAACTATTCAATTTCTGTAGTGAAACTAATTCACAGTTCAGGTCTACCACCTTTAACTATTCAATTTCTGTAGTGAAACTAATTCACAGTTCAGGTCTACCACCTTTAACTATTCAATTTCTGTAGTGAAACTAATTCACAGTTCAGGTCTACCACCTTTAACTATTCAATTTCTGTAGTGAAACTAATTCACAGTTCAGGTCTACCACCTATAAAAAAACAAAATATAAAGTTAATAGAAAAACAAAATATATTATCTGAAAGTACAAACTATTCAAGTAACAACAATTTAAAAGAGAAATGTTATATACCTTTCTGAAATAACTCAAATATCCTTATGTATTTGATCCTTTTGTAGTTTGATCTCTTTGCTAAGAAGCAGAGCTAAATGTTTAGCAGAGCTAAACAGATCTCTTTAAATACCCTCAGAAAGATAGGGTGGGGTCCCTCCTAATTGCTCACCTATGCAAACAATCTAATTGTTATCTAATTGCAATACTAAAAACCAGAATACAAAAGAATGTAAATTAACTCAAACCTTTAACTATTCAATTTCTGTAGTGAAACTAATTCACAGTTCAGGTCTACCACCTTTAACTATTCAATTTCTGTAGTGAAACTAATTCACAGTTCAGGTCTACCACCTTTAACTATTCAATTTCTGTAGTGAAACTAATTCACAGTTCAGGTCTACCACCTTTAACTATTCAATTTCTGTAGTGAAACTAATTCACAGTTCAGGTCTACCACCTATAAAAAAACAAAATATAAAGTTAATAGAAAAAGAAAATATATTATCTGAAAGTACAAACTATTCAAGTAACAACAATTTAAAAGAGAAATGTTATATACCTTTCTGAAATAACTCAAATATCCTTATGTATTTGATCCTTTTGTAGTTTGATCTCTTTGCTAAGAAGCAGAGCTAAATGTTTAGCAGAGCTAAACAGACCTCTTTAAATACCCTCAGAAAGATAGGGTGGGGTCCCTCCTAATTGCTCACCTATGCAAACAATCTAATTGTTATCTAATTGCAATACTAAAAACCAGAATACAAAAGAATGTAAATTAACTCAAACCTTTAACTATTCAATTTCTGTAGTGAAACTAATTCACAGTTCAGGTCTACCACCTTTAACTATTCAATTTCTGTAGTGAAACTAATTCACAGTTCAGGTCTACCACCTTTAACTATTCAATTTCTGTAGTGAAACTAATTCACAGTTCAGGTCTACCACCTTTAACTATTCAATTTCTGTAGTGAAACTAATTCACAGTTCAGGTCTACCACCTATAAAAAAACAAAATATAAAGTTAATAGAAAAACAAAATATATTATCTGAAAGTACAAACTATTCAAGTAACAACAATTTAAAAGAGAAATGTTATATACCTTTCTGAAATAACTCAAATATCCTTATGTATTTGATCCTTTTGTAGTTTGATCTCTTTGCTAAGAAGCAGAGCTAAATGTTTAGCAGAGCTAAACAGATCTCTTTAAATACCCTCAGAAAGATAGGGTGGGGTCCCTCCTAATTGCTCACCTATGCAAACAATCTAATTGTTATCTAATTGCAATACTAAAAACCAGAATACAAAAGAATGTAAATTAACTCAAACCTTTAACTATTCAATTTCTGTAGTGAAACTAATTCACAGTTCAGGTCTACCACCTTTAACTATTCAATTTCTGTAGTGAAACTAATTCACAGTTCAGGTCTACCACCTTTAACTATTCAATTTCTGTAGTGAAACTAATTCACAGTTCAGGTCTACCACCTTTAACTATTCAATTTCTGTAGTGAAACTAATTCACAGTTCAGGTCTACCACCTTTAACTATTCAATTTCTGTAGTGAAACTAATTCACAGTTCAGGTCTACCACCTTTAACTATTCAATTTCTGTAGTGAAACTAATTCACAGTTCAGGTCTACCACCTATAAAAAAACAAAATATAAAGTTAATAGAAAAACAAAATATATTATCTGAAAGTACAAACTATTCAAGTAACAACAATTTAAAAGAGAAATGTTATATACCTTTCTGAAATAACTCAAATATCCTTATGTATTTGATCCTTTTGTAGTTTGATCTCTTTGCTAAGAAGCAGAGCTAAATGTTTAGCAGAGCTAAACAGATCTCTTTAAATACCCTCAGAAAGATAGGGTGGGGTCCCTCCTAATTGCTCACCTATGCAAACAATCTAATTGTTATCTAATTGCAATACTAAAAACCAGAATACAAAAGAATGTAAATTAACTCAAACCTTTAACTATTCAATTTCTGTAGTGAAACTAATTCACAGTTCAGGTCTACCACCTTTAACTATTCAATTTCTGTAGTGAAACTAATTCACAGTTCAGGTCTACCACCTTTAACTATTCAATTTCTGTAGTGAAACTAATTCACAGTTCAGGTCTACCACCTTTAACTATTCAATTTCTGTAGTGAAACTAATTCACAGTTCAGGTCTACCACCTATAAAAAAACAAAATATAAAGTTAATAGAAAAACAAAATATATTATCTGAAAGTACAAACTATTCAAGTAACAACAATTTAAAAGAGAAATGTTATATACCTTTCTGAAATAACTCAAATATCCTTATGTATTTGATCCTTTTGTAGTTTGATCTCTTTGCTAAGAAGCAGAGCTAAACAGATCTCTTTAAATACCCTCAGAAAGATAGGGTGGGGTCCCTCCTAATTGCTCACCTATGCAAACAAACTAATTGTTATCTAATTGCAATACTAAAAACCAGAATACAAAAGAATGTAAATTAACTCAAACCTTTAACTATTCAATTTCTGTAGTGAAACTAATTCACAGTTCAGGTCTACCACCTTTAACTATTCAATTTCTGTAGTGAAACTAATTCACAGTTCAGGTCTACCACCTATAAAAAAACAAAATATAAAGTTAATAGAAAAACAAAATATATTATCTGAAAGTACAAACTATTCAAGTAACAACAATTTAAAAGAGAAATGTTATATACCTTTCTGAAATAACTCAAATATCCTTATGTATTTGATCCTTTTGTAGTTTGATCTCTTTGCTAAGAAGCAGAGCTAAACAGATCTCTTTAAATACCCTCAGAAAGATAGGGTGGGGTCCCTCCTAATTGCTCACCTATGCAAACAATCTAATTGTTATCTAATTGCAATACTAAAAACCAGAATACAAAAGAATGTAAATTAACTCAAACCTTTAACTATTCAATTTCTGTAGTGAAACTAATTCACAGTTCAGGTCTACCACCTTTAACTATTCAATTTCTGTAGTGAAACTAATTCCCAGTTCAGGTCTACCACCTTTAACTATTCAATTTCTGTAGTGAAACTAATTCACAGTTCAGGTCTACCACCTATAAAAAAACAAAATATAAAGTTAATAGAAAAACAAAATATATTATCTGAAAGTACAAACTATTCAAGTAACAACAATTTAAAAGAGAAATGTTATATACCTTTCTGAAATAACTCAAATATCCTTATGTATTTGATCCTTTTGTAGTTTGATCTCTTTGCTAAGAAGCAGAGCTAAAAGGTTACCTTTGTCTGAGGAATCAAAGAACTTTTTGGTAAATTGATCCTCCAACCATGTCTTCGAAGAAACAACACTAGTTGATTCGTGTGAGATTCTGCAGAACATAAAAACTGAGTACCAAGATATCGTCCAAATAAGGAAATACCGCAATACCCCGCTTTCTGATTACAGAGAGTAGGGCACCTAGAACCTTTGAAAAGATTCTAGGAGCTGTCGCTAGGCCAAAGGGAAGAGCAACAAATTGGTAATGCTTGCCTAGAAAAGAGAATCTCAGGAACTGATAGTGATCTGGATGAATCGGAATATGAAGATATGCATCCTGTAAGTCTATTGTGGACATATAATGCCCTTGCTGAACAAAAGGCAGAATAGTTCTTATAGTCACAATTTTGAAAGTTGGTACTCTTACATATCGATTCAAAATCTTTAGATCCAAAACTGGTCTGAATGAATTCTTTCTTTGGGACAATGAAAAGATTTGAATAAAACCCCAGACCCTGTTCCTGAAATGGAACTGGCATGATTACCCCTGATAACTCCAGGTCTGAAACACACTTCAGGAAAGCCTGAGCCTTTACTGGGTTTGCTGGAATGCGTGAGAGAAAAAATCCTCTCACAGGCAGTCTTACTCTGAATCCTATTCTGTACCCCTGAGAGACAATACTCAATACTCTGAATCCAATGATTTTGGACCGAATTGATCCAAACATCTTTGAAAAATTTTAATCTGCCCCCTACCAGCTGAGCTGGAATGAGGGCCGCACCTTCATGCGAACTTAGGGGCTGGTTTTGATCTCTTAAATGGCTTGGATTTATTCCAATTTGAAGAAGGCTTCCAATTGGAAGCAGATTCCTTGGGGGAAAGATTAGGTTTCAGTTCCTTATTTTGTCGAAAGGAAGAAAACGGTTAGAAGCTTTAGATTTACCCTTAGGTCTTTTATTCTGAGGCAAAAAAAAACTCCCTTCCCCCCAGTGACAGTTGAAATTATCGAATCCAACTGAGAACCAAATTATTACCTTGGAAACAAAGAGATAGCAATCTGGATTTAGAAGTCATATCAGCATTCCAAGATTTGAGCCACAAAGCGCTTCTAGCTAAAATAGCGAAAGACATAGATTTAACATCAATTTTGATAATATCTAAAATGGCATCACAAATGAAATTATTAGCATGCTGAATCAACTTAACAATGCTAGACAAATCATGATCCGATACTTGTTGCACTAAAGTTTCCAACCAAAAAGTTGAAGCAGCAGCCAAAGAAATTGCATGCCTAAGAAGATGACCTGAATATAAATAAGCTTTCCTTAGATAAGATTCAAGTTTCCTATCTAAAGGATCTTTAAAAGAAGTACTATCTTCCGTAGGAATAGTAGTACGTTTAGTAAGAGCAGAGATAGCCCCATCAACTTTGGGGATCTTTTCCCAAAACTCCAATCTAACTGCTGGCAAAGGATACCATTTTTTAAACCTTGAAGAAGGAATAAAAGAAGTACCAGGCCTATTCCATTCTTTAGAAATCATATCAGAAATAGCATCAGGAACTGGAAAAACCTCTGGAATAACCACAGGAGGTTTATAAACAGAATTTAAAAGTGTACTAGTTTTAATATCAAGAGGACTAGTTTCCTCCATATCTAATGTAATCAACACTTCTTTTAGAACGAATATACTCCATTTTAAATAAATAATAGGATTTGTCAGTATCAATATCTGAGGCAGGATCTTCTGAATCAGATAGATCCTCATCAGAGAAGGATAATTCAGTATGTTGCTGGTCATTTGAAATTTCATCAACTTTATGAGAAGTTTTAAAAGACCTTTTACGTTTATTAGAAGGCGGAATGGCAAACAAAGCCTTCTGAATAGAATCAGAAATACATTCTTTTAAATTTACAGGTATATCTTATTAGATGTTGAGGGAACAGCAACAGGTAATGAACTACTACTGATGGATACATTCTCTACATGTTAAAGTTTATCATGACAATTATTACAAACCACAGCTGGAGGTATAACCCCCACAAGTTTACAACAAATGCACTTAGCTTTGGTAGAACTCTTATCAGGCTGAAGGGTTCCAACAGTGATTTCTGAGACAGGATCAGATTGAGACATCTTGCAAATGTAAGAGAAAAAAACAACATATAAAGCAAAATGATCAATTTCCTTATATGGCAGTTTCAGGAATGGGAAAAATGCAAACAGCATAGCCCTCTGACATAGAAAAAAGGCAGGAGGCAAAAAGAAATGGGGCCTTAAATAATGAACGTCCGGAAATGACACACTCGCGTCATAGATGTCCTTGTGAAAGGACTCAGCGTCAACTAAGACGCCGGAAATGACGAACGTAACTTTGCGCCAAAAAATCTTGCGCCAAGAATGATGCAATAAACTCTGGCATTTTGCGCCCTCGCAAGCCTAATTTTGCCCGTGAATTTAAAAGACAGTCAATTAGAAAAAAAGACTATACCCCAGGTAAGAAATACATTTTTCATAAAAAAGCATTTCCCAGATATGAAACGGACAGTCTGCAGAAGGAAATATACTGAAAACCTGAATCATGGCAAATATAAGTACAATACATATATTTAGATTTTTATATAAATACATAAAGTGCCAAACCATAGCTGAGAGTGTCTTAAGTAATGAAAACATACTTACCGATAGACAGCCATCCGCATATAGCAGATAGCCAAACCAGTACTGAAACGGTTATCAGTAGAGGTAACGGAATATAAGAGTATATCGTCGATTTGAAAAGCGAGGTAGGAGATGAATCTCTACGACCGATAACAGAGAACCTATGAAATAGATCCCTGTGAGGAAAACCATTGCATTCAATAGGTGAAGCTCCCTTCACATCCCTCTGACATTCACTGTACTCCGAGAGGAATCAGGCTTCAACAATGCTGAGAAGCGCATATCAACGTAGAAGTCTTAGCACAAACTTACTTCACCACCTCCATAGGAGGCAAAGTTTGTAAAACTGAATTGTGGGTGTGGTGAGGGGTGTATTTATAGGCATTATGAGGTCTGGGAAACTTTGCCCCTCCTGGTAGGATTGTATATCCCATACGTCACTAGCTCATGGACTCTTGCCAATTACATGAAAGAAATTACATGTTCTATCTAAATTATAAAAGTTAATGTCCCTTTAAGTATAGTGAACAACTTTGCAATATACTTTCATTATTTATTTTTCCCCTTTTCATGTAATTTAGCTCTGAAAATTGTTACTTTTCTAATACTCAGAGCTGGGAAAGCACACTGCAGACCTCTCTAGGGTAACCCTGCTACATATATTTCCCTAATTGGCTTAAACATACAAGAACTGCAAACCAGTGCACTTTGTGCGAACATAATGACTGTGGCTAGCTTTGTCAGCTGCAGACTAAAGCCCAAATTGGCTTCTCAAAAAGAGACAAGAGGTGGTTGGAGTTTGGCTATTAAAAACAATTGCAGTAAACCTGATTTTAATTTGTTTTAAAAATGTTTACAATAGGTTAATACTTTATTCTATAACAAAACAACATAAGTGTCTTATAATTACAAGGTGTTCCCCTGCCCCTTTAAATGATTTCTGAAATTATATTAATAACATGCATTTTGTTTTTATGTTTAGATGCTCCGTGGTGCACTCATTGCCAAGAGTTAGCGCCAATTTGGGAGGAGCTTGGCGAGAAATATAAAGATCATGAAAATGTCATTATTGCAAAAATTGATGCAACTGCAAATGAAATTGACGGCTTGAGAGTGAGAGGGTTCCCAAATCTAAGATTGTTTCCTGCTGGTACAGAACGAAAGGTAACATATAGCACAAACCAGTACACGATAAGTGACATTAAAAATATTTTTCATCATGTGTTAATATTAATGTAAAATAGATATCTATATACCTATACGTGTGTGTATATATGTATATATATATATGTGTATATATATATATATATATAATATATATAGGTATATACAGATATATATAATTATATATATTTACAATAAAAAATAACATTTTTGTGTAAGTGAAGAAAATATGAAATATGTACAGTAAAATACATAAATTCACATGTACACACATAAATACACATATACAGTATATATGCATACATACATATTTAGACATGTACATGGATGTATATATCAATTTTATTCCTTTGCAGTAAAACACCTTGTCGTATACCTTTTTTTTTTTTTTTTTTTGACCATTTTTTTCAGATAGTGTTTATATGAGTAATAAACAATGGGGAATTTCCCTAGCATAAAAAGCCTCATATAGCCTCTATGATAATAGTAGATTTGGTGCCCCAAATGTAAAAGGCTGCAATAGTATCCAATATGGAGAGAAGCATAGATAGGACCAACAGCATAATAACTGAACGTTAATGTCACAACACCCCTATATAGTTGCAGTCCAGTCATCCACTGCAGCGGAATAGGGGACAAAACTCACCCTTCTGATGGATTCAGCTCGCCACCATCGCTGAGACCACTCACAGTTGTCTACAAAAACAATGCAGCGTCTGAACCACAGCTCCGGTGTGGAATTAATTCACATTAGAAGCTGCTTCTTTTCGGGTCTCACTTGCTTCCGGGTATGGCTTGTGACGTCGTGCAGGGGTGTGTGAAACACTTGTAGCTCTTCGGCCAATCAGCTTCTCCATGAGCAACTTGCCTTGAATATCATTGGATAGCAGCGTTCGGCTACCGAGTGGAGGACATAGACAGGATTCAACTTGAAAATAGGACTCCTTGTAGTCCAGACATAATGAAAACAGCAAAGAAGAAAGTAGAATCCCGAAAAGTTAAAATCCAAAATCTTTATTTACAAACAGGATAAAATCCATATATACCAACATAGGAACAAAGAATGCAGGTTGGTCTTACTAGTTACGGCAGATGCCATAATCATAGACCTGCTGACTACTGATAGGTGAACAGTTTAAAAAAAGTGTCTCTGCACAGCGATTGGTTAATTAGCTGGGAGGTAAATAAATAGATCACTGTTTTCAATTAGAGAACATCTAGCAATGTAGTAATTTTATGCTAATCTCAATTAAAAAACTGTTAGAGATGATAGAAATACTAGTGACCCATTCATTATATATAGTATGTTAAGCATGATATTTTTATACTTATACATATAATACAATTATACCAATAAGGAAAAGACAGCATTAGTAAGCACAAAGTGCTTAATATTGGTTTTGAAAAGGTACTTAATTTTCTTTTTCTTAGGTTAGAATACTATATTCCCAGTTTCTTATGACTTAGCAATATATATATAGGCTAAGTCTATAGTGATAGAAAAGTAGTAACAACCAAGCATAAAGAATGTGTAAAGGGAACAAGTAAATATAGAATGAACAGGATGAATAATCAGCTCATGAGAAAAATATATATAGATGGTGGTGACAGTGCCAGTTGCCATCTAGTACTAGTATAAAGAAGCATACATATGTATAAATATAAACATAGAAGCACCAAAACAATAGATCGTAGATGATCATAAACTAGTACTAATGTGCGCTGTTCTAGTACATTCGTAAAATTTAAAGATTATATGAAGTTATTTAGTGCCAGTGATTTATTATGTCAAACTCAGAATTGAAACCATCAGGGTACACAGTTTGAAAATCCAAAAGGCTTCTTGTCTTGCCAGGAGGACATCCTTATTTCCTCCTCTTAGTGGTCGCCTGATGGCCTCAATTGCACGCCATTTAAAGGCTTTAACATCCCCGCCATGCACCTCAAGGAAATGTCATGATAACGCTGAACAAGGTTTCTCATTTTTTATATAACCAAGATGTTCTTGAATCCGGGTTCGTATGTCTCTCTTAGTCATACCTACATATTGGCAATGATGGTGGGTACATTCTATGAGGTACACAATGTAGGATGTAGAGCACTTCACACATCCTTTGGTTTCAAAAGTCTGATTAGTTACACATGAATAAAAACCTTTACCTTCTGTGAGAAATTCACAAGCCTTACATCTGGCTCCCCCACACCTATATGTACCATTCACACTAAGCCAAGTAGTGGTCTACTATCTCTGTGGGAGCTGACTGGGGCACAAGATATTACCTAAGGTTACACAGAACATAAAAAATAAATCAGCACTAATTCACTAGCGGATATCTCTGAATAATATAAATATAACTAAAACTAATAATGAATAAACGCATAAAAAAATCGATGAGCAATCCACTTAATCCACAACAGAGTTGTGTAATACTCAAAATACTACTCCAAATAATACCAAGTGCAGTATTAATCTCTAAAAAATCAATAGATGAATATGTGCAATAAATCACTATACATAGTATTACAACGCCAACATATATATATATATATATTGGGATAGTAATGAGTACCTTCAAACAACCATATACAGTCTTAAGCGATATTTTATGAGTCCAAATGATGAATACTTATGGAAAGTCTGTATATCAATATCCAGGTCTGGGTAATCCAATAAACCGATGCAGCTCCTTTTCAGTGGTATTTCCACAAACCACAAGGTACAGAGAACTACGAGAAACAGTAAGAAGAGCGCAAGAACGGCTTAGAAAAATGTATTCAATAAAACCAGTGCAGTAAAACATAAGCACTTACATTAAAACTTAGACAATTCAGCATCCATATAAGATGAATGTCCTTGATGTAGTATGAAGCTGCTTGACGAGTCCCACTAGCAGTCCGACATCCAAGATCTTACACGGCACCAACTTCCAGAGAAGCGGCGTCTGACGTTACGACCGGAAAATCGCTGAAGTGTCCCCCAGCAAGGGGGTAGTACTCAGTATAAGCCTTCCACAAGGCACATCAGATAGATCCCTACGCATTTCGTCCGGATCCCGTCCAGACTTTTTCAAGGGCAGTTGTATAGATACAGATAGATAACTAGATTTCCCATGTCAATTTATACCTAGGGGAATAGTGGTCTCTAGTTGGCAATAGTTAATATGACATATATATATATACACAATAGAGACACTAATTTCACAGTAATTCAAAAACTCTAACTCTAAAACTCTAAATGCATTATTGAAGTTAATAAAATCAATAACAAATTAATACAATATCATTTTTAAAAAAACACTATAAAGAACTGTGAAAAGTATATACAGAGATATATCTGTTCTGTACATACCTCTTTCCATAACAATTCTAAGTATAATACAATTGATATAAAAATTATTATTAAAAAGTAAAGTAATGATAATAATTCTTTATAGTGTTTTTTTCAAAATAATATTGTATTAATTTGTTATTGATTTTATTAACTTCAATAATGCATTTAGAGTTTTTGAATAACTGTGGAATTAGTGTCTCTATTGTGTATATATATATATATATGTCATATTAACTATTGCCCACTAGAGACCGCTATTCCCCTAGGTATAAATTGATACCGGAAATCTAGTTATCTAGACTCGTCAAGCAACTTCATACCACATCAAGGACATTCATCTTATATGGATGGTGAATTGTCTAAGTTTTAATATAAGTGCTTTTGTTTTACTGCAATGGTTTTATTGAATACATTTTTCTAAGCCATTCTTGCGCTCTTCTTACTGTTTTTCGTAATTACCTAAGGTTAGGTTTCTAGAGTATACACATTTAAACCCTTGCTCAACAGTGATCTTCAGATCCTTATCTACACAAAAAATACAATGGTCCACTTAGACACTAAATTGTAGTAATTGCTCGTCTGTGAGTGAAAATGTAGGTCCAAAAATCACTTTACCAACAAATTAATGTATGAAGTATAAAAATAGCAGCTAAGTTCAACTTAAGCCCGGCAAGTACACACAATATGGGGCAATACATATGTCAAATTCTTGTGGGCTAGTATTATTAACGATAGATGTGTCTCTATTGTCACTCCTGTGACCTATTGCCCATCGACATTAGTAATGACAGTCCATCCAGTTAGCTCTCTCCCCACACACAGCCATTCCGGAACCCCTCAAGACAAAAGTTTTTACCGTATCGGATGTCAACTGAGTCACAGTCCTCACCACTCTGCAGAGGTTTACTCCCGGACTCCGGGCCATCCACACGACGCGGCTGAGCGTTCCTTCTGCTCCTCGTGGTGCCGGTGACGTCACTGTTTCAGTGACCACGCCTCCTCTGTACGTTCTATCCCTGCAGGATAGGGGTTTCCACGGAGTTCACCTCCAGCTGTCTCGGAGCTGCTCGTAGTGTGTATTTGCGGATCCAATATAGTAGTTAGTCATAAAGGCAAAAAATAGCTCAGTATTCCAAAAGAGTGAGCTGCTATCAAATCAGACGGCAATGCAGGTTATTTACTGGCTGACTGGCAAATCCAATTGTAAGCAAAAACGGGTTGCCAGTAAATAAAGTTTTAAAACATAAACTTTTATTTAGTTATTTAAAACATAGAGGGACAAGGACTATGAATACGGCTAAGGGTGAAACATGTTAGTCTTGTTTTTCTGTAAGGGGAATTTGTCCCTCTATGTTTTAAATAACTAAATAAAAGTTTATGTTTCAAAACTTTATTTACTAGCAATCCGTTTTTTGCTTTCAGATCCTTATCCCCATGTAGTAATGGAAAATATTTTTTCAAGATATCACAGATTTCATAGAATTCTGAAGATTACTGTGTGATGAATAGGGTGCGTTCATCTTTAGTGTTGTGCAATCTGTGCTTCAAGGTTTTTTGCCTATCCATTCTAGCCACTTCCTTAGCCACATTTTTAACCATTCTTGGTTGATATCCCCTCTCAATCAATCTACTTTCAATGTTGACACTCTCCTCCACAAAATCCTAGTCAGTATTGCATATCCTTCTGGCTTGCAAAAGCTGCCCTTTTGCAATACCCTTGAAGACGTGTCTGGGATATGCACTTTTGTTGTGGAGTATGGTATTACCTGAGACCGGCTTCCGGTATAATTTAGTTATAATTTTTCCGGGTGTAATATCACCTACAAGGGTGATATCCAAAAAATTAATTTTAGATTGGTGCCATTCGAAGGTAAAACCCACCCCGTTGTCACTGTCATTTAAGAAATGAACAAATCGATTTGCAGTAGTTTCATTTGATGACCAGATTATAAGCAAATCATCAATAAAACGTTTGTAGAAGTGAATATATTGTGAGAAAGGATTACCATCAGCATAGACCAGGGGTGTCCAAACTTTGCTCTCCAGAGGTTTTGGAACTACATTTCCGATGATGCTCAGCCAGCATTTTATCTAGCTGAGCATCATGGGAAATGTAGTTCCAAAACCTCTGGAGAGCAAAGTTTGGATACCCCTGGCATAGACAAAGCACCTCTCGAGCCATCCCATAAATATATGATGGGGCGAATTTCGCCCCCATGGCGGTGCCTCGTCTCTGCAAGTAGTAAACCCCCTCAAACAAAAAATAGTTGTGCTGTAAAAGAAAAGTGGTGACCTTCACAATGTACTCGATTGTGTGGCTGTCCAGTTGGTAGAGTAATTCCAAAAAATATTTGATAGCTAAAATACCTAGATGGTGCAGAATGCTGGAATATAAAGACACTACATCTATGGTTAGCCAACTATAATCAGATGTCCATGTCAAATCCTCAACTAGCTGCAAAACATGTGTGGTATCTTTAATGTGGCTGTGTAGAGAAAGAACAATAGGTTGCAAAATAGCGTCCAATCACTCAGACAATGGGTCCAATAAGGAGCCATTGCCTGAAACAATAGGATGTCCTTTTACATCATCCAAACTTTTGTGCTCTTTCGGTAAATGGTGACATATTGGCGTGATCAGATCTGTTACATTAAAATATTTCATAGTCTCATTGTCCAAAATACCTAATTGCACGCCATCATCTAATATGTCATACAGTTCTTTTTTAAATCTTTTTATGAGGTTAGATGACAGAACTTCATATAACCTTTATATTTTACGAATGTACTAGAACAGCGCACATTAGTACTAGTTTATGATCATCTACGGTCTATTGTTTTGGTGCTTCTATGTTTATATCTATATTTATACATATGTACGCTTCTTTATACTAGTACTAGATGGCAACTGGCACTGTCACCACCATCTATATATATTTTTCTCATGAGCTGATTATTCATCCTGTTCATTCTATATTTACTTGTTCCCTTTACACATTCTTTATGCTTGGTTGTTACTACTTTTCTATCACTATAGACTTAGCCTATATATATATTGCTAAGTCATAAGGAACTGGGAATATAGTATTCTAAACTAAGAAAAAGAAAATTAAGTACCTTTTCAAAACCAATATTAAGCACGTTGTGCTTACTAATGCTGTCTTTTCCTTATTGGTATAACTGTATTATATGTATAAGTATAACAATATCATGCTTAACATACTATATATAATGAATGGGTCACTAGTATTTCTATCATCTCTTAAAAAAAAAAAAAAATGTTTTTGATTGAGATTAGCATAAAACTACTACATTGCTAGATGTTCTCTAATTGAAAACAGTGATCTATTTAGGTGGGGTTAAATGGGAGTGTATTTACCTCCCAGCAAATTAACCAATTTTCCTCTACGTGATGCCTTAAGCTGCATAAATTGTAATTGCGATCTCCAAATCGTGTTTACTTTCTACTTGTAATATGAGCGCTATTTCCAATGCACACAAAAAGACAAAAAAAACGATATCACTTGTGTGCAAAAGTTAGCGCACCACTTGTAATCTAGCCATTTGTTATTAAAGTGACAGTCTACTCCAGATTTTTTATTATTTAAAAAGATAATCTCTTTATCACCCAATCCCCTATTTTGCATAACCAACACGATTATAATAATATTCTTTTTACCTCTGTGATTAACGTTTATCTAAGCCTCTGCAAACTGCCCCCTTATTTCAGTTCTTTTGATAGACTTGTATTTTAGCCAATCAATGCTGACTCCTAGTTATCTCCACAGGAGTGAGCACAATGTTATTTATATGGCACACATGAACTAGCGCTGTCTAGCTGAAAAAAAGTCAAAATGGCCTGGCGTAAGAGGCGGCCTTCAAGGACTTAGAAATTACCATATGAGCCTACCTGGGTTTAGCTTTCAACAAAAAATACCAAGAGAACAAATCAAATTTGATGAAAAAAGTAAATTGTAAAGTTGTAGTATCTAAATCATAAAAGTTTAATTTTAACTAGAATGTCCCGTTAATGCGTCAAAATGTAGGACTCAGATAATCTAAGCTATTTATATTATATATAGAAACAATAGTCTAAGCTCCTATAGCGGGAGCTATTTATATTATATATAGAAATAATAGTCTAAGCTCCTATAGCGGGAGCTATTTATATTATATATAGAAATAATAGTCTAAGCTCCTATAGCGGGAGCTATTCATATTATATATAGAAATAATAGTCTTAGCTCCTATAGCGGGAGCTATTCATATTATATATAGAAATAATAGTCTTAGCTCCTATAGCGGGAGCTATTTATATTATATATAGAAATAATAGTCTTAGCTCCTATAGCGGGAGCTATTTATATTATATATAGAAATAATAGTCTAAGCTCCTATAGCGGGAGCTATTTATATTATATATAGAAATAATAGTCTAAGCTCCTATAGCGGGAGCTATTTATATTATATATAGAAATAATAGTCTTAGCTCCTATAGCGGGAGCTATTTATATTATATATAGAAATAATAGTCTAAGCTCCTATAGCGGGAGCTATTTATATTATATATAGAAATAATAGTCTAAGCTCCTATAGCGGGAGCTATTTATATTATATATAGAAATAATAGTCTAAGCTCCTATAGCGGGAGCTATTTATATTATATATAGAAATAATAGTCTAAGCTCCTATAGCGGGAGCTTTTTATATTATATATAGAAACAATAGTCTAAGCTCCTATAGCGGGAGCTTTTTATATTATATATAGAAACAATAGTCTAAGCTCCTATAGCGGGAGCTATTTATATTATATATAGAAACAATAGTCTAAGCTCCTATAGCGGGAGCTATTTATATTATATATAGAAACAATAGTCTAAGCTCCTATAGCGGGAGCTATTTATATTATATATAGAAACAATAGTCTAAGCTCCTATAGCGGGAGCTATTTATATTATATATAGAAACAATAGTCTAAGCTCCTATAGCGGGAGCTTTTTATATTATATATAGAAACAATAGTCTAAGCTCCTATAGCGGGAGCTATTTATATTATATATAGAAACAATAGTCTAAGCTCCTATAGCGGGAGCTATTTATATTATATATAGAAACAATAGTCTAAGCTCCTATAGCGGGAGCTATTTATATTATATATAGAAACAATAGTCTAAGCTCCTATAGCGGGAGCTATTTATATTATATATAGAAACAATAGTCTAAGCTCCTATAGCGGGAGCTATTTATATTATATATAGAAATAATAGTCTAAGCTCCTATAGCGGGAGCTATTTATATTATATATAGAAATAATAGTCTTAGCTCCTATAGCGGGAGCTATTTATATTATATATAGAAATAATAGTCTAAGCTCCTATAGCGGGAGCTATTTATATTATATATAGAAATAATAGTCTAAGCTCCTATAGCGGGAGCTATTTATATTATATATAGAAATAATAGTCTAAGCTCCTATAGCGGGAGCTATTTATATTATATATAGAAATAATAGTCTTAGCTCCTATAGCGGGAGCTATTTATATTATATATAGAAATAATAGTCTAAGCTCCTATAGCGGGAGCTATTTATATTATATATAGAAATAATAGTCTAAGCTCCTATAGCGGGAGCTATTTATATTATATATAGAAACAATAGTCTAAGCTCCTATAGCGGGAGCTATTTATATTATATATAGAAACAATAGTCTAAGCTCCTATAGCGGGTGCTATTTATATTATATATAGAAACAATAGTGTAAGCTCCTATAGCGGGAGCTATTTATATTATATATAGAAATAATAGTCTAAGCTCCTATAGCGGGAGCTATAGTAACATTACACTTATTAATACACTTATAGTATTGCCCTGCCGGACCTACGTTATAATCAATAGCGCAAATACATACCCCCCTTTATTACATTACTGGCTATTAAGAGATCAAAATGATTAGGGCTGCTCAAAAAAAGAGATCATACCCTCCCATGAAGAGCCCCTTTTCACTATCTGGCATTTTTAAGGGGTTAAAATAGGAGAACTGTTTTGAAAAGAGGAAATACAATAACATGGTGTTGCATTGCTGTTCTTTCAACATTATACTCTATCTGAATCATCTGAATCATGAAAGAAAAAAATGGGGTTTCATATCCCTTTAATGATGAGTTTATAATTTTCCATTATTTTGGGGCCTTTAGGGATAGTAAACACCAAAAATGTTATTGTTTAAAATGATAGATAATCCCTTTATTTAGCATTCCCCAGTTTTGCATAACCAATATTGTTATATGAATACACTTTTTACCTCAGTCATTACTTTGTATCTAAGCCTCTGCAGACTGCCCTTTTGACAGACTTGCATTTCAGGCAATTAGTGCTGACTCTTAAATTACTTCACGTGCATGAGCACAATGTTATCTATATGACACACATGAACTAACGCCCACTAGCTGTGAAAAACGGTCAAATGCATTCAGATAAGAGGCAGCCTTAAAGGGTTAAAAATTAGCATATGAGCCTCCCTAGGTTTAGCTTTCAACTAAGAATACCAAGAGAACAAAGCAAATTAGATAATTACAGTAAAATTACATGCCCTATCTGAATCATGAAAGTTTAATTTGGACTTTACTATCCCTTAAATATCATGCATGTGACTCCAGCTTAACAGAAGTCTCACATCTAAGGCATTATGATAAAAGCTTTGTGGTAATGGCGATATGTTAAAAAGGGCTGAAATTAGTTTTTTAAGGCAGTAATGCAGAGAGGAGATTTACTATACATCTTTGTGTGCGGTGACGCTTCTCTGATACTGGCGGAATTTTAAAAGCAGCATCGTCACCTACATTGATGGTGTAATGTAAATGATCAGAAAATATTGTATCCATCAAAGAACACCATGAGAACAAAGCAAATCTTATAATAAAATGATCTGATATTTGGAAAGTTTTTTAAAATCGTAAACATTTTGGCTTTTATCTCTCTTTAATTGAAACTTAGCTCAGCCTCTTAAGGAGCACTATAAGGCAGCAATGTTTGCAACAATGTTTGTAAAATTGTCAAATAAATTGCTGTAAAAAACACTGCCAAATAGTGCTCTGGACACATACATAAGCTTAGGTATTCTCTTAAAAGGAGATACATTTTATTAAAGAATATCATGAGAAAGAAGTAGAATTGAACTATTAAAGTAAATTAGAGAGTAGTTTTTTTTCTCTTTTTTTTTATTGTACACCCTAAATCAGGGGTCATTAACCTTGGCTCTCCAGATGTTTTGAAACTACATTTCCCATGATGCTCAGCCAGCTTAAAGTGTCTGAGCATCATGGGAAATGTAGTTCCAAAACCTCTGGAGAGCCACGGTTGATGACCCTTGCCCTAAATCATTAAAGTTTACATTTTCCACATATAAATATAGTCAGTTCAAAAGGATGCAATCCATTCAACGAAATAACAAATGCCACGGTGCTTCACAATCAATAGGCAAATAGTAGTACAGAAGTCAGCACTCATTGGTCTTGTGTAATAAAACTTAGCATTTAATAGCCTTATTTAAAAACAGCAAATGTTTCGAAGCCTAACTGGCCTCTTTGTCAATGCAAATACAAAAATCTTAAGATATATATATATATATATATATATATATATATATATATATATATATATATATATATATATATATATAAACTCATATCTGTAAGTACAATAAAAATGTATTACTACTGCAACTGTAAAGTTGGCATCTGTATCACTGGACTAACATGACTACATATAAATAACTTACTTTATACTTAATTTTAACAGATGATTGAATACACAAGAGATAGGACAGTGGAGCTATTTTCTGCATTTATTGACAGTGGTGGTGTATTACCGGAAGAAGAGAAAAAAGTAAGTGTATAATTGACTTTAGCATTTAAACCAAGAGTAATGATTACTATGCAGGTACTGAGTAAGTAAATTGCACACGTGGTAATAACATCACATGGTATAAACATCACATGGTATAAACATCACATGGTATAAATATCACATGGTATTAGCATCACATGGTATAAACATCACATGGTAATAACATCACATGGTATAAACATCACGTGGTGTTAGCATCACATGGTATAAACATCACATGGTATAAACATCACATGGTATAAACATCACATGGTATAAACATCACATGGTATTAGCATCACGTGGTATTAGCATCACATGGTATTAACCCCTTCACCCCACTGGGCTTTAACGCCATTAGGCATGGAACGTCCTACCATTTATGGCATCCTGCAGCTTCCCCCTTTGATAAAGGCAAAAATCGGCCTAGGTGGCATGTATAGCAGCTTAGGCAGTCCCCCACGGTCCAATCCTGGCCTTAAAATCACATGATCACATTAAAGGTTGCATGATTTCATTTTTACTAATAGTGTTTACACTGGAACTTTGTTTAGATGTGAACACTATTGTACCACCACAAAGGGGTTAACATCACATGGTATTAACATCACATGGCATTAACATCACATGGCATTAACATCACATGGCATTAACATCACATGGTATTAACATCACATGGTATTAACATCACATGGCGTGGTTGGGAAATATACAAGAAATTAAGCCTAGAAAAATGAGAAATGTGTTTCTTTTTACAAAATATCTAATAACAACCTGAAGGGTCTTTACAGCATCTCTGTGTATGATTGGTCATTAGCAAATTACAAACATGACAATAGCACAGAGCTGGACACACATAGCGGTCTATGGGGACTGTTGTGTTTTCACTATAAATATATATACACATATAAACACATAAATAAATATGTATAAATTCATATACACATATATATCTTTTTTGCTGTCCAACGCTGCTTGAATTGCCCCCTGCGCTGCGCTAGGTGGTTTACCATGTCTGACGGCATGAAAATGAGGCTCCTATAGAAGCCTATGGAAGTGAGCACAAGAATTCCAAGCAATGCAAAGCATTTGCTTTTTCGCCTAACTTGTAATACCAGCGCACATTTGTGTGCACTGGTATTACTGAGTGGAGCGCAAATATTGCGCTCGCATACGCGCAATTTTGCACTCTGCTCATAATCTAGGCCATAGAATTTGAGAGTAGATAAGAATTTAAAGGCCCATCAAGTCTACTCATATTACTTGTCTAAGATCTCATGGAAAGGAGCTAAGTTTCAACAAAGAATACTAAGATAACAAAGTGAATTTGATAAGAGAAATAAATTTGATTTTTTTTTTTTTAAATTTCATGACAAAACTTTAATTTTAACTTCCATCTGCCTTTAATTCCTCAACAACTGTAATGGAAGCAGGGTCACCTTAAGCATTTGCTGGGCAATGGGCAAGACAATTATGAGTGGGCCCCTTAGGAAGACCCCCTTATTCCCCTCCCTATGTATGCCTGACCCCTTGTAAGACCCATCCCTGTGTTACTTATATAAACAATTACACCTCCTGATATCATAAACACTTCTTCAAAAACTAAATAGAGGATATACATTGCACCAACTTATACCCTGACCCCCCCACAGAGAGGGCCCCCAAAGGGCAGGCCTGGATGGAAGCTGTTGTTCAATAGAACTTAGACTTGATACATAGCTTTGGTAAAACTTTTGTTAGCGCCTCTAAATGTTACAGTATAGCACACACCTTGTCCCGTGTTTTATTATGTACTTGATGTTCCAATTAATCTTGGTGTGTTTTATAACTATTTTTAGGATTCACAAAGTGATGACCAGCAAGAGAGCACTAAGGAACCAGATAGCAATGAAAGTCTTGAAAAGGATGAATTATAACTTCAGAGTCAAGTATACACCCAACATATGAAGAAAAAGGAGAACAAGCAGATTTATATCAGTTCTTTAGTAAAATGTTACATCACAGCATAGATTTGTTGAAAAGGAATATTTAGATTGTAATATTCATATATGCTTTTAAGGTTTATTACCTTTTTGTTTATATATAAACTCACCTATCTAAAACATTTATTGATAAATGTCCTTACATTAAAGAAAGTCTTTTGGTTGGTAAACCATTGTCTGCAATTTCAATGCCTCTCATGTGTCAGGTCTTGAGTCCTAATTAGCAGGTGATGAAATACATGTACCCTCATCAGTGTTTAGTGAAGATGTAAAAGGTGTAATATTATGGTATGTTTAGTCTGTGAGATATTAGTTTTATATATACACAAAAAGTCCCCCTCTGCAGCTCAAGGCTCTGTGTGGCATACGTGATACTGAGGAAGATATATACAATGGGTTAACTCACCCGGCAATCTTCAGGTTATGCTGTAAGTATGGCCCCACTATGCGGTTGAATCAAATATTAGTTTTATAGACAGGTTTCATTCAATTAAGGCCATCGTCTCATAGTGAGGCTACACAGCTCTGTTATCCCCACATTCTGAAGATAGACATAACACTAACAAACACACACATGGTCAAGGGTATCAAGTAAAGTGAGGATGAGAGGAAAGCTTGGAGAAGGGGAAAATTATAATAATATAGGATGTAAGAAATGTAAAAAGGGACAATAAGAGATTATAGGATGAATATGGACAGTAGACATTAGAAGAAGATGGGGTAACCGTAAGGGGGACAAATGGAAAATGGCAGTGAGAAGGAGTGTTACACTTTTAATTGAGATTAGATAGATGAGAGAAACGGGGAAGAAGGTGTGAGCCAATGTGAGAAATGAAGAGACGAAGACCTTGTAGAGACCGGTTATGTGAGGAAGGTAGAGACAGCTTATATTAGGAAGGTATAGAGGTTATGTGAGGAAGGTAGAGACAGGTAACGTGAGGAAGGTAGAGACAGGTTACATGAGGAAGGTAGAGACAGGTTATGTGAAGAAGGTAGAGACAGGTTATGTGAGGAAGGTAGAGACAGGTAACGTGAAGAAGGTAGAGACAGGTTACCTGATGAAGGTAGAGGCAGGTTACATGAGGAAGGTAGAGGCAGGTTACATGAGGAAGGTAGAGACAGGTTACATGAGGAAGGTAGAGACAAGTTACATGAGGAAGGTAGAGACAGGTTACATAAGGAAGGTAGAGACAGGTTATGTGAATAAAGTAGAGACAGGTTATGTGAAGAAGGTAGAGACAGGTTATGTGAAGAAGTTAGAGACAGCTTATGTAAGGAAGGTAGAGGCAGGTTATGTGAGGAAGGTAGAAACAGGTTATGTGAGGATGGTAGAGACAGGTTATGTGAGGATGGTAGGGACAGGTTATGTGATGATGGTAGAGACAGGTTATGTGAGGAAGGTAGAGACAGGTTATGTGAGGAAGGAAGAGACAGATTATGTGAAGGAGGTAAGAGACAGGCGGCTCCGGGCACCCACGGCACAGCGCTCTTTACCAATGAGGTGCCGTTTCCATATCTAAACCAATAGCCTTGCAACACTGTCAGGTGACACGTACGGCTATTGGTTTTAAATGTGGAAACGTCACCTCATTGAAGAAGAGCGTCGTGCTGTGGGTGGCCGGAGACGCTGAGTTTAGCGATCTAGATCAGAACAGATAGGGTGAGTTTAGCACTCTTTGTTTAGTAACTGATGACAGAAACTATTTTTAGTGAAGGTAAATCCTAGCGTTTGTTAAACGCTCAAATTAACCATCCCTTTAAGGATGTAGAAGATCCACACTCCAGCCAATTAGTTAAAGTGAGGTCTAAGACTCATTTTGAATGTTACTTCACCTTTTCTCTAAAATTTGGAAATAGGCTTAACAAGCCTCATAAACATGTAATTTTCTAATTGGCATTTGAGGAACATTAACAATCACTATGCACTGTTTCTAAAACTGGAATTGGAACAATACCTCCCATTGTTTCCAGATCTCTCACACAAGTCAGAAAGTTTTGGGCCTTTAGAGAATCTTGAGAAAGTTCAGACAAGAAGAATCTTCTTTGAGGCTGTTTTGATCAAAAGCTTCCAACACTCAAAGATCAATAGACCTCTTCCAAGCCTCCGAAAAAAGATTTAATCTTCCCCCTAGAAGAGACTTGTCAATAATGTGGGCCATATCTTTATGTGGACTTGGAGACCGGGCAAGACTTCTTGGTCTTCTTGCTTTTACACCAAGAAGGGTTTGGCGTCCATACAATTTTGAGGCAGCCAGAACACTTGGCAGAGGAAACGTCTTTTTGATTTTTAAATTGAAAATTAAAACATCCTGTGGATCTAAACCAGAGGTTTTCAAAGCTGTCCTCAGGCTTCCCTAGCAGCCCAGATATCTGAACTGGAGCTCAGGTGAAATAATCGGCTGATTAGTAAACATGGTTATAAACCTGCTCTCACCCAAGGTAATCCTAAAAATCTGCCATTTTACGGAGGCCTGAGGACAGGTTTCACTGCATCAATAATTTAGGCCAAGTAGGCCATTGCAATCAAACTTGTAATACCAGAGCACATTAGCATGGGCTGGTATTACTCAGAGGAGCGCAACTATCTCTTTTTCGCAAAAATTATCTAGCCCTTAGTATGAATATAACATGATGAGTACCCATCAATAGCAAAAAAACGGTGAGCACTCCTATGAATAAAACGACTTTTAGTTCCATCGAGTAAGCCAGATCGTAGCCCATACGAAAGGAAAATAGACAGCCTACGCATTTCGGCTACATGCCGTATTCGTTGCTATGAATACAGCATGTAGCCGAAACGCATAAGCTGCCTATTTTCCTTTTGTATGGGCTACGATCTGGCTTACTGGATGGAAATTTTTACTTTTTGTCCATAAAAGTCAAGTTTTATTCATTGGAGTGCTCCATTGTTTTGCTATTGAATTCTACTGACCAGTGGGAGTGAAGCACCTCTCTTTGACCCCTTGAGTAACTGTACACGATTGGAGGACAGACTCTCTACATGCTACGCTGCACCCAGGACATGGCCGCTAGGTGATGACGTCTTTGTGGTGCTAGTCTGGTCGCTCTGAAAGAGGAACACGGAGCGACACGGAAGTATTTTACCGCCACCAAAACCAGTTTACTACAGCATGCATCGTTTGCATCTGGTAAGAGCCATGAGTTCCTAGGACCGGAGGAGACTGGGTGCTGGAGGATCAAGGAGTCTGTGTCATTTGAAAAAAGGTCATAAGTATCTGGCGGTATGGTACTCCAATTCGGGTGAGCATAGTGCACGTTCTCTCTTTTACTATATAACATACATACTTTGATTATCACTGCTTATCTAGGTAAATTAGCCCTTATATATACATGAACTTTCCTTTTGAAAATTCTTTTGTATGACGAGTACCCATGTCTCAGTCACATAAGCTCCAATAATAAGCCATAGATTAAGCATAATAAATAATAGAAATTTCCACAAAGTATAAGCAGTGTATAGTGACTTATCCTGGTGGCATAAAGCATCTGTCACTTACTAGAGGTTTTAAAAAAAAAAAAAAATTATGCTTACCTGATAATTTCATTTTCTTCTGACGGGGAGAGTCCACAGCTGCATTCATTACTTTTGGGAATTCAGAACCTGGCCACCAGGAGGAGGCAAAGACACCCCAGCCAAAGGCTTAAATACCTCCCCCACTTCCCTCATCCCCCAGTCATTCTGCTGAGCGAACAAGGAACAGTAGGAGAAATATCAGGTGAAAAAAGGGTGCCAGAAGAATAAAAAACACGGCAACCCCACATAAAAAAATGTGTGGAGCTGTGGACACTCCCCTTCAGAAGAAAATGAAATTATCAGGTAAGCATAATTTATGTTTTTCTTCTTAAACGGTGAGAGTCCACAGCTGCATTCATTACTTTTGGGAAAACAATACCCAAGCTATAGAGGACACTGAATGCAAAATAAAAGGATGGGTAGGCTAGGCGGCCCATTCGAAGGGCACCACAGCCTGAAATTATCCAAACCAGACAAAAAAACTGCTGTACAGAACAGAAGGATAAAAACTGAAAGGACTAAGTAACTGCCCATCAGTTAAATCCAGCAAGGCCCAGATAGATACCGCTCAAAATCACTAGATTCCACCGAGCACAAAGCCCCCAAGGAGACAAGTCCCGCAGGCTCTAAGCCTGAACAATTTCCACATATTCCCAGAACGTAAGAAGAAAAGGAAGGACTCAACAAGAGATCTAAAAGATCAGCAACTAAGGTAAAAAAGGAACCCCAGCAAAAATCAAGCGCAACCCAAGGTTGCAACAAGACCAAAAAAAAAGGTATAGAAAATTAACCCTACCCCTATCTAAATAGAAATCCAAAGACTATGGAAACGTCCCAATGAAAACCCAGAGGGACAAGGCAGATCCCTTACCTCACACAGAGTGCATCCCCACTCATGAAAGAGCGACTGCATGATAAACACTCACTCCCCAGAACTGCCTAAAATTAGCACCATAAGAACTTATTGTGCTCCAGATAAATCCCCAGGCTTCAAGGCTGCGACACAAGTCTAGCAGATGCCAGCCACTAACCTTGGCTAGACAAGCTAGGAACCGCATCAGGACTCCCACAGAGGAAACCTTCCAAACAAGTACAGGAACCAACTCCCTCCCAGGCAAAAGGAGAGAAAGCCGGGGAGCATCCAAAAAAACAGCAGAGAAAGGCTCCCTGCTAAGTAAAAAACTCAGCTAAACTCCACCTAAGGAGAGATCACAAGATCTAGGTAAGAAATGCGGTCAAAACTCTACCGAGCCAACAGACCTCAGGCCCCCTCATTGAGGCAATGGACCCCGCACCAAAATGACTGGCAATGTCCTAAGGTAGGGAAATAAACAATTCCCTGGACCACCCAGATCTCCAAAAAGGAAGAAAAAAAGGGGGAAACTAGATGGTACCAAAGGAAAGACAAACCCTGACCATATGTAACAAGACTGGCATAATAAACTACTAAGCCAGGACAAAACAAAAAACGATCACGGGTTCTAGAACCCAGACCCAAATCTCTTCTTACAAGAAGAGACACTCCCAGACAAAAGGGAGACCCCACTGAAACAACAGTGACAGCACGATACCAGGATCCACCCCTACATACTATCCTGCATGCAAGGCAGAGGAAAAACCCTTTCAGGGCAACAGGTGGATACAGTGGTATACCCCAATCCCCCTAAGAGGAGGAGAATGCAAAATACAACTGCTCACCCACCCACAGGCATGGAGCGTGCATCAATAGACAGACGGCAAAAACAAAACTGACTGAAGAGGAACCATCCGACTGCAATAGCCGGCCTAGTAGACAAACAACTACCCGCGAATACACCTCGAGAGTGCAAATAGTTGTAATAGGTGTCAACCGCAATCTCCCGCTTGTTAGAAAAAGCTAACCATCAGGCCATTTCCAAGTCTCCGAAATAGAAAAACACAACACCTGAAGGAGCAAGCGGATGGCTCACTAAACTTCCAATTTGGAAGACTAGCTGACACCAGAAGCACACGTCAAATCAGAAAGTAGGAACTTTGCCTGGGTTCAAACCCACAACCTTTTGCTTTGGGAGTGGTGGAGCTAACCACTATGCCACATATCCCTTGAACCATAAGGACTGAATCACCCAGGATCCAACTAGGAGGTCCAGTCAGATATTCCAGACCCTGCCCAGAAAAACCGGACACCCGGAAGCCGGAGTCGGCCACAAGCTAAAAAACCTCTGAGGAACCATAGGAAACCTCATACGGAGAACCCTGGAAGATGCAATCACAGCCACATCAACAAAAAACCTAGGACACTGGACGTTCACTAAGTGTCATACTCTGCAAGGGAGCAGGTTCAGGAGTAAGGAGCTGTTGTGCAGAGGTGTCAGGTTTTGGGGTTAATGTTGTGTTTTGTCTGCGTGAGTCTTTCCTTTTAGGCATAATTAACCAGGTACAAGGTTTTAGGAAATAAAGGAGATGGTTTTATTTATAGGATAAAGCAATGCAGAGATATGCAATTAGAAAAGACAAAGTCTATAAGTTGTTGTATTAGGCAGGAATACAGTTCTTTATAATAACAGACAGGATACTTGCATATGCTGAAGACTGGAATGTGTAATTACACTCAGGAAGGCAGAGCTTTGTAATAACAAGCAGGATACTTGCATATGCTGAAAAACTGGTACTTTAAGGAAACTTGCATAAACTGCAAACTGGTACTTTGTAGAAACAAACAGGATATTTGCATAGACTGCAATTGGAACTTTGTAGTATCAGGAAACAAGCAAGCAAAAGTACCTGAATCAGTCCTTAGGAAATAAAGTTTTAGGCAAGTTCAATTGCCAGGAATTCAGTCCAAAAATGAAACACAGTACCAAGGAATTATCCAGAAGAGAAGTCAGTAATTGAAACAGAAGTCAGGAACCAGGAAATCCAAGATAACTGTATTTCTCACAGGAAACAGGAGCAGAGAGTGTTTCAGAGTATCACTCTTAATGTGAAAGCACATAATTGCAAACAAACCACCAAGATAAAGCAGGCTGCTGATTAAATGATTTCTTTCAGCTGGCAAGCAGGTGGAGCCAGAGAGCCAAAGTTGCAGCAAACAGAAAAACACAATATTCCTTTCTTGTAATCAAGCCATCTGGTGGCATAGTGGTAACACAACAGGCTGGGAAATAACAGCTGCAGAAATAGAGACAGGTCCCAGGTTCAATTCCAGGCTGAACCCTGACAGTACCCCCTCCTCAAGGACGACCTCTGGGTGGACTTGGCATTCGCATATAACTCCAAATCTTTGATGCGTACCAAAGTGCCATCAGAGGCATATGCACAATCAGAGGGTATTATCTTTTTTGAAGGGCTCTCCAGAAGAGGATTCTGGGGACTGGAATTAGTATAGAGGGCCCCATCAGGACTGATCTTTGGTTTCTGTGCAGTTCTAGGCTTGTAGGTTTTGGAGAGGTGGGTCTGAGGTAGAGGTGGTAAAGGACCTTTTGACCGCACAGCAGTTTGAAGCACTGTCCCTCCAGTGTCAGAATCAGTATCATCTTCAATGGTAGAATAGTTAGACATCTCCTCTGGAAGGCACAAATATAAGAATGTAGCTGGATCTGGTAGGAAAATCTCTGGATTCATAGTACTAGGATTCTGTGTATGACATGTTAGTACTTCACAGGAATCAGAGTCTTTGGAAGGTGCAGTCCTAGGCTGATCAAATTGGGGATGTAGAATAGAACCCATGCAGAGCTCATCTCCAGAGGAATCCGAAGTGGAATCACAGTTTGACTTCCTCTCTGTAGCCTGTCCATTTGATAACTCAGGATTTAGAGGTGGAGACAGCGGAACAGACTTCTTAGGGGGTCTCACTGGACAATAGGATATTACATGCCCAGTAGCTCCACAATAGAAACATAAGCCATTATTTCTCTTTCTGGCCATTTCATCAGTGGTAAGAGGGGTTGAAATCCTCCTTTTAATTGATAAGGATACAGCCTTTGGGGTAGCGGGCACAGGAGTAGGAGTGCCAAAGCCAAAAGATTTTTTATTGAAAAAGTCTTTCAGGCTATCCTGTAAAGTGTGGAATCCCGCAGTGAAATCTTGGATAAGTGACTTCAATGCATCCGGAAGAGATTTTAGAAGTTGGTTAAGTTGTAGTAGATGAGAGTCCACAGACAAAATTCTCTCTGACACTTCAGTCAAAGAGTGAATAACCTCTGCAAGCTCCAATTTATGGCTTTCACATTCTGTCATACTCTGCAAGGGAGCAGGTTCAGGAGTAAGGAGCTGTTGTGCAGAGGTGTCAGGTTTTGGGGTTAATGTTGTGTTTTGTCTGCGTGTCTTTCCTTTTAGGCATAATTAAACAGGTACAAGGTTTTAGGAAATAAAGGAGATGGTTTTATTTATAGGATAAAGCAATGCAGAGATATGCAATTAGAAAAGACAAAGTCTATAAGTTGTTGTATTAGGCAGGAATACAGTTCTTTATAATAACAGGCAGGATACTTGCATATGCTCTAGACTGGAACAGTGAAATTACACGCAGGAAAGCAGAGCTTTGTAATAACAAGCAGGATACTTGCATATGCTGTAGAACTGGAGCTGAGTAGAATCAGGCAGGAAAACAGAGCTTGTATAACAGACAGGATACTTGCATATGCTGAAGACTGGAATGTGTAATTACACTCAGGAAGGCAGAGCTTTGTAATAACAAGCAGGATACTTGCATATGCTGTAGAACTGGTACTTTAAGGAAACTTGCATAAACTGCAAACTGGTACTTTGTAGAAACAAACAGGATATTTGCATAGACTGCAATTGGAACTTTGTAGTATCAGGAAACAAGCAAGCAAAAGTACCTGAATCAGTCCTTAGGAAATAAAGTTTTAGGCAAGTTCAATTGCCAGGAATTCAGTCCAAAAATGAAACACAGTACCAAGGAATTATCCAGAAGAGAAGTCAGTAATTGAAACAGAAGTCAGGAACCAGGAAATCCAAGATAACTGTATTTCTCACAGGAAACAGGAGCAGAGAGTGTTTCAGAGTATCACTCTTAATGTGAAAGCACATAATTGCAAACAAACCACCAAGATAAAGCAGGCTGCTGATTAAATGATTTCTTTCAGCTGGCAAGCAGGTGGAGCCAGAGAGCCAAAGTTGCAGCAAACAGATAAACACAATATTCCTTTCCTGTAATCAAGCCATCTGGTGGCATAGTGGTAACACAACAGGCTGGGAAATAACAGCTGCAGAAATAGAGACAGGTCCCAGGTTCAATTCCAGGCTGAACCCTGACACTAAGCATCCCAGAGATAGAGAATGTAACTCCTCAAGACTCGAGGGATAATACCCCCAAGACCAACTGCTAGAGCTGACAAGCAGTATCGCACCTCTGAAACAGAGACTGCAATGTAGTCTCCCAACAATCCTTTTGAATCAACCTCCCGGCAACCCCCTTAGACCAAGGAAAGAACGATGAACGATCATCGATATCCCAGAAAACAACAGATCGTAAGACAGGAGACCTTCAGGACAAAATGGAGAGCAACACATTCTCCATAGCCCCAAAAGCATGGGAGTAGACAAGAAACAGTAGGAGGAAGAAAAGAGGCCGTAATACCTGAACTTCCAGAACCAATGACCCACAACCAGTCCCAGAAAGGGAAAAGGAAGCCCAAAATACCTTGACCCCTTAAAGAAAAGGGACCTAGGTTAAAAAAACTCAAAAAGGTAGGTCAAAAAGAGTACCATAAGGGGATAAAAACCACCCCAACCTGGTACCCCAGATGTTTAAGGAGACATCGAAAACCTCCAGTCCAATGGAAAGAGGTCTGTGTACAAACCGCCTGATGCCCCACCCAAAATGAAGCAACGAGAACCAGCCTGATGTCTATAAACAAAAAGGCCTCCTCTCTTAGCCCTGAGAGCCACAAAACAAAAAGTAAAAACTCATGGATTTCCATCCACGGAAAACCTTATCCAAACGGGAAAGATTTATTCGATCTGAAGGATGAACAAGAGCAAGACAAGCTCCTCATCTGAGGGAGCGACTCACCACCCAACCAGGACAGCCAGATACACCAGCACCACGAGGATGGTATAGACCTTAGGGAACAGAAAACAGTGCCCAACCAGAACCAGCCTGCTACTTAGGGCACTTCTGAACTGACCCAGGTCACAGAAAAATCAAAACCCCAGTAGGGATCGACAAAGGATCTATAGACCCATGTAACTAACACTTTAACATGTCACTCCAGCAGAAGTGTCCAAGCGACCACAAAATCGCTAGTATCAAATTTCCAGAGAAGAAATGTTTCCCAACAGGAAAACTATAAAAAAACATGAGCTTCCAAAAAAAAATCAAATACATTCTAACCAGAACAAAGAAAAAGAGGGCAGCACATTTGCAGGTGAATGCCCAAGACAAATGGGTACACTAACAGGACCAGCCAGTTAGAAACCCCATTCTGTCGAAGCTCAGAACTGGAATAAGATACCCCAAAGGAAAAAGGAAAATTGGAGACGAGAAGGAGATTACTTCATCCCCCATGTCTAACCCAGCTTGCCATCCAGCACGGAAGTCCGAGGACCCCTCTCAGGACTGGGATCCTCCAGCACAGCCAAAACATGCCTCAGCAGGACACAAAGGTGCGCCAGTCTATAGCGAAAAGCAAGATTTACCTCCGCCGGGGAACTGACGACCCGACCCCAA
This sequence comes from Bombina bombina, assembly GCF_027579735.1. NCBI lineage: Eukaryota > Metazoa > Chordata > Amphibia > Anura > Bombinatoridae > Bombina > Bombina bombina. The sequence goes on along the minus strand of NC_069509.1, from coordinate 83,838,848 downwards.
GTATTAGACCCCTGAAGCCTCAGAGGAAAATGCTTCCCCAGTGGGCTGATCAGACCCAGACGATTCCTCGCCTGATGAGCCCTGGTTGACGAAACACGGACAGTATCTCATCAACATCTCCCTTCATGGAAGATGTAAATGAGCTAATGCCATAGATATGGCCACGCGGAACCGTGCCGTAACCTCTGGAGGAAACAAGCCGCCTTCTGGAGAAGGGGTAATGGCATTAAGGACACCTGCGTGCATAGTCAAAGTAGGTTCTAGGGCACTCGCCTCCCGGGATATGGGGTCCCCAGAGGTGGATGGCTCGGCGGACTCTGAGGTCCCGATTTCGGGAGAAAAGAGCACTCTTAAGCGACATGCGGAACCAAACTGATGGGCATGTATTCCCTGGGCCATTTCATACTCTTCGCAATAAGTAGAATCTGAATCAGTGACATCCGAGTCCTCCATAACTAGGATTATTATGGATAGAAAAGAGATAAAATGGCACCTTACACCTACATTGGCTGGGGCACTCACCACCTCCTAGGACCCAGACAGCTAGCAAAACAGACTCTCTCCGTCGCCACACGGTCTGGAATACGGAAGTGGAGACTAGAAACGTGATCACACCTGGTCACAAGGTACACCGTGCAGGCCAGAGAAAAAGCGTGCCAACCCACAAGGGCCATGCAGCCTGACAAAAAAGGCCGTTATTTTCCTATATAGCCACGAGCCCAAGCATCACTACACATTAGCAGACAAAATCACATAACAAACATGATTAAAGTCCCCCCCTGTTCAATAACCCCCCTAAGGAGATATTAACCCTTGATTCCATAAGATAAAGGAGTCCCACTGAGACTTCTTCGTTTACATTACATATCACACTATTGAACTAAATTAAACGATCTTACCGGAATCTACACCATGGAACATGAACACGGCCCTTCAAGTGTGACAGATAGTAGCCTCGCTTCTGACATGGCAGGGGCGTATTTAGGTTTTGTGCTGCCCTAGGCACTCAAAATTCTGCTGCCCCCCCCCACCCCACCCCACCCCATGTTTAAGGCCTTTTTTTAGACATAATATTTTTGGGGCAGGGTGTAAAAAATTAAAAAAAATAATGTATTTTTAAGCAGATGTTCACCATTCACTGTGTGTCACACACACACACACTCACACACACACACACACACACACATATATATATATATATATATATATATATATATATATATATATATATATAAAGACATTATTTTGCAAGTCAGATGATTAAAGTGTTTATATCAGAAAAAAATATCCTTCACTGTATGATAGTTTGTCAGTAGGTAGTTGTTTAACCTTAAACATCTTCTTTGGTGATTGACAGTTATTTAAGCAAAATATCTGCTTGGATAAATATGTAATGAATATACAAACTGGCCTTTAAAAGTACTTAAAAAATACAACAGTAGTTATGATAGGTTTAGGAATTGTATCCTAGGGGATAAAGTCACATGATACAATCATAATAAAGTATATACTTGTATTGTTTCTGAATGTATTAAATGCATACAACATATTTTCAGTTGTGTTTTAAGTCACATAGTTGTATAGATTCAGCAATAAATACTTATTCTTTGCATGTATGACAGATAGACAAACAGTAAATGTACAAGTATTTAGTGACTAATCCGTTTAAGTATTTTAATGCCTAATGAAAATGTATTGAAGGGAAAAAGGCATATGCTGTTTCACAGTGGTCACATTGTAGTGCACACTGCACTGTGTAGTCTGTGTGAGTCTCAATCACGCGGTGGAGCCAGGAAGAATACCGCATTCCCTCTCAGTTCAGGTCAGGCTGCGCAAGTGAGCTCCGCCTCCACTGTCACCACGTCATGCGCACCCCCATACAATCCCATAGGATAGCAAAACCCGGGCCAGCCATTGAAGTCATTAGTAATTGGTTGATTTAGCCACCCCCCTGAGTTCAGTAGAGTGGCCCTAGGAACTCAAAATTCTGCCTATCCTTAAAAATCTGCTGCCCTAGGAACCGGCCTTGTTGGCCTATGCCTTAATACGCCCCTGTGACATGGACTTGAGAGAATAAAAGCAGGCAGTGAAACTCGTCAATGCTGATTTCTAAGGAGCTGTTAATATGAGTCGGGATGGTTTCACAGAAAGACTCTCCCTGCATCTCCAGACTCTAACTTTCATCCATGCTCTCACTGAGAGGCTGACAAGACTACTTAAAACTCCAGTCCCATTCCGAAGAGTACTACCCTCCATAAGAGACTATCTTCAATCTTCCGACACTTCTCTGCCAACCTCCTGTGACGAAAGGCAAAGAATGACTGGGGATGAGGGAAGTGGGGGAGGTATTTAAGCCTTTGGCTGGGGTGTCTTTGCCTCCTCCTGGTGGCCAGGTTCTGAATTCCCAAAAGTAATGAATGCAGCTGTGGACTCTCCCCGTTTAAGAAGAAAAAAGTATGAACATGTGTGCCCCAAATTTCAAAGTATTATGTCCCTCATTTAAAATACATTTCAAACTATAAAATATGAAATGGAAATCAGTGGCAAAGTTACTGATAAAATGACTAAGCCTAGGCAACTGCCGTACAAACTACAAGGTTAATCTGATTACACTAAAAAACAAACAACAAAAAAATAATCAGACGTGCAACCCAGAGAGAAACAATGACCCACCAGGTTGAATCAATACTGGACTATAATATGCCTCATTGAGACTACATATAAGGCGTATGTAAGATCAGATTAGGAAAGCTTAAAGGGACAGTCAAGTCCAAATTAAACTTTCATGATTCAGATAGGGCATTCAATTTTAAACAACTTTTAAATTTACTTTTAATATCAAATTTGCTTTGTTCTCTTGGTATTCTTTGTTGAAAGCTAAACCTAGGTAGGCTCACATGCTAATTTCTAAGACCTTGAAGGCCACCTCTTATCTCAGTGTATTTTTGACAGTTTTTCATAGCTAGACAGAACTAATTCATGTGTGCCATATAGATAACATTGTGCTTACTCCCATGGAGTCAGCACTGATTGGATAAAATTCAAAATAACTGAGATAAGGAGGCAGTCTACAGAGGCTTAGATACAAGGTAATCACAGAGGTAAAAAGTATATTATTATAACTCTGTTGGTTATGCAAAACTGGGGAATGGGTAATAAAGGGATTATCTTTCTTTTTAAACAATAAAAATTCTCAAGTAGACTATCCCTTTAAATGTAGTTCTCCCATCACATAGAAAATACCAAGGCGCAATAAAGGAGCAACTTACTTGTTTCCTGACTGTAATATAAATGATCAGGAGACCAAGCTAAGTTAAAGTCTGGTATAGGTAGAGAAACACATATTAAACAGCCACCAATACAGCAAGCATGGTTCAGCAATCTTATAAAAGATAAAATACCAACAACAAGTTATCTGAAAGAGTAATAACAAAGGCCCTGATTACGTATCTTGGCAGAGTCTCAATTTGGCAATATTACAGTCCCACAGGAACATCATTTAAGAGGGAGAGTATAGCAGTTGTGTATATAAGTCTCAAGTCAGTATGTGGAGGCTTAATAGTCACTTATATAAAGTACTATGTAACCGATAGCCATTGCCTCCAGTTCAGTGCAAACATACCACCAACTTGAGGTCCCACTTCAATTGTGGGTATTCCATAGGATGAAGAAGGGCAATCTTCAGTGGAACTTAGAGTAGTTTCAAAGTAGAATATCGTTCAGTTTGCATAACTGTCGTCCTCAAATTAGGAGACAAATTATAAATCTTCTCTTTTTTCTTACAAGGCACAGTTAACCGCAGCTCAGACAAAACAGTTATATAAGACCCCAGTACTAGTGTTGTAATTTCAGGTGCCTCCTTATTTAACCTTTGAGTTACAGTAGCAGTGGCAAGTCTTTGCGACTTGGTTTCCTGCTACTTTATCTTCCCTCTTGCATGCTTGTAGGTAAAGGAGACACTAGAAACTTCTATGTTGTTCTAATTGTTGTTAAAGGAAAGCATCAAGGCATTCCCTGGATTGTCCCCCATTTCAGCTCTTATAGTACCATCCATTGTCACAATAAGGTATTGTCGATAGCCATACAGGTCTCCTTCATATTAGACTAAAGAATATAACAAGGAGCGCCTAAAGTAAGGCTAAGGTGAAATGTATATTTATAGTAAACGTTTATTCTAAAACATGAACTTGATGAGATTATATAATTAAAATGTTATATAATAAAAATATTACAATACAACATGGATCCATGTGACACAATGAGCTCAAGTTAAAAACAATAAAAGTTAGAATAGTGGTTAAGATAATTCCTGAATGACTAGATAAACCATGTTAATGGCATTAGTCTGTTAGTCCAGAAAAGAGGGGGGTGATAATCCTCAAGAAAGTCAATCCTTGAAAAGTAATATGCAAAAAATAAAAAATGAGTTTAAGTAAATGAATGACAAAATGAGTGAAAAAATGAGTGGAGAAAAACTTAAAAAAAGTGAATAAAAATTAAAATAGAAATGGAGAATGCAAAAAAATACAAAAAATACGTGGAGTAAGTGAATTTTCCCTATTCAAAAAAGATTGATAAAATGCGATCAAAGTTCCATTGGAAGGGATAAATGAAGAGCAAAGATGATCCTATTCTAGAAAATTCTGGAGTTATACAAAACTGTCCTCCTGTGTGCTGTGTTTTGTGACCTAAAAGCAAAAAAAACAAAATTTATGCTTACCTGATAAATTTCTTTCTTTTGCGATGTACTGAGTCCATGGATTCATCCTTACTTGTGGGATATTGTCCTTCCTGACAGGAAGTAGCAAAGAGAGCACCACAGCAGATCTATATAGCTCCTGCCCTAACTCCACCCCCAGTCATTCGACCGAAGGCCAAGGAAGAAAAGGAGAAACTATAAGGTGCAGAGGTGACTGAAGTTTTCATAAAAAAAATACTATCTGTCTTGAATAGACAGGGCGGGCCGTGGACTCGGTACATCGCAAAAAAAAGAAATTTATCAGGTAAGCATAAATTTTGTTTTCTTTTGCATGATGTACCGAGTCCACGGATTCATCCTTACTTGTGGGATACCAATACCAAAGCTTTAGGACACGGATGAAGGGAGGGACAAGGCAGAAACCTAAACAGAAGGCACAACTGCTTGCAAAACCTTTCTCCCAAAAATTTGGAAAAAGTATGAAGCGAAGACCAAGTCGCAGCCTTACAAATCTGTTCAACAGAAGCATCATTTTTAAAAGCCCATGTGGAAGCCACCGCTCTAGTGGAGTGAGCTGTAATTCTTTCAGGAGGCTGCTGTCCAGCAGTCTCATAAGCCAAACGGATGATGCTGTTCAGCCAAAAGGAAAGAGAGGTAGCCATAGCCTCTTGACCTCTACGCTTTCCAGCATAGACAACAAACAAAGAAGATGATTGGCGAAAATCTTTGGTTGCCTGCAAATAAAACTTTAAGTCACGAACCACGTCCAAGTTGTGCAACAGACATTCCTTCTTAGAAAAAGGATTAGGACACAGAGAGGGAACAACAATTTCCTGATTGATATTCCTGTTAGGGAGGAACCCAGGTTTGGTACGCAAAACCACCTTATCAGCATGGAAAACAAGATAAGGCGAGTCGCATTGTAATGCAGATAGTTCAGAAACTCTTCGAGCTGAAGAGATAGCAACTAGAAACAGAACTTTCCAAGATAGAAGCTTAACATCTATGGAATGCAGGGGTTCAAACGGAACCCCCTGAAGAACATTAAGAACTAAATTTAGACTCCATGGCGAAGCAACAGGTTTAAACACAGGCATGATTCTAACTAAAGCCTGACAAAAATCCTGAACGTCTGGGACATCCCAGACACTTGTGCAATAGGATAGACAAAGCAGATATCTGTCCCTTTAGGGAACTAGCTGACAATCCTTTTTCCAATCCTTCTTGAAGAAAGGACAAAATCCTAGGAATCCTGATCTTACTCCATGAGTAGCCTTTGGATTTGCACCAAAAAAGATATCTACGCCATATCTTATGATAGATTTTCCTGGTGACAGGCTTTCGAGCCTGAATCAAGGTATCTATGACCGACTCAGAGAAACCCCGTTTTGATAAAATCAAGTGTTCAATCTCCAAGCAGTCAGTTGCAGAGAAAGTAGATTTGGATGCTTGAACGGACCTTGAATTAGGAGGTCCCGTCACAGTGGCAGAGTCCCTGGTGGTAGAGATGACATGTCCACCAGGTCTGCATACCAAGTCCTGCGTGGCCACGCAGGTGCTATCAAAATCACCGAAGCTCTCTCCTGTTTGATTCTGGCAATCAGACGCGGAAGGAGAGGGAAAGGTGGAAACACATAAGCCAGGTTGAACGACCAGGGTACTGCTAGAGCATCTATTAGTACTGTCTGAGGGTCCCTGGACCTGGATCCATAACAAGGAAGTTTGGCGTTCTGACGAGACGCCATCAGATCCAATTCTGGTGTGCCCCATAGCTGAACCAGTTGAGCAAACACCTCCGGATGCAACTCCCACTCCCCGGATGAAAAGTCTGACGACTTAGAAAATCTGCCTCCCAGTTCTCTACCCCTGGGATATAGATCGCTGATAGATGGCAAGAGTGAGTCTCTGCCCATCGGATTATCCTGGAAACTTCTATCATCTCCAAGGAACTCCTTGTTCCCCCCTGATGATTGATATAAGCTACAGTCGTGATGTTGTCCGACTGAAACCTGATGAATCCGGCTGAAGCCAGCTGAGGCCACGCCTGAAGAGCATTGAATATCGCTCTTAATTCCAGAATATTTATCAGTAGGAGGGCCTCCTCCTGAGTCCACAAACCCTGTGCTTTCAGGGAATTCCAGACTGCACCCCAGCCCAGAAGGCTGGCGTCCGTCGTCACAATAACCCACGCTGGCCTGCGGAAACACATTCCCCTGGACAGGTGATCCTGTGACAACCACCAAAGAAGAGAGTCTCTGGTCTCGTGATCCAGATTTATCTAAAGAGATAGATCTGCATAATCCCCATTCCACTGTTTGAGCATGCATAGGTGCAGTGGTCTGAGATGCAAGCGAGCAAACGGAACTATGTCCATTGCCGCTACCAAAAGCCTGATTACCTCCATACACTGAGCCACTGATGGCCGAGGAATGGAATGAAGAGCTCAGCAGGTGGTTAAAATTTTTGATTTCCTGACCTCTATCAGAAATATTTTCATGTCCACCGAATCTATCAGAGTCCCCAGGAATGGAACTCTTGTGAGAGGAATAAGAGAAATCTTTTTCACGTTCACCTTCCACCCATGAGATCTTAGAAAGACCAACACTAAGTCCATGTGAGACTTGGCAAGTTGGAAAGTCGACACTTGAATTAAGATGTCGTCTAGATAAGGCGCCACTGCTATGCCCCGCGGCCTTAAGACCGCCAGAAGGGACCCTAGCACCTTTGTGAAGATTCTACAGAGCGTAAGAACGCCTCTCTCTTTTGTCTGGTTTACAGACAATTGAGAAAGATGGAATCTCCCCCTTGGAGGAGAATCCTTGAAATCTAAAAGATACCCCTGGGTTACAATTTCTACGGCCCAGGAGTCCTGAACGTCTCTTGCCCAGGCCTAAGCAAAGAGAAAGAGTCTGCCCCCTACTAGATCCGGTCCCGGATCAGGGGCTACCCCTTCATGCTGTCCTAGTGGCAGCAGCAGGCTTTTAGGCCTGCTTACCCTTGTTCCAAGCCTGGTTAGGTCTCCAGGTTGGTTTGGATTGAGCAAAGTTCCCCTCTTGCTTTGCAGCAGGGGAAGGGGAAACGGAAGCGGGACCACCCTTGAAGTTTCGAAAGGAACGAAAATTATTTTGTTGGGTTCTTGTCTTATTCGACTTATCTTGAGGGAGGGCATGACCCTTCCCCCCAGTGATGTCCGAAATGATCTCTTTCAGTGCAGGGCCGAATAGGGTCTTACCTTTGAAAGGGATGGTCAAAAGCTTAGATTTAGATGACACATCAGCTGACCAGGACTTAAGCCATAACGCTCTACGCGCTAAAATGGCAAAACCTGAATTCTTAGCCGCTAATTTAGCAAGATGAAATGCGGCGTCTGTAATAAAAGAATTAGCCAACTTAAGAGCCTTAATTCTGTCCAAAATATCATCTAGTGGGGTCTCCATCTGAAGAGCCTCTTCTAGAGCCTCAAACCAAAAGGCAGCCGCAGTGGTTACAGGAACAATGCACGCTATAGGTTGAAGAAGAAAACCTTGATGAACAAAAATTTTCTTTAGGAGACCCTCTAATTTTTTATCCATAGTATCTATGAAAGCACAACTTTCTTCAATAGGTATAGTTGTACGCTTAGCCAGGGTAGAAATAGCTCCCTTCACCTTAGGGACCGTCTGCCATGAGTCCTTTATGGTGTCAGAAATGGGAAACATTTTCTTAAAAACAGGAGGGGGAGAGAACGGAATACCTGGTCTATCCCACTCCTTAGTAACAATGTCCGAAATCCTCTTAGGGACCGGAAAAACATCAGTGTAAACAGGAACCTCTAAATATTTGTCCATTTTACACAATTTCTCTGGAACTACAATAGGGTCACAATCATCCAGAGTCGCTAAAACCTCCCTGAGCAATAAGTGGAGGTGTTCTAGCTTAAATTTAAATGCCGTCATATCTGAATCTGTCTGAGGGAACATCTTTCCTGAATCAGAAATCTCTCCCTCAGACAGCAAATCCCTCATCCCTACTTCAGAACATTGTGAGGGAATATCGGATACGGCCACTAAAGTGTCAGAAGGCTCAGCATTTTTTCTTAACCCAGAGCTACTGCGCTTCCCTTGCAAATCAGGCAGTTTAGATAAAACCTCTGTGAGGGTAGTATTCATAACTGAAGCCATATCTTGCCAGGTGAAAGAATTAGACGCACTAGAAGTACTTGGCGTCGCTTGTGCGGGCGTTACCGGTTGTGACACTTGGGGAGAACTAGATGGCAAAACCTGATTTCCTTCTGTCTGAGAATCATCTAATGCCAAACTTTTATAAGTCAAAATATGCTGTTAGCAATTTATAGACATATCAGTACAAGTGGGACACATTCTAAGAGGGGGTTCACAATGGCTTCTAAACAAATTGATCAATGAGTTTCCTCAGTGTCAGACATGTTTAACAGACTAGTAATAAAGCAAGCAAGCTTGGAAAACACTTTATTTAATGAAAAAAACACAATTTGCAAAAACGGTACTGTGCCTTTAAGAGACAAAAAGGCATACACAAACTGCAAAACAGGTTAAAATTGCTTCAGTTTTTCCGAAATTTTAACAGTTTACCCACTAAGCTTTAGAAGGATTGCACCACAAGTTAATAAGCAATGAACCCCCAAATGAAAAAAACGGATTGAAATTGGTCTAAAACCGGTAAAAAAAAACCTATAAGCACCTTGCCACAGCTCTGCTGTGGCCCTACCTGCCCTTAGGAATGATAATATGGGGTTAAAGCTTCGAATAGGCCCTCAGAAGATTAATAGGACCTCAGGAGAAGTTGCTTGCTGCTTGTCTGTATAACTAAATACAGGCCCCGCACACCTCACTCGATGTTGCTGGGGCCTACACAAATCTAGCAAACCTAGTTTGAAAACCATGTGGGTTATAACAACCCCAAAAAGCCAAATGACCCCTCAAGCAAACGTCCCATAAACATAAAAAATGTTACTCCCAGAACACACAAACGTTTGTCCCAATTTTTCACAAACAAACTGAGTGCCCAAAAAACTTAGCCCTTTATGCAAGCTAGTAAAGCCTCTTTCACACTAGGATTACTGATTACCCTTCCCCTAATGGGGATACTGTCAGCCTTTCTGAGTTAACACAGTCTCTGCAGAAAAATGACTGAACATACCTCATTGCTGTATAGCAAGAACCGTTCCTCACACTGAAGTTTTCCTGTACTCCTCAGCTTCTGTGGGAACAGCAGTGGACCTTAGTTACAAATGCTAAGATCATCATCCTCCAGGCAGAAATCTTCATCTATGTCCTGCTTGAGAGTAAATAGTACAACACCGGTACCATTTAAAAATAACAAACTCTTGATTGAAGATAAAATAAAAACTAACAGTTTATCACCTCTTCTCTTTACCCTTCCAGCTTAGAGCCAGCAAAGAGAATGACTGGGGGTGGAGTTAGGGGAGGAGCTATATAGACAGCTCTGCTGTGGTGCGCTCTTTGCTACTTCCTGTCAGGAAGGACAATATCCCACAAGTAAGGATGAATCCGTGGACACGGTACATAATGCAAAAGAAATACAATAGTGCAATAACGCTAAAAAAACAATTTAGGTGTAGAGAAATTGGCTTACCATATGCTGTCAATGCATTTTGGCCTTATCATATGCCATTATCAAGACTAAATATGGTGTATACTGGAAGTCTATTTATATTGTGTATGATATGGTGATTAACCAATTGATTTTGGCGCCAAACGTCTTGGGGCCTTTTCTGATGACATATTTCCTGTTTATTTTTGCTTCGATTGGACCTTGTGTTACAACCGGAAGTGACATCATAAATTGTCGCCATTTCCGTTTTTTTTATTTGCTTATTTACTTCTTCCGCTTAGTATCCCTAAATGTACATATGATATTATCATATTGATAGACCACTATGGATATATCCCAATCTTATATCTCCATATCTGTGAGTGACGTATACTATGAGTGCGTCACTTCCGTTTCGGCCCCGTATATTTATATTGTACAAATTATATATCTAAATTGGAGATAGATATATGTACATAGGGTTATCAATATGGTGTATGATGTCTATGTTAACCTTAACAGAGGCGAGTGTTCCAATCTTATATATCCATATCTATCTCCCATGGTGTTTAGTATTGCCGCCTTAACCTTATTTGGACGGATAGAATTGACGTATACTATGAGTGCGTCACTTCCGTTCCGGCCCCGATTGTTTACGATGTACAAATGCTATAACTAAATTGGTGATGGATACATTGTGTATGATATCTATGTTAAAAGGGATCTAGACAGAGGGGAATGTTTTAGATATATATAATAATCGGCATTTAACTTAAGGTTTCTGAACCATACTGTCTTTGTTTATATCTTTATCATCTGTGATACTAGGACCCAATATAGCGGAATGTACAGAGACTGGTAAATAAACAAAGTCTATAGCATATGTAAGGTACCCTAAATAATTATGACAGACTCCAAAAGACATGATATATTTGACAAAATCATGACATATTAAGAATAGATCAATAAAAGCTATATACAAACTATGTAGAAAACTGTATTAAAATGAACATATATTTATGGTCTATATAAACCTATTGGAAAACATAAATATAGATACATCAAAGGGATGTATGAAATATTTCATATTAGGAATATATCCATGACCAAATATAATATAACCCAAATGGGTTAAACATATGAGAAGATGGAAATCGAAGTAAATCTATCATTATAACTATTGATAGAATACCCATGAGATGAGAACAGGATAAATGAGAGGTTACTATAAAATCTGCAGTGGCTATATATAATAAATATGAGAATATTGGGTATAAAATATGGAAAGTGATAATATCTCAGATTAGCTTTGGTATGGGTGGCCATGAAAATAGGTTAAGTTAACATGGATATAATATCGCAATGATATATTAGTCACATAACCTTGCTAAAAGCTAATCTGAGATATCACTTTCCATATTTTATACCCAATATTCACATTTTTATTATATATAGCCACTGCAGATTTTATAGTATATAGTATATAAAACATTCCCCTCTGTTTAGGTCCACACAGATTCCTTTTAACATAGATATTATACATTTATCCATCACCAATCACCAATTAATCCATCACCAATTAAGATATATCATTTGTACAACATAAACAATCGGGGCCGGAGTGGAAGCGACGCACTCATAGTATACGTCACTTCCGTCCAAATAAGGTCAATGCGGCGATATTAAATGCCATGAGAGATAGATATCGAGATATAAGATTGGGATATATCCATAGTGGTCTATGAATATCAATATGATAATATCATATGTACATTTAGGTATACTAAGCGGAAGAAGTTAATAAGCAAATTTAAAAAATGGAAATGACGATAATTTATGATGTCACTTCCGGTTGTAACACGAGGTCCTATCAAAACAAAAATAAACAGGAAATATGTCATCAGAAAAGGCCCCAAGACGTTTGGCAAAAAAATCAATTGGTTAATCACCAGATCATACACAATATAAATAGGCTTCCAGTATACACCATATTTAGTCTTGATAATAGCCTATAATAAGGCTGAAACGCGTTGACAGTATATGGTAAGCCTATTTCTCTACACCTAAATTGTTTTTTAGCATTATTGCACTATTGTATTTTTTGCTTTTAGGTCACAAAACATAGCACACAGGAAGACAGTTTTGGATAACTCCAGAATTTTCCAGAATAGGATCATCTTTGCTCTTCATTTAACCCTTCCAATGGAACTTTGATCACATTTTATCAGTCTTTTTTGAATAGCAAAAATTCACTTACTCCACATATTTTTAATGCATTTTTTGTATTTTTTGCATTCTCCATTTCTATTTTAATTTTGATTCACTTTTTTAAAAAAATTTCCACTCATTTTTTCACTCAGTTTGTCATTCATTTTATCCCTTCCAATGGAACTTTTTATCAATCTTTTTTGAATAGCGAAAATTCACTTACTCCACATATTTTTCACGCATTTTCTGTATTTTTTGCATTCTCCATTTCTATTTTAATTTTTATTCACTTTTTTAAGGGGTTTTCCACTCATTTTTTCACTCATTTTCTTAAACTAATTTTTTATTTTTTGCACATTACTTTTCAAGGATTGACTTTCTTGAGGATTATCACCCCCCCCCCCCTTTTCTGGACTAATAGACTTATGCCATTAACATGGTTTATCTAGTCATTCAGGAATTATCTTAACCACTATTCTAACTTTTATTGTTTTTTAACTTGAGCTCATTGTGTCACATGGATCCATGTTGTATTGTAATATTTTAATTATATAACATTTTAATTATATAATCTCATCAAGTTCATGTTTTAGAATAATCATTTAATATAAATATACATTTCACATTAGCCTTACTTTAGGCACTCCTTGTTATATTCTTTAGACTAATTCCCTCTGGGGTAGCTAGGTACCCCCTCCAAGGAGCTATAGATATTTACAGCACTTAGAGCTGGGTTTTTAGTGTTTATTTAACTTAACCCTGACCTTCATATTAGACACAGAAGTACAATGTATAGCAGACCTCTCACTAGGAGAGGGTTAACTCTGCATTGCTACGACATTGAGACTTGTTGGTCATGATTCTTTCATATAATAATGCTAGTAACACCTGTGGATGAAGCTTCAATGCTTTGATTTTTAATGGATTGTATAGGCCTCTCCAGGAGGAGTCAGAATGGTTGGCGACTGCTAAAATGGCCGCCTCCGGAAATCCCCCCCAAGCTTCTGGACTGGACTGATAAATATATTTGACATTAATAGTTGTGGAGTTATAAAATATAATATATATAAATTTAATAAAGTATTAGTTAGGAATTAGCTAGCAATGAGTTAATAATGATTTAAAGGAACAGTCAAGTCAAAATTAAACTTTCATGATTCAGATAGAGCATGCAATTTTTAGCAACCTTTTTTTTTTTTTTTTTTTTATATATTTTTTTATTGAGGCATAACAATGTAACAATATTGTCAAAAAAAAGAAATACCGACAGAGAGAAAAAAAAAAGAAAAAATACAAGCAGATTGACATACATTAATATATCATCAACCAAGATCAATCAGAAATATGCCAAAACATTGCAGACTTTTTGTCTGGATTAACAAGAAAAAAAAAAAAAAAAGAACAAATGAAAGTAAATGAAGCCTCTTATTTTCTATTATTTATCAACCTTCTTATACATCCTATATCTTCAGGCTAAATAATAAATAATCTCTTGCCTAATGCGACCTATTTGAGCTGGAAGTGGTGGAGAGGGGTGCGGGAAGAAAAAAAAAAAAAAAAAAAAAAAAAGGGGGGGGGGAATTATTTTTTCTTTCTCTTCTCTCTCCCCCCTCCACAAATAAATGAATAATTAAGAAGAAAAACTTAGTGGGAGGGAGAGGTTGAAGGGAGTGTCAGGATCTTCTATTACCATATACCTAGTAGGACTATCTCCGAGTGTCTAAAGGGATATATTAGTTGATTTATTTCTTCTGGAGTGAATATCTTAATGAAAGCCGACCATTTTTGGAAAAATAAAACTACCTCTCTTTCAGAGGTTAAAGATACATCCATTTGTTCAATAATACATTGTTTTTTCATATAGTTTTTAATTTCTTGAATACTAGGTATTGAGGAGTCTCTCCACTTTCCAAAAATTAAATTTCTTGTTGCCAGAATCGCCCCATTCCTAATTTTTATTTGGTCTAAATTTGTTGTAGGATCTATAAGAAATACCACCATTGCCAATGAGAGAGAGAGAGTTGAGAGCTTTAGTGCATTAGTTAGCCAAAATTCTACTTTTTTCCATAGTTGTCTAATCCTCGGGCAAGACCATATCATATGGACTATGTCAGCTGCCGGGAGAGAACATTTGGGGCATATGTTAAATTCATAATTGTGCCACTTAAACCCTTTAAGTGGAGTATAGTATGTTCTGTAGAGTAGCTTGATGTGTGATTCCCTCCAATTTGCAGATAATGTAGTCTGGGCTACAGTGGCTATAGATTTTCCGACTTGTTCTGCCTCGATGTCTAAGTCTGGTGTTAATGAATTCCATTTTGATGTTATCTGTTGAAGATTAGACTCTCCATCTTGGCTTATCAACAAATCATACCAGCAGGATATAGAGGATAAGTCGTTTTTAGCCAGGATGGGCCAATTGTCTAACTTCCCCCATGACCAAGACCATCCATACTTCTCCACAAGTGAGAATAGGTAATGTCTGGCTTGAAGGTAAGCAAAAAAATCTTTATTGCTTATATCAAATTCCTGTTTCAACTTTTCAAAAGTTTTGATCGATGGAGTGCCTTGTTCAATAAGTTGAGTCAGGAAAAGAAGACCCTTTCTTTGCCACATTTGGAATACTAATGTTTGAGTACCTTCCTGGAATTCTGGGTTGCCACATAGTCCTTGGAATTTTGGAATAGTTAAATCGATATTTAATTTGCGCCCTAATTTTTTCCAGGCTTGTATAACCATATATATTGATTGAAGACCTCTCACTTTTTTCGGAATTAGTTGAATTGGGCAGTGAATTAAAGCTGAAGGGTTGTAGGGAAATATGATACTTTTCTCCAGACTATTATTTGTAAAATAGTCCTTATTTAAGATCCAATCTATTGCGATGCGCGAGAGAAAAACCAGGCTATATTTACTTAGGTCTGGGAGAGCCATTCCTCCATACTTCTTAGGTAGATAGAGTTTGTTTAGGGAAATTCGAGGTCTTTTACATTTCCAAATAAAATATCGCAGTGCCCTATTTAAACTTTTCCAATCTTTGACTTTTAAGATCACCGGGATATTTTGGAGAGGGTAAAGAATCTTAGGAAGAAGGACCATCTTGAACAAAGCAATACGTCCCGATAAAGATATCGGGAGATTTTGCCAGTTTACCATATATTCTTTAATTGTAGCCAGGATGGGAGAAATATTGAGAGTGTACCACTCTTGTGGATTAATTGAGATATAGATCCCTAAGTATTTAAAATGAGTCAAGACTTCCTTGAAAGGTATCGTGTCAATTGAGGCCTCATTTTTTCTAACCCATAGTAGCTCTGATTTAGAAATATTGAGCTTATAACCTGTGAAGGATCCAAATGAATTAGTGATCGAGATTAACCTTGGAATGTTAGTCGCTGTATTAGACATATAGATTAATACGTCATCGGCATATAAAGCAATTTTGGGTTCTACTGAGCCAATTCTTATCCCTTGTATCATCTGTCTGATTTTAAGGGCCAATGGTTCAATCGCTAAGTCAAATAAAAGAGGTGACAGCGGGCACCCCTGTCTTGTGCCCCTCTGGAGGTTAATAAGATTAGACTCAAGTTTATTAATAGATAATCTAGTTGTAGACTTAGTGCAGAGATTATTGATAAAAAAAGGGAAATTATCCTTGAAACCAAAACGTATTAAGGCATTATTGATGTGCTGATGGAAGACAGAGTCAAACGCTTTTTCTGCGTCTAAAGCGATAATTGCTATATCAGATTGGTCTTGGGATAAATCTTCAGAGCAATTATGAAAGTAGTCAAGGACTAGGAATAATTCCCTAACCTTAGCAGCTAGATTGCGCCTGGACAAAAAACCCGCCTGGTCTTTATTAATGAGATCCCCCATTACTTTTTGTAGTCTTTTGGCTAAGATGGATGATAATAGCTTGTAATCTGTGTTGAGTAAAGCGATGGGTCTATACGACTCTTTTTTCAGGGGTCTTTCCCTGGTTTCAAGATTAGTGTTGTAATAGATGCTGTAAAAGATAAAGGAATAGGTTTAGTGTCTACAAAGAAATAATTGAATACTTTTCTTAAGTGGGGGGTTATAATTTGAGTAAGGAGTTTGTAAAACTCATTAGGGAGAAAATCTGGGCCAGGTGCCTTATCCAGGCGGGCTTCTTGAATTGCCAAAGAAATTTCCTGCTCAGAAATAGGGGCGTTGATTCCACTTACTGCTTCTTCATTTAAAACCGGGTGATCAAGTCCTTCCCAGAAAAGTTCTGAGGCTTCTTCATCTGATTCCCTAAACGAATAGAGATCTCTATAATAAATGAAAAAGGCATCAATAATCTCTCTTGAATTTTGAAGTAGGTTTCCTTGTTCTAGAATCGAATCAATAGTAGAGCTTCCTTGTGTGTTCTTAACTAAATTTGCTAATACTTTTCCTGCCTTATTTCCATGCCTGTAGAATTTGGCTCTGGTTTTATAATCCTCTTGGATTGCAACATGCATTAGAAAATTATCTCTCTCTCTCTTAGCCAAGGTGTACCTCTTCCAATTTACTGATGATGGTTGAGATAAATATTTACTATAGCTATTAGTAAGTGCTCTCAGTACTTCGTTCTCCCTCAGAGTCGCCTTGCGCTTATAATCGGCCATGTATGCAATAATTTCCCCTCTCATTACCGCCTTACCAGCTTCCCATAGTATATTTGGATCCTTGACAGTGTCAGCATTTATAGTAAAAAATTCAGACATTCTAGTTGTCAACCATTCCCTAAATTTTGCGTTTTTCGTTAAAAACTTAGGGAAGAAAAAACGATGTGTAGCGGATTTTTTTTCGTTTAATGGTATTTTTAAAGTTATTGGAGCATGGTCTGAAAAAGTGACTTGCGATATTTTCGATGTAGCGCCAATTCTCAGCACATTCTCAGTGACTAGAAATAAATCGATTCTAGAGGAAGATCTTACACTTTTAGCTTTACATGTAAACTCCCTTCGATCTGGGTTTTGAATTCTCCAAATGTCTTTAAGAGCTAGATTTTTAAATAAAGTTTTAAACATTTTGCCTTCAAGCTTATCTCTTTTAGTCAAACCGCTATTGAGTTTTTGCCTGAGCCTATCTATCTGCGCTCTTGGGGTCATGTTGAAGTCCCCTGCTAGAATTATGTAGCCTTCTCCTATTTGCAAAATTTTAGTTTGTAGGAATTCCCAAAAACTTCTATCGAAGTTGTTAGGAGCATACAGGTTGCATAAAGTAAAAATAGAATTAGCCATTCTTATTTTTAAAATCACAATTCTACCCTCTGGGTCTATATATTCTGACAAAATCTCATATGGGTTTTTTTTTCCTATGAGAATGGCTACGCCTCTCTTTCTGCCTATACTTGGTGTGAAGAACACTTCACCTACCCAGGAGAATTTTAGCTTTAGAGTTTCTTCTGCGTTTAAATGTGTCTCCTGGATAAATGCGATGTCAGAGTTAAGTTTCCTAAATTGAGAGATTATCATCTTCCGTTTCATTGGAGTTGAGACCCCTCCAACATTCCAGGAAGAAAAAATCAAATTTTTTATATTAGACATTTTTTACACTTTTTCTTTCTAAATTTCTTCGCCCTCCCCTCCCTTGGGATGAGAGAATCTTCTAAAAAGGGAGAGAGAAGAAGAGAAAAAAAAAAAAAAAAAAGGGGGGGGGGGGAGGGGAAAAGGAAAAAGAGCCTCCCAGCACCACTGCCGTCGCTTTTCAATATTGAGGCCTGAAGGATAAAAATGATAAAAAAACCAGAAAACCATCAAATACCAGAGACTCTTATATAATGGCGACATCGATGGCAGATACATTCTTAATCTCATATTAAATTTAACATCATGGTGCATATTACTTAACACATTTTTCTGTATAGAATTTTTCTGCCTCTGCGGCAGTCTCAAAAAAGTGCACCTGGCCCTGGAATTCTATTTTCAGCCTAGCTGGGTAAATGACCGTAGCAGAAAGACCCTCTTTGATCATTCTACCGCAAATTGGGGAGAGCTCCCTCCTCTTCAGGGAGGTTTCGTAGGCAAAGTCTTGGAATACTAATATTTTGTTCCCATCTAATAAGATAGGGGCATTTTTACGAAAAAATTGCATGACCTTGACCTTATCCTGAAAGTTCAGGTATTTCACAATTATAGGTCTAGGTCTTAATCTATCACCCGCTGATAGGGGAGGTCTCCCCAATCTGTGGGCTCTTTCTACCATTAAAGGCAGTGTTTCCTGAGGGATCTTTAGAAGTTGAGGTAAAGTTTCGGCTGCAAACTTCACTAGGTCTGTACCCTGGAAAGATTCTGTAACTCCGATTATTCTGATATTGTTTCTTCTAGACCTATTTTCTAAGTCCTCGATCTTGTTCTGTAACTCTTTCAGAGCTAAAGAGTTTGCCTGTATTTTAGTAACTTGTGCAACTGAATGATCTTCAAGATCAGACACCCTTTGCTCTACTTCTTGAATCCTTGCTGAGAATTGCTTAACCTCCACAGAGAGTGCATGGAGGTCTTGCTTTATTTCCATTCTGAGGGAGTCAAACTTGGGATTTAGAGCTTCAAGGATATCTTTTACAATTATTTGGGAGCTAATAGCCTCTTTTGATTTTACAGAAAATTCAGGTTCTGGGTGTAAATCAACTGTAGTTTCAGTTGTATTTTTATTTCTCTTGTCCCTGGGTCTGGAAGCCATGGTTGGTGAAAAAATTTTAAGGTGTGCCGGTGAGTTTAAAAATTTATCCATATGTGAGTGGGCAGTTAGGAAAGAAAATTTCTGTGTTTCAATCGACAGGAAGAGATCCCTTCCTCGTGCGTGTTTTATAAGTGCTTATTAGGGGAGAGAAAAAAAAAAAGAAAAAAAAAAAAAAAAGCCCCCCAAGGGGAAAAAAGTGAGGGTGAGTATTTATGGGGAGGTGAGTGAAAAGTGCGGGTGAAGCCGGGGAGGGGAAAAAAAAAAAAAAAAAAAAAAAAAAAAAAGGGGGGGGGGGGAGGGCCCCCTAGGTGAGAAAGTGTCTAATCAAGGGAGGTGTTAAGACCAGGGTTCACAATCCCAGAGGACAGGTAATTGTCTCTTAACAATTGAGACCTGGGGTGGTAGACTCGGTTTAGTAATATGGGGTCTAACCCGTTTTTCCTTTCCAATCTTTATAATTAGAGAGTTCTAAGAATAGTATGTTAGGTACAAAGTCAATCAAGTATACTAATCATTTCTAATCTGAGTTTAAATCGTGGCAATTATATGTCAGCTCTCTTTCACTTAGTCCCTCAGTTTAAGTTATCTTATCCCTTTATCTCCTTCTCTTACCTCCCTGTCTATTCTTTCCCTGAGTTACTTGAGCCTGTTATTAGTTAAATGGGAGAGATGAAGCAAAAAAAGGAAAAAAAAAAAAAAAAAAAAGGAACACCTTAGAATTACTTCCTTTTCTCTCCTCTCCCCCCTTAAATAAGAGGCAGATACTTAAGGGGAACCTTAATAGCAGTCATATACAGATTGATGTTAGCTCACAGTTTTACATTCAACATTCTACAAAAGGGTTCAGGTTTACATAACAGCAAAAACCCTCTTTTTTCTTTTTCTTTCTCTTTCCTCTTAAATAAATTCTATGTTCATGGGTAGTCTAATTGTACAACATCTAATGGGTAATAAGAACAGCACCTCTCATGGATAGGGAATCTGAGTATTTTTAAGTTGATATATAATGTGCACCACAACAGGGTACCTTCATGTCTCACCTAGGAGTATTGTTAGCTTAATTTGACTTTAAATATTTTAGTTACTTTACCACTTCAGATTAAATACTAATATCCCTACAGCAAATAATCAACCAGTGATAACTCTTTAGTTATAATAAGAAACAGTCAGCAAGCTTTGTCATGAGGGGGTTAATAACTGCTGGCCTTAGTTGTATAGTGCCCCTCCAGTGGTAATTTAACTATATCAACAGTATGCATATTAAAACAAGCAGATTTTGTCCAAGCACTGTTGGTTTAAAGCAGTCCTCAGCATGACATTTATAGTGAAGTTTAGAAGAAAATTAAACAGTCTTGGTATCAGATATAGTACTTTGTCTAAAGCAGTTGATGAAGCAATAGTCAGCAATGAGCACAGCCGAATCTTTTTACTTAAGATAAATTTGAGCTGTGGACTTGCAGCTTACTTGGCTTGTAGTGATTGGGATGTCCAAATGTTAGGTGCAGCTTAGGGTAATGCTAAGACAGCGTTTTGTACTCCTCTATGTTGCGAGTTATTTCTTTGCAGGGAATAAGTCACGTCTGGTTTATAGGCATAGTCAAGCAGGCAACTTATGGTTAAGCACAGTTAGTATGAAGCAGTCTTTAGTATGCTTATTTGTAGCCAGGTTAAAAGAAAGTTAGCCAGCATTAGTATCAGGAAAGAGTTTTGTCTAGGGAAGTTTATGCAACAATAGACATAGAAAGTACTTTTTTGCTTAGAGTGAATCTATTTTTTATACTTGCGGTTTTCCTTATCTTGTAGTAGTTAGAGTGCCCGGTTGCTCACCGCAACTTGAGACAATGCTGGAACGGCGTCTTATGCCCCCACTCTCTGGGAGTTGTTTTCTTGCAGGGAGAGGATCTAGCCTGGTGTGAATGCACGGTAAAGTGGCTGGGGTAAAGTCAGCGTGTTCCAATAATATGACTTTATGCAGACAGCCCTCTGCTAGGATGCAGGTCTTACTCCGGTTCAACCATCCACCCTCTCTCTGCTAGGTTCAGTCGCTCGCCGCTTGGTCTCCGCCTCTTCCGTGTATGCGCTCACAGACCTGCGACAGGTATCCGGGCCACAGAGGGCTCAGCTGGGGACCAAGTATTCCGGCTCCCAGTGTGTCAAGGGAGCAGGTGTATCGGTCCGGCCAGGCAGGGAAGAGGTAAGATTTTCGTGGAGCCTGTCTGGAATTAAGTCGCTACCCTCTACCCCCATCCATAGCCCAGATGGGGGAGGGTGTGGGAAATAATAGTATTCTGCCAGTAGAGTTTTGTGGTATTTTCAGGCTATCTACCCCCCTCACGCAGCACCGGTGGGAGGGGGGGACTGCCTTTCAAGCTTATCCTGTGTGTGACCTTACCACGGGGTGTTCTGCGTGGGGTCTAACACACCGTGTGGTATCTTGTAGCGCAAAGTTGAAACAGCGCTGTGCGAGTTCCTCCCAACAGTAACCAAACTGGAAGCAACGTCTCCCCTCGGCTGCTGAGGCACCTGGCGCGTAGTCTACCGCCAAGGTCTAATTGCATGGGAGAGATGAACAAGGCTTGTGCAGCACAGCCTCATGCACAAGCTCCTCCTCCGGAACTCTCTTAGCAACCTTTTAATTTACTCCTATTATCAATTTTTCTTCATGCTTTTGGTATCTTTATTTGAATGTAAGCTTAGGAGCATGACCGTTTTTGGTTTAGCACCTGGGCAGCGCTTGCTGATTGGTGGCTATATTTAGACACCAATCAGAAAGTGCTACCCAGGTGCTGAACCAAAAATGGGCCTGCTCTTATGCTTACATTCTTGCTTTTTCAAATAAAGATACCAAGGCTCCATGTACGAAGCAGCAAAAGCTGCTCCAGAGCCCTTGCGGGGCAGGTTCGAATATGCGAGCCTGCTTCCCGCAATGTAAGAAGCAGCTGTCATTAGACCACTGTTTCTTACACCCTACGTCACCTCTGAGGTAGCGAGGGAAAATCACTGAGAGCTCCCTCGTTCTTGGTGATTGACAGCCCCTTCAGCTGTGCGAATGAAGTGGCGGGCATTACACACTGCGATGAGTGTGTAATGATACATACGGGCCAGTGGACAAACAGATCCGCTGCCCGTATGTAGCAAAGGCGGGCGGACAGCTAAGCAAATTGAGAAGCTGTCCACACGCATCTTAGTACATGGAGCCCCAAGAGAACGAAGAAAAATTTCTAATAGGAGTAAATTAGAAAGTAGACATGTGCATGGCGAAAAAATTCGGTTTGGATCGATTCGGATTATTTCGAATTTCGGTTCGGAGCGATTCGAATTCGGAAAAATTTGAATCAATTCGGTTCGGATTTGTTTCGGATTCATTCGGATTCGAATAAATTCGGTTCGAATTTGTTTCGGATTCATTCGGATTAGAATAAATTCGGCTGGATTCGGTTCGATTCGGTTCGGTTCGGAAATTCGGAATTTCGGTAAGTGTTAGGTGGGATTAGACTAGTATTATGTACTAAATTCGTCTGGATTCGGTTCGATTCGGAATTTCAGTAAGTGTTAGGTGGGATTAGACTTATACTGTACAATACTAGTGTAATCCATGGCCATCCGAATTTACCGAATAAATCCGAAGTAATTCGGATTTATTCGGTAAATTCAGCAGTATTTTAATTCGGAAATTCGGTTTGATCCGAATCGCCGAATTTTCCGAATTTCCGAAACGATCCGATCGCACATATCTATTAGAAAGTTGCTTAAAATTGCATGCTCTATCTGAATAATGAAAATTTGATTTTGACTAGACTATCCCTTTAAGCTCTTTCAAGGGCACTTACATTCATAGGTATATAGAACAGTTTCTCATGCCAATCAAAACAATAACATTAGAACTTGAAGTTATAAAAGCTTATTTTGACTGTATATTGCCATTGAACTACACATAAGTAGAGTTATAATAGAATTATCTATATATTATGCAAATTGGTGAAAGCCTTATAAAGAAACTAACATATAGATTTAACCCTTTTCATTTATGGTATAGAACAAGCCAGGGGTGGACTGACAAGTCGGACAATTCTGCCCTTGTCCGAGGGCCCAGCATCTTAGAGGGCCTGCCACCTGTGGAGGCAGATGCATCATTCAGCACTTATGATTTTTTATTATTTATTTATTATTTATTATTATTTTTTTAACTTTCCTGAGGGGGGTGTGGGTGCGGCGGGGAGGTTGGGTCGGATTGAGGTGGGAGCAGGTTTTTGCTTTTGTGCGCTCAAGTGTACAGTGGACTGTGGAAGGCTGAAGGTATGAGCACTCTATGGGCTCAAGCAGAGAGTCAGAACTCAGCTCCTTCCTTCCACTTGATTGTGACTAAGTCCTGGCCAGCCAGACAGAGGCAGCTGATACAGCAGCATTTTCTTGCTTCATGTCATTAAAAAAATAAGGCTGGTTAAAATGGATTCATTGCTAGTAGAACACAAATTCCCCAGTAATACTCCTCTTTTGTATGAAAAATGACATCCATGTGGAACTAATTCTTGCAAATGCTCACCTGCTGCCAAAATGGAAAAGTGTTACCCCCTTAAATTTGTGTAGTTTATATATATATATATATATATATATATATATATATATATATATATATGTATATATATAGATTTGAATCAATGAGGTCTTATTCTACACATATTATCTACCTCGTGTGTGGCTCAATTAATGGTACTCATAGAATAAGCTCAGTTTAATAATTTATGAGTCAAAAAAGCCCATTGGATGTTATACACTGAATCGGTAGTGCAGTTATGTGTAATTATCACAAATGTTTTCTCTGCATACACCTGGTGTACCTGTTTTAGATGACAACTTAATGAACTCCTGTAATTTGCTTTCAATAAATACTGGTCACTACATTCCCTGTTATAGGATCTAATTTTAAAGTTAAATCTAAATAATTTATGATATTATGATTGTTTTTAAGTGTAGACCATAATCCTAGCTTATTGTAATACTATGTCCCAGGAATTCTATGATTTATTCATCTCATCTCCATAGAAAGAAGCGCTCATTAGTAATATGCCTTTAAAAATAATATATGGAAGGTGTTTAGATCCCCAAAGATGTGGGATGTCTTACACCACCCTAAAAAGCCACGTATTAGGAGGTTGTCCTATATCTCTTAAGATTAAACAAATACTCATACCAAAAGAAATTTAAAAAACCACTGTATACAAACTGTTACGAACTTCAGCACTTCCATAGAGTGACACAACATCTGCTGCAAGACGTTTATCAAGCGACCAAAGTATTTCTTGTACTAATATGAAGATAACTAAAAACTGTAGTTTCCATAGGTTGTAATTCACTTTCAAGGTACTGGGATAATTGTTCACAAAGAGGACCTAACAGGTATATAAGAGAGGGCCAGCTTCCTAACATATGGGGGCTGCAATATTTTAGAAGCCTTAAGTGCTGCATATAAATATATGGCAATTTTACACACAAACTATAGTATATTTCATAAAAATGTCCAGTGTCACAGGGTGAGATTTAGTTAAGAAGGACACCTATCAGCTGTTCTCCCTTCCAGAGGGATCTTTCAGTTGTGACCACCTTGTTTGCCCACCCAGCAGAAGTCCCCAAACCCACATTTTTAGTTTGCCTTTTCCTGGGGCCACAATAACTAGAGCAGAAGGCCACATGTGGCTCACAGATCGTTAGTTGGCCATCCCTGTCTTACATGATGAGCCTTCCCCATATCCGTGAGTGATTTATTTGCCTTCAGAAACGTATAGAAAAACGGGTATTAACAATTTTTCTACATATACAAAATTAAAATTATCCTGATTTATAAAGCAAACACTTAAATCATGGATGGTCAATTGGTGGCCAGAGGCCCTCATGTGGCCCTCTGCTCTATTTTTGTGGCCCCTTGGAAAACCTAGAACTAGGGTGTCAATATGTGCCATAGTTTCTGTGCCCCCTGGAAAAAAAACTAGAAATGTGATTTGGGGCGACCAAAACTAAAAAAAGGAAAGAACAGTAAATAGAGGCTACCCTGCAACCTTACCTATATCCTTTGTGCCATTGGACATTTTTAGGAAGAATATTAATATTAGACATGTGCGCTTCGATTAGTTCTGAATCGAAATTCGACCGAATTTGTTAAATTCGGAGATTCGGATCGATTCGAATTTCCGAATTACGGTAGTACCGTATTTACCGAATAAATCCGAATTAGTTCGGATTTATTCGTTACATTCGGATGGCCATGGATTACACTAGTTATTCGTTACATTCGGATGGCCATGGATTACACTAGTATTGTACAGTATATTAGGTTATATCACTCTGCTATGGGTTACACCTAATATACAGTACATAATACTAGTCTAATACACAGCACATCCCACCTAACACATACCGAAATTCCGAATCAAACCGAACCGAATCCAGCCGAATTTATTCGAATCCGAAAAGAATTCATTTGAATTTTTCCGAATTCGAATCGATCCGAACCAAAATTCGAAAACATCCAAATCGATCCGAACCGAACCAAATTTTTCGGCCGTGCACAAGTCTTATTAATATTTGGGTGTTTAATAGTCATAACTTTATATACAGCCCTTAAGGCTTCAAAAATATTGACATGCGGCTTCCGTTTGTTAGAAAGTTGACCATCAATGACTTAAACCATCATCCAAAAAATGTTAGGTTGTCTCTGAAATTGCCAGATAGTGTTTTTTGACAAAACCTCATCCTCCAAACTATTATGTAGTTGCCGCAAAGACTCAGCAATATAGGCAGACATGTTCAAAACTACTACAATCCCACCCTTGTCAGCAGCCCTTTTTTAATATCATGATTATTTCTGAGATTCTAGAATTCCAGCAAATTTGATAAAAGTAAATTGGTAAAATGACATCCAGTATCTCTAATAAGTTTCACTTTCTGTCCCTTTAAAAGACCATATAACTCCCTTATTTAAGTTGTTGTTTTTTTCAACCAAGCATCACATGCCCAAGCAAATTTAAAAGTGCTTTTTATTTTTATCCCTAAAACCAGACTCCAGTTGCCCTCCACCAATATACTGGACAACCTGTGATGGGCACAATGATAGTTGGGTAACACAATGTCCCACCTAACAGCACTACCTTAGCCCCAATGTTAATCCCATGATGTATATTTTTGATAACTAATCAGTAATTTTACCCCTTGGCTGCCAGTAACATATAAAGTAATGATTGCACCTCTTTAGCTGCCAGTAACAAGTAAACAGAAGTGAGTTTAACCCCTTGGCTGCCCCTCACTACTTTCTGCTCCATACTGTAGTGCATATTGACATGGGGATTTTTTTTTTTTTGCACAAGCACTTGTTAATTTACAATATTTAGTTCTTATTAAAAATATTTAAGGAAAAAATTGTCTCTTTATATGGCAATTTAAAAAAATGGTGGGGGAGGGGCAAGGGAGGTAAGAGGGGCACAGGAGATGGAAGGGGCAATAGGGTAGAGGAGGTAAGGTAGATAGAGCAAAGAGGCGGTGGGGGGCCCTGCCACACTTTTGCCCGGGGGCCCCGGTTGGTCTCAGTCCGCCCGTGGAACAATCTGATTGGTCTGAGATGTGTATAACTTGTGTAAGATCTTTGCTAAAATTGTTACCAGATGCTTCTTGGGTCTTGAGGTATTGTATTAATTGTTATACTTGTTTGTAATGATAAATAAATGAATTTGTGTCAACCAATATTCAATAGTTGTGGGGATTGTTTAAGTTAATTGGGGCATAAAATACCTATAATTAAAGAAATAACTTTCACTAACAGTTTTCATTCTCTCTCTTCTTTGAGCAGAATACGACCATCAGTTATTGGTCATTTACCAGATGACAGGCCTAGGCAGAGGATTAGATATTATAATAATACAACAATAGTGTTTTACATTTCTGTCAACACATTTAAATTCCCTTTTCTTGTTTGTGAAGTAAAATTGTAAAAATGGACTCTAACTTCATACAATAAGCACTACAATACAGCAAGTGTCCCCTCTTATTGAAACAGGAGAGGTTGTTTTTATTAAAGGAGGGGTCATGTGCCAGGTGACTATTCATTGGTCACTGATAGAACCAAAAGAATATGGAACAACATTAGGGGGTGGGTTATCACTTATGTTACCCCCCCCCCCCCCACAACGTATGAGTCCTTATTTGAAAGCAGCAATCCTGTGCATTTAAATGAATGGTCCTGTGTCTGACTGCCGCCAGCTGTCTCTTAGCATTGGTTCTACTGTATGGTTTCTGTATAAATTGCAAGATGGCACACAGTGACAAAAGCAATAAATGCTCTTTTGATTTTTGTTCATTTTAATTGAATAAAATAGGTACAAAATCCTATATTTTGGTGAACTGATGCTAAATGTGAGCACATTAAATATGGTTTAGAAATATACAGGAAATAATTAATCCTGTGGTGACATCACCATGCCAGTCAGGAAGAGGCAGCAGTGCAGGGAATCCCCAGAATATGGATAAAAAAGGAGGCTCCGCAGAATGACAACACATGTTCATCATCTGAACAGCAGAATAGATCCCGTTATCACCATGAGATTAATGGAGAATTCTGATTGATTGGAATCAGGGACTTGCTGTTCACACAAACTGATAAATGTCTCACCCTATACTATTGACTATCTGGACATAATAATCTGCAAATACTTTATGTAAAGTTGCCAAACTCCTCTTGCCGTTTACATATTTTTAAAGGAACAGTCTAGTCACAATTAAACTTTCATAATTCAGATAGGGCATGTAATTTTAAACAACTTTCCAATTTACTTTTATCATCAAATTTGCTTTTGGTATTCTTAGTTGAAAGCTAAACCTAGGTAGGCTCATATGCTAATTTCTAAACCTGAAGGCCGCCTCTTATCTGAATGCATTTGACAGGTTTTTTTTCATAGCTAGGCGTTAGTTCATGTGTGCCATATAGATAACATTGTGGTCACGCCCGTGGAGATACTTATGAGAGAGCACTGATTGGCTACAATGCAAGTCTGTCAAAATAACTGAAGTAAGGGGTCAGTCTGCAGAAGCTTAGATACAAGGTAATCACAGAGGTAATAAGTATATTAATATAACTGTGCTGGTTATGCAAAACTGGGGAATGGGTAATAAAGGGATTATCTATCTTTTTAAACAAAACATTTTTTGTGGACTAGACTGTCCCTTTAACTTGCTATTAAAGGCTACATTGTACAAAACTGCACTACTCCTGTATACTGTAGTTAGTTTATTGGATTATACAGACAGTGCTGAGCTCAGGCTGAATACAAAAACAGAATGTTTCACTACATAAAACTAGGTGTCTATCTGAATCCTTTGTGGGTTTGGCTATTATTAATGTGTGCGCCTCATTAATCACATAGATTATACTGATTTTATATTATAATTCCAGTCACATATCACATAAGCTCTGTGTGTAATTATATAGTTACACCGGTATTTATTTGCTGTGTGTATTGTCTAGGAAAGTACCTATATTAGGGAAACAAAAAACAAGGCACTTCCTATTCTACTCAAAACATGGAAGGGAGTAGGAAGAAAAAAATCACTTTAAACTACAGAACTATTTATAAAACTTTATTTAATCTTTTTGAAACTGAAATTAAACTGTTTTCTTCTTATCTAATGGTGAAAGGAACCATTTTCTATAGCTGCTGATATCCTCTGCAATCTCATTGGTGTTGGGGAGTTAATTCCTTTTTTGTGACTCTCAGGAAGCTGATTGGTTGATTTTTAGATTGATGGTATATTGGCTGGAAAAAAAAAGCAATTACTAAATTAGTCTTTTTGTTACTATACAGCTTCTACCCCATAGGTAACACATTGTAATCTAAAGAATTGACAATTTTCATATAATTTCTGGTTTCTGCAGTCACTGCCCTGAAAGAGAATTCACATAAGACTATGGGCCAGATTTAACAAGCAGTGAATGCTGCTGTCTCCGCCCGAAGTTTACGGCTTGCCGGAAATTGAAGTTAAGAAGCAGCGGTCGTAAGACCACTGCTCCTTAACTTGTCCTCCACGTTTTAGGTCGCGCACTTCAATCAGCCCGATCTGATACGATCAGGATGATTGACTTCCCCTGCTAGCGGTCGATTGGCCATGAATGTGCAGGGGGCGGCTTTGCACAAGCATTTCACAAGAAATGCTTGTGCAATGTTAAATGCCGACAGCGTAAACTACAGCGAATCATGTCCGCCCAGCATATAATAAATCTACCCCTATATCGGGATGGTACTTTCTTCTACAAGTTTGCAAAAGTCATTTTCATTTGCAAGTTGTGTGTAAAAGGGCAGCTGTTGGAATTCTCTTATAATTACTGTGCTGAAGTAACACTTTAAAGAACCAGCAGTGACAGTTTTATACTTGGAATCATATTTGATAATGAAGGTTAAAAAAAGGAATGAACATCAAATCAGACTCCTGGCTCTGCAGCTTCATTTTAGACAATGATCCACATCAGATTATATTGTAAGACCCCTGACTTGAAAGCCCCTCTTCCAGACAAATATCTGATCTCACATCTCATATCCCTGAGTTCCTCTGTCACCTACTTACCTTTTTAATGTCACCGGGGCTTATAAAGTTGTTAATGTAGTTATCCCGGGATGCACCAAAAGCTGTGGATAAAGAAGGAAAATCAGATCAGACTCCTGGCAATTAATCTCCCATTTCAGGCAATAATTCCCATTAATTTATAGGAGACTTGGTCTAGAAGCCCCTTTTACAGACAAATACCCACATAGGACCCCAAATCCCACACTGGTCTTCATGTCCCACTGTCAGCAAAATACTCACA
This sequence comes from Bombina bombina, assembly GCF_027579735.1. NCBI lineage: Eukaryota > Metazoa > Chordata > Amphibia > Anura > Bombinatoridae > Bombina > Bombina bombina. Next base: position 83,808,837 of record NC_069509.1, on the reverse strand, counting down.
TGAGACTTCAGATATGGTCCTGAAGCCCCTCTGTCAGCCAAATAAGTACATGAGACTTCAGATCTGGTCCTGGCACCCCTCTGTCAGCAAAATGCATGAGACCTCAGATCTGGTCCTGAAGCCCCTCTGTCAGCCAAATACCTACATCAGACCTTAGATATCATCTTGAAGCCTCTCTGTCAGCCAGATACCCACATCAGACCTCAGATCTGGTCCTGAAGCCCCTCTGTCAGCCAAATACCCACATCAGACCTCAGATCTGGTCCTGAAGCCCCTCTGTCAGCCAAATACCCACATCAGACCTCAGATCTGGTCCTGAAGCCCCTCTGTCAGCCAAATACCCACATCAGACCTCAGATCTGGTCCTGAAGCCCCTCTATCAGCTAAATACCCACATCAGACCTCAGATCTGGTCCTGAAGCCCCTCTGTCAGCCAAATACCCACATCAGACCTCAGATCTGGTCCTGAAGCCCCTCTATCAGCTAAATACCCACATCAGACCTCAGATCTGGTCCTGAAGCCCCTCTGTCAGCCAAATACCCACATCAGACCTCAGATCTGGTCCTGAAGCCCCTCTATCAGCTAAATACCCACATCAGACCTCAGATCTGGTCCTGAAGCCCCTCTGTCAGCCAAATACCCACATCAGACCTCAGATAAGACCCTCTGTCATGGCTAACCTTGGAACCCCTAATGTTTCGGAATTATATTTCCCATAATGCTCAACTAGACTGCAGAGTGCCTAAGCATCATGGGAAATGTAGTTCCAAAACATCTGGGGAGTCACACTTAGCCATCACTAGGATATGACATAATGACATTGTATGCAAATTAGTCTGTAGGCAATTACTTCTAGCAAATAACAATAATTAATATTCACAAGGATTATGGGGTCGATCACAATCCCTTAGAAAAAACAACAACATATCAAATGATTTTTCTAAAACACTCCATAGACTAAAGATGATTTTCTGTAGAAATTCATTAGATATGTTAGATATATTAGGTATATTTCTCTAAAGGACCCATATATTAGGTTATAATTTTCCTTATGTTTGCTACGTATGTGCATTTGTTTTTCCGTAGCAAATGCAGAACTAGGCACTGTCACAAGAATATTTGCGGCTCTGAAAAGAGATGAATGTGGCTTGCGGCAGCTACTTTCGTATTCGTTACAGAACAAAAAAAACAGAACAAATGCACTTACCTAATGGTCACCATGATTATGTACGGTATAAAATGACCATTGTGTTCTATTGGGTACATAGCTACCTCACTCTTTCTGTTTACAGTTTGCCTTACAAGATATGAGAGTAATTTATAATGAACAGAGAAAAGAGTTTGTATTTTGTATCATTCTGATAATTTATGTGATTCATGCAATAATACTTTGTTAACCTCTCTAGACCTTTAAAGTCTCATTATCACTACAATGTGCTCTTTAGTGAAACGTTAGAAACAGTAATTCTATAAGAAATAAGTGAATAGACAATATGTAGTAGATCTAATTATTTTATAGATATTTTATTCCCAATAACTGATGATGTCAAACTCAGTTAAATCCCACTGGAACCTAAAATTCTAACCAAAATATCCAATAAGTTTCTTGTCTGCATAATAACCTAAACCTATCATTATCTCTAGGGGCTGCCTACATGTTCTATAACAGATCACTTAAAGGCTTCTTACCTTTAGAATGTTGTTCAATAAAGTGCTCTGACCTTATAAACATGTGACAGTGAATATTGTATTGCAGGTCACTCTATTAGTGAATGGTAGTTTTAATCTGACTTTAACACTTTGTCTAAATTGAATCAAAATCCCTTCCTTGTGTAATAGCCAAACACCTTACTTACCTCTCCAGGTAGAAGAGTAGATCCATGAAGCCTAGTTCTAACAATAGGTTCTCTGTATGGGAATAAAAATACTCATCAGTTATGTATTAGAGAATCTATGGTATAGCAGGAACAAATTATCATGACTTTTTAGAATAAAGATAAGTTTATTTAGTAAATTACACCCAAGATGCTACATTTAAACACTGGAATCATTCAGATCACTCCTCCTATGTAGAGAAATCTTAATGAAAGACAAACACCTCAGTGCTAAATTCAATTAATCTTTAAGGGACATAAAACAAATAATTTATTTTGTGATTCAGATAGAGGATACACTTTTAAATAACTTTCCTATTTACTGTCATTATTAATTTTGTTTTATTCTCTTGGTTTCCATTAAGGAGCAGCAATGCACCACTAGGACCTAGCTGAACACAAGTATACCAATGACACAAGGTATGTGCAGCCTCCAATCAGCAGCTAGCTCCCTGCTCCTGAGCTTACTTAGCTATGCTTTTTTAACAAAGGATACCAAAAGAATGAAGCAAATTGGATAACAGAAGTAAATTGGAAAGTTGTTTAAAATTGTATGTTCTGTCTAAATCATGAAAGAAACCTTTTGGGTTTGATGTCCCTTTAAATCTAAAGAGGCTGCAGTTAATTTACTAAAAATAATTAGGAACACTCAATTAAAAAATGTAACATTAATTGAAAACATCAATGGAATATCTATACGTAAGTCTAAGAGGGAGGTTGACTATATTAAAGTGATTAACCCCAACCTGGAGTCCCCGAGTGAGGCAGAGCTTCATGGCTTTTTGTGCAAATAAATTATATTAAAATGATATGAAACCCATATTTTTTCTTTCATGATGCAGATAGAGCAGCAATTTTAAGCAACTTTCTAATTGACTCCTATTATCAATTTGTCTTCGTTCTCTTTGTATCTTTATTTCAAAAAGCAATGCTTGCTGATTGGTGGCTAAATGTAGCCACCAATCAGCAAGTGCTACCCAGGTGCCAAACCAAAAATGTGCTGACTCCTAAGCTTCCATTCCTGCTTTTTCAAATAAAGATAGCGAGAGAATGAAGAACATTTGATTATTGTAGGGTGATCATATTGCTGCTTTAAAAAGGGACGCATATGAAACATACATATGTCAGGGTTCCTATAATGGAAAATTATTCAAAACATTTCTTTAAGCAGCCCTGACATATGTATTTTTCATATGTATCCATTTAGCGGAAATATGGTCACCCTAATAATGGGAGTAAATTAGAAAGTTGCTTAAAATTGCTGCTCTATCTGAATCATGAAAGAAAAAAAAAATTGGGTTTCATATCATTTTAACATTAATTTCAAGGTAATATTTCCAAGTATTATTTTAGAATTTAAGAAATGGTAAAATGTTGTATACTTACCAATAGTATCCTCAAATGGATTTACATCCTACAGGAAAAAAAAACTACAGTTATAAATACAATTAAAATTAAACTTTATTGTTATATTTATCTTTGATGTGGAATCTTTTTTATCTTTAAGATTTCTATTGAGGTGAATATCAAACAGGTGCAAACAATCAGTACATCAGAGTCTACAGGTTTATAAGACAAAATCAAGTTACAGAACGTATAACATTGTGCACAGGCAAATACATAAATCATTATTGTACAATAAAACAACCTATAAAAGTATACGAATGACTCTGAAATAGTGGTAGTAACTTGAAAAACAGCCAATGACGTACTATAGATAGACTACTGCAATATGATATAACTTGCCAATGACGTACTATAGATAGACTACTGCAATATGATATAACTTGCCAATGACGTACTATAGATAGACTACTGCAATATGATATAACTTGCCAATGACGTACTATAGATAGACTACTGCAATATGATATAGTTTGCACAAGAGAAAAACATAAATAAAATATAACACCTAATTTTTCAAATATTTCCTCCTTGTAAATAGGGGCCACATTTGGGCCTGATTTAAGTAATAAACTGCTATATGATGGAGGAAAAAAAAGTATATAACTCTCAAGGATCACACTTGGGTCCTAATAAACATCCTTAAAGGGACAGTCGAGTCAAAATTAAACGTTCATGAGTCAGATAGGGCATGCAATGTAAACAACTTTCCAATTTACTTTTATCATCAAATTTGCTTCCTTCTCTTGGTATTCTTTGTTGAAGACTAAGACAGTGCTAGTTCATGTGTGCGATATAGATAACATTGTGCTCACTCTTGCGGAATTATTTATGAGTCAGCACTGATTAGCTAAAATGCAAAAGTACAGAGATAAGTGGGCAGACTTCTTAGATACAAGGTAATCACTGAGGTAAAAAAAATATTTAAATATAACAGTGTTGGTTATGCAAAAATTGGGAATGGGTAATAAAGGGATCACCTATCTTTTTAAACAATAAACACTCTGCAATAGACTGTCCCTTTAAGTATCCTACAGCAGGATGTCTAGTAAATCTGGAACACTCATTTGTCTAAATAAAACTAATCAAATTCTGTGATCTAACACAAATATCTACTATCATAAAATAATATGTAACAAAATCTGTCTATAAAGCGCTTATAGATCTATACAGTATATGAACCTCTACTACCCTCTAGTGGAGAAGATCTGTATATTCACACAATAAATTAAGATATTGAACTATTTAATTTTAACTCAGCACTATAGATGTGCATTAAACATAAACTAGACCATATATATAGTATAAATTAAAAAAAAATAAGAGTAGACAAATAATACCATATAAGTTAGTCATGAATACAGAATAATGTCATGTTTCCAGAGTAGACTAGTGGCTGAATTACAAGTTATAGCCTTAACCTGCATAATGATAGAATAAGGGATGCTATAATTATGAACATGTGGTGAGAATAATAATATATCTTAGATATTATTTGTACATTCTAAATAATGTCATTTTACAGAACCGGGGTGGGGGGGGTGGGATAAATAAAACACAGACTAACATCTTAACACGCATTCTGAAACATGAATATAGCAATATGTACATACAATTACCAGATATATATATATAAAGCAGAACTTCAATATTTATTAATATAATAAAGTTGCCCTACACACATCAGCTATATGACAATTAAATGAAGGTTTGCTTACAGTTAAATAAAAAGGTAATTAGCTAAAGAAAACCTAACTGTTGACAGCAACTAACTATAAACTACGACAATAGGTCCTATCTATATCTAGGAACTTAACTTCAGAGTCCTCATAAAAGTTCCAACTATTGAGCAGAAGAAACATATGGTCTAAGTAGGCTGATGTTAAAATAAAAAGGTGAAGTCCATTATAAATAGTATAAGTATAGCGCTGCGGAATCTGTTGGTGCTCTACAAATAACCGATAATAATAATAATATAAACTGTTCTATCCCACACCGGCTCTTCTAAATTCATGACCCATTGTATCAGCAGAATAAATTCTGACCAAAAACACAGGCCAGTCCCAGTAACCCTCTGGCAACAAAACTCTAACCAAACAGTTGATGCAACATATCCTAGTAATCCAGGGAAAAGCTTAGTGGCCTCTTCCATAGTGGTGAACCAACATGCAGCTCGCGGTCTACGGTCAAGTAATTAGCGCCCTTCACTACTGACCTTATATAAGTAAGCTGGTCAGCTATACTAACTGGTGGGCCACCACACGTGTCCACCAACTTTTCTATCTAATCTCTCAGACAATCTACACCCTGCTCACAATGGTCACCTGCATCTCCCATTGCAGAGATCAGCAAATGCAGTGACACATCTTGGCTCACATACTGTATACTCTTGTTGTCCGAGGCTAGGTCCAACTAGCAAACAATGGGTCTCTGCCGCTCCATGGCTGCCTCCATAGTAGATTATTGCACAAAAGCACCTTCCCTCATCTTTTCAGTTTTTTCAAGCCTAAATCTTCTATAAAAATTACAATAATCTGCACAGGAAGTTCTCAGTTTTGCAAAATTAAATGAATAGGCTTGGACTTCAAATCTGATGAGTGATAAATAGTGGATTTATCATCTCTAGTGTTCAGCCATGAAAAAGAGCAGCCATCCTGGTTGCCACTCAGACACACACCCCTAAAATCAACCTTTTAACTCATATCTGGGAGTTAATCTAAGGTACGTGGTCCTAGTCATTAAGCACCTATTTATAAGTAAACACATCCAGATGCCAAGACCTTTTCAATATCAAACGCCTAGATTACGAGTCTTGCGTTAGCCTTAAAAAGCAGCGTTGAGGGGTCCCAACGCTGCTTTTTAACGCCCGTTGGTATTAAGAGTCTGACAGGTACAGGTGTACCGCTCACTTTTTTTCAGCGATTTTCGCATACCGCAAATCCCCTTACGTCAGTTGCGTATCCAATCATTTTGATGGGATTTTCCTAACGCCGGTATTACGATTGCTGGAAAAAGTGAGCGGTAGACCATCTCCTGTCCAGACTCCTACCGCATTTAGAAGTCAGTAGTTAAGAGTTTTATGGGCTAACGCCGTAACATAAAACTCTTAACTAAAGTGCTACAAAGTACACTAACACCTATAAACTACCTATTAACCCCTAAACCGAGGCCCCCCCACATCGCAAACACTTAAATAAAAATTTTAACCCCTAATCTGCCGACCGGACATCGCCGCCACTGTAATAAATATATTAACCCTTAAACCGCCACACTCCCGCCTCTCAAACACTAGTTAAATTTTATTAACCCCTAATCTGCTGTCCCTAACATCGCCGACACCTATCTACATTTATTAACCCCTAATCTGTCGCCCCCAACGTCGCCGCTACTATATTAAAGTTATTAACCCCTAAACCTAAGTCTAACCCCCCCTATTTTAAATATAATTTAAATAAAACAAAATAAAATTACTACAATTAAATAAATTAATCCTATTTAAAACTAAATACTTACCGATAAAATAAACCCTAAAATAGCTACAATATAGCTAATAGTTACATTGTAGCTAGCTTAGGGTTTATATTTATTTAACAGGCAAGTTTGTATTAAATTTACCTGTAAAATAAATCCTAACCTAAATTACAATTACACCTAACACTACACTATCATTAAATTAATTACATAAACTAACTACAATTAGCTACAATTTAAATAAATAAACTAAAGTACAAAAAAAACACACTAAATTACAGAAAATAAAAAATAATTAAATTTTTTTAAGCTTATTACACCTACTCTAATCCCCCTAATAAAATAAAAAAGCCCCCCAAAATAATAAAGTTCCCTACCCTACACTAAATTACAAATAGCCCTTAAAAGGGCCTTTTGCGGGGCATTGCCCCAAAGTAATCAGCTCTTTTACCTGTAAAAAAAAATACAATACCCCCCAACATTAGTGATGTCCCGAACTGTTCGCCCGCGAACGGTTCACAGCGAACATAGGTTGTTCGCATTCGTGTTTGTGGGCGAACACATGGCGATGTTCGATTCGCCCCTATGTGTCATCATTGTGGAAACTTTGACCCTTTATGTCACAGCCGCCTGACACATTAGAGCCAATCAACATCAGACACTCCCTCACAGACACTCCCAGCTACTCGGAATCCGCCATTTTAGACTCATAACGACCTTACTTTTTTAATGAGAGGACGTGTTATGTTTTCGCTCCTGACATTAATAGGAAAAACATAGCTAGGCTAGTGTATTTACAGTCCAGAAGGACTCCACTCATCTTTGCTGCAAGCACAGTACCCCAAAAAGCCCTTTTTAGGGCTATATTTCGTGCCGTTTTTTTTTTTTTTTTATTAGCATTTGCCTGGCTTTCAGCTGTGTGTTTAAGGCTCACAGCATATGCTGTGACTACTGCCACCACTGATATCTCCCTAACAACATTAGTTTAAATTTAACTAACCCAAAAATATAATTATTTTTCTAGTGTAATTTTTTTTCATTTTCTATCAGGCCAGTGTCACACAGCATATACTCTGGTTCATTGCTCTGTGCCAGCCAGCAGCGTTAATATCCGTTTATAACATTATTTTTAATTTAAAAAAAAAAACACAAAAAAATATTTTTCTAGTGTAATCTAATTACATTTACTATCATGCCTGTGTCTGTCAGGCTCACTCAGCATTAATATACCTCTTTTTTTTCAGTCTTTTGGTTAATTGGTCTGTGCCAGGCAGCCACCCAGCACTCATATCTATTTTTCTTTCACCTTAATTTTAATATATATATATATAAAGAAAAAGTTTAAATTTGTTTGCTAGTGTAATCAAATCTAATTTTCTATCCGGCCTGTGTGTTTTGCTGACATAGAGAGCCTACTGTGTTTACTTGCTGCCCTCCCTAGTCTATGAGCCACGACTCATATGTGTTTAACCTTTTTTTAATTCCCCCCCCCCCCCAAAAAAAATAATTTCAATCATTTTTCTAGTGTAATCTAATAGTATTTTCTATCAGGCGTGTGTGTATCCGACATACATAGCCTACTGTTTTTAATAGCTGCCCTTCCAAGGCTATCAGCCACGACTCATATGTATGTGCTTAACCTTTTTCTTAAAATTTCCAAAAAAAAGTCTTTAAATCATTATGCTAGTGTAATCTAATTGTATTTTCTATCAGGCCTGTGTCTAACTGTCTATCTGACTTACACAGCATACTGTTGTTATAATTGCTGCCCTACGTAGCAGCCAGCCAGTGCGACCACTCATAGAGTCATATGTGCATTGCACTTCTTAACATAATTTTAATATTAAAATCTAAAATTTTTAAATATTTTGCTAGTGTAATGTAACTTAATTTTCTATCAGTCCTGTGTTTTTGTCACTTACACAGCATACTGTGTTAAATTACTGCCCTACCTACCATCCACGACTCATATCTGCCAGCCTGTCTGCCAGGCCCAAGTAGTCAATTAGTGGCACCAATCACAATTTTTGTAACAGTAATAAAAAAAAAAACACATAATTTTTTGGACTGCAAATATTCAGTCTCCTAGGGCCATTGAATTTAATTTACCTCCTGCCTGCCACTGCCAGCCTTTTGTGCCAGGCCGTCTAGCCAACTATTTACACCAATCATATTTGTTGTGACAGTATTCTAATAATTAAAAATTAAAATTTTTGGTAATAGTTGCTGTGATTTGATTCCTCAGTTTGCTGGTGGGCTTTGGGTGCGGCTATTCATGCAGGCCATATAGAGCTGAAAACATTCGGTGTCATATCAGCTATTAAACTAATAAGAACAGTACTACCAAAATACAGCCAATGAAGGGCCTTAGGAAGACTGGGCCAAGGTTGGATTGTAGTATTTGGTTAGGCTAATCATGATGGCCATGTAGACCACCACCACCGAGAGTCCTGGAAGTAACAGGGATGATGAGATGAAAGAGCTAAGAATAGTAGAACTTGAAACAACAGAGTTAGCCATGGGTGTTAGTGCAAAACCGCTTGGCTTTTTTTTGGCTTTGGGTGCGGCTATTCATGCAGGCCATATAGAGCTGACAACATTCGGTGTCGTATCAGCTATTAAACTAATAAGAACAGTACTACCAAAATACAGCCAATGAAGGGCCTTAGGAAGACTGGGCCAAGGTTGGATTGTAGTATTTGTTTAGGCTAATCATGATGGCCATGTAGACCACCACCACCGAGAGTCCTGGAAGTAACAGGGATGATGAGATGAAAGAGCTAAGAATATTAGAACTTGAAACAACAGAGTTAGCCATGGGTGTTAGTGCAAAATTGCTTGGCTTTTTTTTGGCTTTGGGTGCGGCTATTCATGCAGGCCATATAGAGCTGACAACATTCAGTGTCGTATCAGCTATTAAACTAATAAGAACAGTACTACCAAAATACAGCCAATGAAGGGCCTTAGGAAGACTGAGCCAAGGTTGGATTGTAGTATTTGGTTAGGCTAATCATGATGGCCATGTAGACCACCATGTAGTAATAAGAACAGTACTACCAAAATACAGCCAATGAAGGGCCTTAGGAAGACTGAGCCAAGGTTGGATTGTAGTATTTGGTTAGGCTAATCATGATGGCCATGTAGACCACCACCACCGAGAGTCCTGGAAGTAACAGGGATGATGAGATGAAAGTGCTAAGAATAGTACTACTTGAAACAACAGAGTTAGCCATGGGTGTTAATCCAAGACCGCTTGGATTTATTTTTGTATTGGGTGCAGCTAATCATGCAGGCCATATAGAGCTGACAACATTCAGTGTTGTATCAGCTATAAAAATAATAAGAACTGTACTATCAAAATACAGACAATGAAGGGCCTATGAAGACTGAGAAAAGGTTGGATTGTAGTATTTTGTTCGGCTAATCATGATGGCCATGTAGACCGCCCGTAACAGGGATGAAAGTGCTAAGAATATTACTAATTGAAACAACAGAGATAGCCATGGGTGTTAGTCTAAGACCACTCGGCTTTTTTTTGAGTTTGGGTGCAGCTAATCATGAAGGACAGATAGACCTGCCACCATTTGGTGTTGTAACAGGTATGAAAATGCAAAGAACAGTACTACATAACCCAACCTACTTACCATGGGTCCCAGAACATATGTTTGGTTGTTATATTTTGTAAGGGTAATCATGCAGGCCATATAGACCTCCACCGATAGGGTGAGTATGAGTAACAGCTATTAAAATGCGAAGGACATTACTAATTGTATGGGTAATCATCCAGGCCATATAGACCTCACCAAATAGGGGGAGTTACAGAGATTAAAGTGCTAAGAATGGTAGTACTTAAAACACAACCTCGTTAAAATAGGTAGCAGACCACATGTCTTATTATTATAATTTTTCAGGGTAATCTGGCAGGCCATATAGAACTCCCCCGATAGGGGGGGGGGGAACAGGGATTAAAGTGCTAAGAAAAGTACTAATTGACACAAGCTAGTTGGGTCCAAGAACGCATGTTTGATTATTAGAATTTATTAGGGTAATTATATATCTAACAAATCTATCTATTTCTCTTCTATCGATTCTATCTAACTATCAATCTATGTATATCTATCTATCTATCCTATCTATCACTATCAATCTATCTTCTGTCCGGGATGTTTTGAGACAGCCACTTTGGGAATGTTAGTTGATTTAAACCCATTATGGCTTAAAAGCAGACTCTGCATCAACTATGTAATTTTCCATGGGAGTTTTGCAAGGGATCCCCCTCCAGCATGCAACAGTCCAGGTGTTAGTACCCTTGAAACAACTTTTCCATCACTATTGTGGCCAGAAAGAGTCCTTGTAGGTTTTAAAGTTCACCTGCCTATTGAATTCAATGGCGGTTCGCGAACAATACCGGAAGTTCGAGTCCGCAGTTCGCGAACCGAAGATTTTAGGTTCGCGACATCACTACCCAACATTAAAACCCACCACCCACACACCAAACCCTACTCTAAAACCCACCCAATCCCCCCTTAATAAAACCTAACACTACCCCCTTGAAGATCACCCTACCTTGAGACGTCTTCACCCAGCTGGGCACAAGTGGACCTCCAGAGGGGCAGAAGTCTTCATCCGATCCGGCCAGAAGAGGACATCCAGACCGGCAGAAGTCTTCATCCAGGTGGCATCTTCTATCTTCTTCCATCCGGAGCGGAGCGTGTCCATCTTTAAGACATCCGACACGGTGCATCCTCTTCCATCCGACGGCGACTGAAGAATGAAGGTTCCTTTAAGTGACGTCATCCAAGATGGCGTCTCTTCAATTCCGATTGGCTGATAGAATCCTATCAGCCAATCGGAATTAAGGTAGGATAAATCCTATTGGCTGATGCAATCAGCCAATAGGATTGAGCTTGCATTCTATTGGCTGTTCCAATCAGCCAGTAGTATGCAAGCTCAATCCTATTGGCTTGTAATGATAACATATTTTTATTTGACGTAGCATTATTACTCTGCATAACATTAGAATCAGCATATAACATTAGAATAATAGAAAAAGAATCAGCAGTCACGGGATACCAACGTGTCAAATCGATCCAATACGTCATCAAATGGTGCTACAGCCTCCCCTTTGGAGCAGAGCGGCGGCGACAGCAATGCCGCCGGGGGGGGGGGGGGGCGCAAGCATCGGAGGTGGAACCTCCAACAAGAATTCACAGGGTCGACAGGAACAAGCAAGGAAATCCCCGCGGAAAATCAAACACAAGAACTGATAGCTCCGCGGAACTCAGTGGTAAATATATCATAATACACACCCACACCAGGTGAATTGCATGTTCTTAACAAGGGTTTATCCTTTTGCCTGTATCATCAAACAGACTTTTTTTGAGCTTGCAAAAGACCTCCAGAGACTGTATAGAAACATCAAATTGAAAGTCTGGTTTAGCAAAGAAGCTGATAATGTTATGCAGAGTAATATTGATATGTCAAATAAAAATATGTTATCATTACAAGAAGTTGGCCTTAGAAAGAAGAGTACTTTTAACCCTAACTTGGTTAATCATAGTATTAACACATTTATAGATCTGGTGGAGAATTAAGTTAAAAGTTTACACACTAAGGTTAAAAAATGTAATCTGACAGGTGTCAATAGGAATAAGTTTGCTAATTTTTCTAAAGATGACCACTTAGCTTTACAATCACTCAAAAAAACGAGCATGTTGTATTTAAAGGGGCAGAAAAGGGCGGAGCCACTATTATTTTGGATACAATATATTATATCCAAGAAATATTGGAACAATTGAATGATCCAAATACATATAAAACGATCTTCAGCAATCCATTATTCAAAATACAGAAAGAGATTACAAGTATTTTGAATTATTCGGTTGCATGTGGCATTATTGATAAGAAGTTGGCTGATTATTTGTACATAGAAAAAAAATATTGATAAATTATTACAACCTTTGGTAGCAGAAATGTCTAGTTACATAAAGGACACGGGTCATTTTATAGAAAGAGCCAAACAAACAGAATTTACATCTAACGGATATCTCCTATATACCATGGACGTGAAGAGCTTATACACGTCTATAAAACATGAGACTGGCATTGCCATAGTCAATAAGACTCTCATGTTAAGTGGGCGATATACCAAAGCACAGTGCCAATTTGTAGAAAGGCTATTGAGTCTAATTCTGTATTGGAATTTTTTCTTGTTTCAGGATGAGTGGTTTGTGCAGCTACAAGGAACGGCTATGGGTTCCAATGTTGCCCCATCATACGCCAACCTTTATATGAATGAATTCGAAGAGCGAATAGTATATGAGAATGCATTATTCAGACAGCACGGATCGATATATGGTGGCGCTATATCGATGATGTGTTTGGCATGTGGTGGGGCAGCATTGGAACCCTGGTACAGTTTGTTAATTAACTAAATTCAGCAGTCAGAGGGTTACAATTCACATTAACATACAGTGAAGAACAAGGGTGTCAAAAGGGATGAACACATTGAAGTTTGATTTATATCATAAAGAAACAGATAGGAACACATTGTTGAAATATAACAGCTTTCACCCTAAAAGGTTTGTGGATTCACTACCAAAGAGCCAATTATTAAGGGTACAGAGAATTGTCAGCAATGAAGTGGATAAGAGCATTAGATTCAAAGAGATGGCAGAAAAGTTTTTGGAGAGGGGTTATCCACCAAAACTAATCAATAAAAAACTTAATTAAATTAAGAACCCTATCCCTAAGAAAGATAAGATGAATAAGGATGATAGGTTGTTTTTTGTTTCGCAGTATAGCCCCCACAGTAATGTGATTTCAAAAGTGATAAGGAAGTACTGGCATGTATTAAGAGAATGCAACCCTCAGGTTAAGATATTTAAGGAACCTCCATTAATGGCTTTCAGGAGAGTCAAAAACATCCGTGACCATTTAGTCAGATCAGATATAGGCCCTGCAACAAATATTAAACAGACACTTATGGGTAGTAGAAGAAATGGCAGTTTCCCTTGTTTGGGATGTATGAGCTGTAGCTCTATTATTAAAGGACCTAACTTCTACCATCCACATAGTGGTAAAAAGTATAACATCAATGGGTATTTCACTTGTGACAGTCCTTTTGTAGTATATCTGATAAAATGCCCGTGTTCCCTTTTTTATTTAGGAGAGACAACCCAAAAAGTTAGGGAGCGGATATGTCAACACCGCTCCAATATAAGAAGAAAAAACTTAGAAGCCCCAATGTCCAAACATTTTTTGTAGCAGGGACACGGGATTAGCCAATTGAGGTGGCAAGTGATCGAACAGATAAAAATGCCCAGAAACGGTGGGGACAGAGAAAAACTCCTCAAACAAAGAGAGATGTGGTGGATTTATAAGCTAGAAACCATCAACCCCAAAGGATTAAATAGAGATTTTGATCTTACTTGTTTCCTATAGTTAACTTCTGTCTCAATTAAACATAATACATTGTGCTCTTACACTTGAATTTACCTATGTGTTTATATACAGTTTAGTGTCTGCATTAGGGTTTGGTAAATTTTGAGTTACTCTACTGTGATTCTTTGACAGATACACAATAATTATATATGCAATTTAAGTGATTCATAAGTGTCCGATTATGGCTATTTTTGTAAATTTTTGAGAAGATTATTATTATTATTATTATCGGTTATTTGTAGAGCGCCAACAGATTCCACAGCGCTGAAGATGTTACATTGTTGCTATACATCCGTCAAGTGCTTGTATTGTATTATATTTTAAAGTTTATATATGTAAGCAGAGATGTTGTATGACTCTACACCAGTAGAGGGGGCCCTATACCATTGTTTTTAAATGTTTGGCGCCAAGTAGCATTTATAAGGTGAATATTGAACATATGTTAAGTATTGCATGACTAAGGGGAGATACCCCGAAACGTCTCTTAAAACTTAGAAGTGCCGGTGATTCTTTGAACTTTGTCAGTATATTGGGGTGAAGCAGTACACCTCCATCACACGAGCACTATAGATTGTTGTGCTGATCCGTGCTATTGTTTGCACTGATATCATGTGAGTGTGACATGATGCTTCACTAGTGTCTCTGACTACAGGGGTTAGTGTTTCTGTTTTACCCATTGGTGTTTATGTGTGTGTGTGTATGTGTGTGTTTATGTATGTATGTGAATGTGTGTGTATTTATGCATGTATGTGTGTATGTTTGAGGATATAGAGGTGAAAATGGTGTGGGATAAGCGCTCCAGCTAAGTAGAGCCAACCAGATTATTATGCAAATAAAATGAAATAACAAGAGGACCCAATGGTACTAAAAAAGAGAATTTATATAGCAATTTAAGTGAATAACTGGTTAATGCATACAGAATATGTTAGCATATATTCAATTACATGGGATGCCGGCATCAATAACAGTAAAACATACTAATCATATTAAAAACATAGATATACAGCCGATATAAAATTTCTAAAAGGTTCCCTGAATGTGCCTTTAAAAATATATATGAATATGAATAAACTTGATAAAGGTAAATGACTCTTAGCACAGTAAAGTTGACTCGACTAAATGTTACCAGTATTTTGTTTAAGCAATGAGATATTTGATCACAGTATTCAGTGGAGGCGTCTGATCTGTTCAGCCGTTAGGAGTAACTGTGAGTAATGGATCGGGAGGTGTGACGTCACGTCACCTGACTATTGTATTCCTCCAATCCCTGTGATATGCTTAAACACAACAAGTTTGAAAATTGTATCCAATTCTTGATTGTAATATAATTGGTTGTGTAATGGTTAGTATCAATACTTGCGAATGTCCAGTGTCCAAAAATCTGTCCAAATCTTTCAAAACCGGTTTGTTTTATCAGCAGCTCTGAATCCTATGAAGTGTTGATCCGTTTGGTTTTATGTCCGTTCTGGAATATGAAACTTGTCCTTTTTCGAAGAAGCTCCTAAGCACTTGGTTTTTTTCACTTTTAGTGTATACTAGGGCTATGATGGGAGCAAGGAAGGAACAGGAGGGCACACAGGAATTATTCATACATCGATCTCAGTGTTGATTCAAGGAGATAGAAATGAACCTGTTTTTGCGCCAATAGAACAATTCAGCAGTTGAATAGCCTTAGTGAGTACTTGGTTGCACACAGGAATTATTCATATGTCCTCCCTCTATATTAATCATAGAGATAGGGATGAACCTGTATAGTGTAACACTATCAATAATAAAATTCTAGAATGACAGGAGTAAGCAAATCTACGCGTTTCGGCAGTGTTAGCTGCCTTTATCAAGATGCTTACTATATGAAATTACTGCCTTTTTATAGGGAGTGTTTGATTCGGGACAGGTGTGGTTAGAGGATAGTCTAAATTAACCCTTAAGTGCTTCTAAGGTGAATGTCTCTGAGTTAAGTTCATAGATAGATGAGGTACACCTAATCAAAAAGAGATTTTTTGAAAGTAATATTCCATCTAATTTAACTCATTGAGTGTTTTTGAAATGATTGCCATTAGAATTAAATACATAAACAAAACATGGAATATTAAGTTAATGTTTAAATTTATGAAAAGTTTATGAAGTTTACATGACCTTCATGTTTAAGGTCATGTGAACTATATATGAGAATGTAAAGTTAAGTATACAGATATAGTTGCCTATATCTCAACATTGTACTATAACAAGTTTTTCTTTAATACAGTTTTTTGTTGGAAGTGATTTTTATATATGTGAATATACATTGCTCCAAAGGTTTTTATCATTTTATTATAATATATATAGCTGTCTTTAAGCTATATTTACATATTTTTTACTTTGTATCACATCCTCCCCTTACTCCTTAGCGTATAGACAGTTGATTCTCTACACACTTCTAGCGCTCACCTAAACCAAAGAACAACCTGATATTGCAATTTTGCAAGATTATTATAATAAAATGATAAAAACCTTTGGAGCAATGTATATTCACATATATAAAAATCACTTCCAACAAAAAACTGTATTAAAGAAAAACTTGTTATAGTACAATGTTGAGATATAGGCAACTATATCTGTATACTTAACT
Organism: Bombina bombina; assembly: GCF_027579735.1. Classification (NCBI taxonomy): domain Eukaryota; kingdom Metazoa; phylum Chordata; class Amphibia; order Anura; family Bombinatoridae; genus Bombina; species Bombina bombina. Next base: position 83,792,036 of record NC_069509.1, on the reverse strand, counting down.
TTACATTCTCATATATAGTTCACATGACCTTAAACATGAAGGTCATGTAAACTTCATAAACTTTTCATAAATTTAAACATTAACTTAATATTCCATGTTTTGTTTATGTATTTAATTCTAATGGCAATCATTTCAAAAACACTCAATGAGTTAAATTAGATGGAATATTACTTTCAAAAAATCTCTTTTTGATTAGGTGTACCTCGTCTATCTATGAACTTAACTCAGAGACATTCACCTTAGAAGCACTTAAGGGTTAATTTAGACTATCCTCTAACCACACCTGTCCCGAATCAAACACTCCCTATAAAAAGGCAGTAATTTCATATAGTAAGCATCTTGATAAAGGCAGCTAACACTGCCGAAACGCGTAGATTTGCTTACTCCTGTCATTCTAGAATTTTATTATTGATAGTGTTACACTATACAGGTTCATCCCTATCTCTATGATTAATATAGAGGGAGGACATATGAATAATTCCTGTGTGCAACCAAGTACTCACTAAGGCTATTCAACTGCTGAATTGTTCTATTGGCGCAAAAACAGGTTCATTTCTATCTCCTTGAATCAACACTGAGATCGATGTATGAATAATTCCTGTGTGCCCTCCTGTTCCTTCCTTGCTCCCATCATAGCCCTAGTATACACTAAAAGTGAAAAAAACCAAGTGCTTAGGAGCTTCTTTGAAAAAGGACAAGTTTCATATTCCAGAACGGACATAAAACCAAACGGATCAACACTTCATAGGATTCAGAGCTGCTGATAAAACAAACCGGTTTTGAAAGATTTGGACAGATTTTTGGACACTGGACATTCGCAAGTATTGATACTAACCATTACACAACCAATTATACTTTGTTACAATCAAGAATTGGATACAATTTTCAAACTTGTTGTGTTTAAGCATATCACAGGGATTGGAGGAATACAATAGTCAGGTGACGTGACGTCACACCTCCCGATCCATTACTCACAGTTACTCCTAACGGCTGAACAGATCAGACGCCTCCACTGAATACTGTGATCAAATATCTCATTGCTTAAACAAAATACTGGTAACATTTAGTCGAGTCAACTTTACTGTGCTAAGAGTCATTTACCTTTATCAAGTTTATTCATATTCATATATATTTTTAAAGGCACATTCAGGGAACCTTTTAGAAATTTTATATCGGCTGTATTTCTATGTTTTTAATATGATTAGTATGTTTTACTTTTATTGATGCCGTCATCCCATGTAATTGAATATATGCTAACATATTCTGTATGCATTAACCAGTTATTCACTTAAATTGCTATATAAATTCTCTTTTTTAGTACCATTGGGTCCTCTTGTTATTTCATTTTATTTGCATAATAATCTGGTTGGCTCTACTTAGCTGGAGCGCTTATCCCACACCATTTTCACCTCTATATCTTACAGTCTGTAATTGGAGATTTTATCAGACCATATCAGGGATTTAAGCACAGAAACCTTTTCTGACTAGCACTCACACCACCCTTTGTTTGTTTGTATGTTTGAGGAACCAGCAAATTACAGACCTCGTTACTACAGCATGGGGGGGGGGGGGGGGGTAAACAGTCTATACAGTACCACTATATACAGTACGGGGGGCTGGACCATGTCACAGACTACTGTGGTCACTTTATAAAGTACTGGGGTGGGTAGGGTCAGGCCAGCCATCTCACCGGCAGATTACAAACTGTGTCACTGACTCACTATATACAGTACTGGTGGGTTAAACAGTGTCACTATATACAGTAATAGGGGGTCAGACCATCTCACAGACTGTGGGCACAGGGTACCTCCTTTTGCATACATGTAATCTGATTCACATTTTTTTTCTGTGTTTTAGTGATTATATATATATATATATATATATATATATATATAAAATGTATTTTGTTTGTGGGGGATGGGGGGCCCTTCTTAGATTCTTGCACCTGGGCCCTGTGGTTTCTAGTTACGCCTCTGTTGCAAGACCTAAAAGGTCCTGACAACAAGGGGAGGCAAGGATTGGAACAGCTGGCAAGCACTCGGTCAAGGTGTAAACAGCTGTAGCTGGTTTCAAGAGCAACCCTACACTTGCCAGGCAGCAAGTAAACCAGCGCCTAGGAACAACTGAAAATGGAGACCAAACATCCTCCGAACTCAGAACCCTAAGAAGTTCTGGCAAAATTACATGTAGCAGACCCAAACGAAGTAAACACCTGAGTCAAGAACACACAGCCATCCTCAGGATGACACAGAAGATGTGCTTGCTAGAAGCGGCTACCAAAATGTAGAGTGCTAAACCTCCATTACAGAAGGCACACTTTAGGCAACCAAAACCGCCAGACCTACACATAGGTCTCAAAATAAAAGGAGAGCCCAGAAACTCAATGAGGACCAATGCACCCCCCAAGATCCGAAAAAACAACAGATCTCAGGACCTACCTCCAGCCGGGCCAGCCCAAGCATCGGCAGGTCTGAAACCAGGGGACCAGAAAAACTCCAGGCTCAAACAAGCAGAAAAAAATGGCACAGCCATTACAATAGTGCTCGGGTGCCATCCCGAAATACCACATGGAGACCGTCGACAAGGCCTTAAACCTAGAGGTCTAGCTAAAGGCTCAACATAGACTCAAGGCAGAGCCAGTAACTCTCCAAATGGACATAACAACCCAGAGAGCGTACCTCTCTCCAAAATAGGTTAACCCGTCTGTCCTAACCTTCTGAAGCCAGGAGATATGGACCACACTTCCGAAGGAAGGATATAAGCCCCCTCCAAGACAAAGGGGGGCCGGCAAGCGGGCCAGAAGGACAGAGCACCTGCCCCAAGGATACAGCCGTAGACTGAACCGAGAGAACTCAACTCCAACGCCCTGACCTGGAAGGAATCCCCTGAAGATCTAACTGGCTAGCACACAGACAAGGTGCCATAGCTGCAGTGGTTCCACAGCGGATCCCTTTGCTTGCAGCGTAGCGAAGTATCACACTATTTCAGTTAGCCAACCAAGGGAAACTGACCATAGGCAAAAGGCAAGCCCAGGGTGCATCGGCACCCAGAAAAACCTGGTCTACTGAACCAGATCACTAGCCCAACCAAAGGACACCGCCCAAGTTTCCTGGAACTGAGGAACCCTGGACCAGCTCTAGATCCTAACAGTCCGGTACAACCCGCAACGGGAGCCACAAAGGATATGCTGAGTGAAAAACTCATCCACCGGAAGAGCCAGAGTGAGGAGAGGTCCGAGCCCCCCAAATAAACCCAGAAACTGAAATCCCCCATCTGATATAAAACCAGACCCCCGGGAGATACCATACCATGTCCAAAGAAAATGGACAACGAGAAAAACTTGCAAGTCCTGACCAGAAGACGAGACCACCCCTTGCCAGAGTCCAACAATCCAAGGAGCTAAGGAAGCAAAGACCGAAACAAGGTCACTAGAGCCCTAGCCGCAACAGCCACCTACGAGCAAGAGCAAGGGGATACCTCGAGGACAAAGTCACTTGAACAAAGGCTAGCCTCCACATCACCCCCAAAAATACCCTAGCTCCAGGTAGAAACCCTAAACAGAGCTCAAGGAGACCACACTGCCCATGTCCCTACAAAGGCATATCCAGAGCCTGAGGAACAGGGGCGCTCTATTATGGCATATCGAACATAACTGATTGACCTGTGTCAATGGGGCCAATTCACATTCTTCACAAGTCGAAGAATTTGAATCTGAAATTTGAACAGTCTCAGTATCAGAATCCTCCATAGCTAGATAGAGAATATGCTAATATGGACTAAGAAAATAACTTAAACTGCACCTGACACCCACAATGACTGGGGCACTCACCACCTTCTAGAACCAGACACAAGCAGACTCTAATTTTTCAGTCACCACACGGTCAGGAATGTGGAAATGGAAGACGAAAACACGTCTAGTGAACCGTATAGTCCAAGAAAAGCGTGCCCACCATAAGGTCACATCACTTCCAAAGGCATTTTATGTTCTAGCCAAGAGCCCAGTTAACACTAGACATAAGCAGATTGAATCACATAACAAACATGTGATGCAGCAGGGGTTTAGCAATGTAGGTTAGATAGCAATATTGTAAGATCATCTGTTCACATCTCTTAAGTGAACATTTATAAGTGAGGAACAACGAATTATACAAGATTAATACTCACCACACTGCTGTTTACTAACTAACAAACTGCCTATTGACATCTGCTAAGGAATGCTGAGTTAACCAACTCTCTCTTCTGCTTTCATGTATGTGAATTGGGTCCCTGCATTCAAATCCTGCCAATTTTCCCTGTTTCTGTGTCATTTGTACTACAAGTCTCTCTTTGGTATGTGAATCGGGTCCCTGCTATGAAATCCTGCCAATGGAACCTGTTTCTGTGTCATTTGTATTACAAGTCTCTCTTTTGTATGTGAATTGGGTCCCTGCATTCAAATCCTGCCAATTTTCTATTTCTGTGTCATTTGTACTACAAGTCTCTCTTTGGTATGTGAATTGGGTCCCTGTATTCAAATCCTGCCAATTTTCCGTTTCTGTGTCATTTGTACTACAAGTCTCTCTTTGGTATGTGAATTGGGTCCCTGCATTCAAATCCTGCCAATTTTCCCTGTTTCTTTGTCATTTGTACTACAAGTCTCTCTTTTGTATGTGAATTGGGTCCCTGCATTCAAATCCTGCAAATTTTCCCTGTTTCTGTGTCATTTGTACTACAAGTCTCTCTTTTGTATGTGAATTGGGTCCCTGCATTCAAATCCTGCAATGTCCCCTGTTTTTTGTGTCATCTGTATTGCAAGCCTCTCTTTTTGCATGCGTCTGTATAATTATGTATTTACCCTGCTAATATCTTGCCTTTATCTATGTGATGTTCAAACCTTGCAAATACTTGTTTTTATTCCTAAATTTATAATTTCACTAATGGTTTAACCACAGCACCCGCAAATTCTATTGTCTGTTATTTTTAATTTATCTCACCCTGAATCACATTTTCCCAATTGGCCTTTTGACTGTCTTTGATCAGGTCATTACCTAATTTATTGTATTCAGCTGAATGCTCTGGCCTATAAATTTAACACTGCTATGGGGAAAGCAATGCAGGGGTTTAGCAATGTAGGTTAGATAGCAATATTGTAAGGTCAAATGTTCACATCTCTTAAGTGAACATTTATAAGTGAGGAACAACGAATTATACAAGAATTGGACATGGGATAAGGCAAGTTCTGTTTTAATACTGAGTTTTATACATTGTCAGACTATTTTGTAAAAATGTTAAATATCTTCATATTCTTTTTTGCCACCTTTTGTCTGTTTAACAAACTACTTTACTTAATTACTCCTTACCCCTCACCATCTGCACTGCTCATTAGCCCAACTCTCTTAACCTCACCTTACTTTTGTATTCATGAACTTCACACATTCCTAAAGACTCTCTCTCCCACTTGCAACTCATCACAAAAACCGCATTGCATCTCATGTCACTCTCCCTCTTGCTCATACTAGCTGCTGGCGACATCTCCCCTAATACCGGTCCCCCACATTTTCCTTGCCCTGCACACCCATGTGTACCCTTCATTAGACTTCAAAAACAAAACTCTGGTAACCCTAATCTCATTCCTCTTGCATCTAAAGCCACCACCCCCTTCACTTGCGCACTTTGGAATTCTCGCTCTGTTTGCAAAAAGCTCACTTCTATCCATGACCTCTTTATCTCCCACTCTCTCAATCTTCTGGCTCTCACAGAAACCTGGCTCTCTCCTTCAGACACTGCTTCCTCTGTTGCACTGTCACATGGGGGTCTCCACTTCAGCCACACTCCTAGGTCGGACCATAGACAAGGAGGTGGTGTTGGTATTTTACTTTCCTCTCGTTGCACCTTTCAACAAATACATCTCTTCTCTTCCCTCACATTTTCTTCATTCGAAACACACAATTCGTTTATTCTCTCCCCTCTCTATACGCGTTGCAGTCATATACCGCCCCCTGGCTCCGCAACTCTATTTTTAGATCACTTTGCCGCCTGGCTACCTTACTTTCTTTCCTCAGATACCCCTACCCTCATTCTCGGTGACTTCAACCTCCCTGTTGATAATCCCACTGCCTCCTCTGCAAAACAACTTCTGCAACTCACTTCCTCTTTCAGCTTGTCACAATTGACTGACTCTCCCACTCACAAAGATGGTCACTCCCTTGATTAATCACCCTCTTTTGCTCTATACCCTCCAATCCTTCGGCATCTGTGACACAGCTCTCTCTTGGTTCTCTTCCTATCTGTCTAACCGTACCTTTAGTGTAGCCTTCTCTGGGGTATCCTCTGCCCCGTTACCTCTTTCTGTTGGGGTACCGCAAGGCTCTGTCCTCGGTCCCCTTCTCTTCTCAATCTACACGTCCTCACTAGGTTCCTTAATAAAGTCCCATGGGTTTCATTATCATTTGTATGCCGACAATACACAAATCTACCTCTCTGCACCAGAATTATCTCCTTCTTTGCTAACCCGTGTCACTAACTGTCTCTCTCATATCTCATCTTGAATGTCCTCTCACTACCTCAAGCTAAATCTCTCCAAAACTGAGCTCCTTATTTCCCCCCCTTCTTTAAAAATCTCCACCCCCCCCATGTCTCTATAACTGTTGACAACTCCATCATTACCCCTACCTCACATGCCGATGTCTTGGGGTCACACTTGACTCAGATCTTTCTTTCACTCCTCACATTCAGTCCTTGGCTAAAGCCTGCCGCTTCCACCTTAAAAAACATTGCTAAAATTAGAAATTACCTTGCACAAGACACAACAAAGATTTTAATCCACTCTCTCATCCTTTCCCGCCTCGACTACTGCAACTCTATCCTCTCTGGTCTCCCTAGCTGCCACCTACCTCATTTGCAATCCATAATGAATGCCTCTGCCAGGCTCATCTTCCTTGCACGTCGCTCTTCATCTGCCGCACCTCTCTGCCAATCCCTTCACTGACTTCCTCTTGCCTCCAAGATTAAACACAAAATTCTCACTCTGACACACAAAGCCCTCAATTGCATTGCTCCCCCCTACATCTCAGACCTTGTCTCCAGATACTCTCCCTCCTGCCCCCTTCGCTTCGCTCATGATCTCCTCCTCTCGTTACCTCCTCACATTCCCATCTACAAGATTTCTCAAGACTGGCTCCCATCTTATGGAACTCTCTGCCTTACTCCACAAGAATCGCCCCTAGTTTTAAAAGCTTCAAGTGCTCCCTGAAGATTCTACTATTCAGGGACGCTTACAACCTACACAAACCTTCCTATCTCCACTGCTATCCCCTTAAACCCCATAGCATGTAAGCCTATGAGCCCAGCTGTTTGTAATCCACCTTCATAACAGCTGACTACAAGAGTGCAACTCTCGGCAGGACCCTTCACCCATTTGATCCCTGTAATCGTTTTTTATATACCACCCATGTTCATAGCGCTGCGGAACCTGTTGGAGCTCTACAAATACCTAATAATAATAATAATGATTAAAAAAAACCCTGTTCAATAATCCCCCTCGGGAGATATTACCCTCGATTCCAAGATACCAAAGGAGCCTCATAGAGGCCCTATAAATATACTTAATAAGTCCCGCAAAATAGTTCCTTACGGGAAACATTAAAAGTTACAATACATTCTGATGAAGTATAATTAAATGATCTTAACGGAATCTACGCCGTGGAACAGGAACACGGCCCTTCAAGTGTGACGAATAGTAGCAGCGCCTCCGCCATGGACTTGAGAAAAAAGCAGGCAGCGAAGCGAAGTTCGACAACGCTGATTGCTTGTGGAGCTGTTAATATGAGTCGGTATGGTTTCGCAGAAAGACTCTCCCTGCATCTCCGGACTCTAACTTTCGTCCAGGCTCTCAATGAGAGACTGACAGGATTACTTAAAACTCCCGTCCCATGTTGAAGAGTACTACCCTCCATAAGAGACAACACAACTTCTGACACTTCTCTGCCAACCTCCTGGGACGAAAGGCAAAGAATGACTGGGGGATGAGGGAAGTGGGAGGAGTATTGAAGCCTTTGGCTGGGGTGTCTTTGCCTCCTCCTGGTGGCCAGGTTCTTATTTCCCAAAAGTAATGAATGCAGCTGTGGACTCTTTATATTTAGGAAGAAAATAAATATTCTTAGATATGCATTAACCCCTTGAGTGCTAACGGCTCTGAACCGTCACAGAGTTTCCCACTCAGGTGCTAACGATGGCTCAGAGCCGTCACTAGCACTCTCCCACCTTGAGGGAGGATCTGGGGGCTCCCACCCGCTCCTACCCCGGCGATCGGGCCTGTATAGTGACAGGCATCGCCGGGGCTTTACGTTTAGCGTGATGACGTCACCACGCAATTTTAATAAAAAAAGACAATGATAAGTAAAGGGAAAGGGGGCATGGTGCTTAGAAGCCTGTATCTCGGGCATCTAAGCATTACAGACCCCCAAGATCCACTGTTTGAAAGGTAATGGCCTAACAGGGATCTGAAGAAAAAAAATATATATATTTTTAAAAAAATTAAAAACCCCTCAAATCAGCTTAGCAACCCAGGTGGGAAAGTGCTTAGCACTCAAAGGGTTAAAATGAGAAGCATAAACATTGACTAAGCTAACTAATCATGATTATGAACCTGTCATGTAATCATAAATATGAACACACGTTGCCAGAAAAGGATAGATCGCAAAAAAAGGATCAGCATTGTAAATGCCCCCTCAGAATAAAAAGGTTATGCTAACCAAAATCTGATGAGCTTTAATAAAATAGACGGTAATTACATCAAACTGCCACTAGATGTCAGTAAATAACAGGGAATCCCTGTAAAACAGAAAAAGACTATATAAAGTCTAACTGAAAAGCCGTTACAAAATAATAGGCTTAAAACATATAAGTTCTTATACAAAAAGGGATAGAAAATCTAACTCCCAAAAGTAAGATAGCATCGCTAGAACATGCAGAAAACAGAAGGGCGCCTCCTAGTGTAATATAGTACAGACTATATACATATGCTCATATGTGATCGACAGGTACTCACAAGTATAGCAGCACCCACTGGTGCTTAGTTACACCTACTGGGATCTCTCAGTCAGCAGAGAAACTAGTTGCATGATTTTAATACATAGTGAAACTTTTGTACACTGTGTTTTTTACATTGGATTTTATTAAAATGAATTGTTATATTTCACTTGATTGAGAGCCTGAGTTTTTTCTGTTTGGAGCAAACACCCTGGACAGAGGAGTGTGCGGGATCCCATGAGCAGTGAGCTGGGACACAGAGATCCCAGTAGGTGTAACTAAGCACGAGTGGGTACTGCTATACTTGTGAGTACCTGTCGATCACATGTGAGCATATGTATATAGTCTGAACTATATTACACTAGGAGGCGCCCTTCTGTTTTCTGCATTTTCTTAGATCTGTCTTGACTTCTGTTTGGGCAGGAGCAGCTGCCATTTAAGAATAGACACACCAGTAGAGGATTGAGACATCATTGGAGGACAGAGTAAAACCACTGGGAGTATACCCACAGCTACTGATTATCCTCAAGGACTTGCTAATCTGAGTATTTTTATTGTATGATAAGTATTTGTGTGTCTATTTGTTCTAATTTTTGTATTATACATGTGGTATATATCAAATTCCTGGTTATTAACATTTGGTTTTTAACATTTGGTCTCTATTGCGCCCCCTTGAGTGGTGACGATTAATGTTTACCAGGTTTGCATGCTAGAACACACAATCAACACAAAACTCCACAGAAAGAATAGAGCACTCCAGGACTAACAACGGAATCCTTGATTTTGTACCAGTCCTGTGGCGGGCACATCAACCCCATCGCCGCAGGTCTCAAACCCAAACCCGTAATTTAAAATAAAAAAAAAAGTACTGCGACAGATAGGGCTGTGACATATGCCAATGTTATGCCCCTGAAAAAGCTGTGTGTATGTGTGGAATTGCAGCAATGAACACACACAAAGCAAAAGTATATCCAGCCACTGTAATAACACGAACGTCTAAGGGTACACGGCTGATGATTAAACAAGTAGGACACATACCCTTCATAGAATTAATGAAGCATCAGGTCCCCTAAGGGATGTTCCCCCCTAGAAGGACGACGCTGATGCCGCTAAATTAACTTCCTATACCCCAGGAGAGCAATACCTCAACCGCCTGCGTGCCACAGAGCTTCCCACACAAAGAATAGTCAGAGTACACTAAAAGCCAGATAAAAACTTGAAGTATAAACACATAAAATATTTTTTATCAGTGAACATCAAGGCCCAGCGCTAATGGCCGCAGGCACTTAAACATGCGAGAGGGAGAGATCAAAAGAGCTGTTGAAAACTGCGCAGCCTTTCAAACACATTAGGCACCATTTTGAGTCCCTATAAAGTGGTCTAACAAGCGTGCCCAAAAACCCCTGGCCCGCAGAAATTTTTGTTTAACCCCCACCGCTGCCAGAAGCTTCGTAATGAGAGGGGCCAAAAGAGTTAATTAAAGAATAATTTGAGCTGTTCATTGTACCAAATATCCTAAGTAGGATATATATATCGGTCTCAGATCACTTTTCTGAGGGAGACAAAGGTGCCAGTAGGTCACCTTAGTTATATTCTGTCCCAGTATGAGGGATAAAAGGAATAGACAAGGACTCAGTGGCGGCTGGTGACTTTTGAAGCTGGGGGAGCACTAGCCCCGCCCCTCAGATGGCTCTGCCCATTTTAATGTGTGTATATATATATATATATATATATATATATATATATACATACATACACACTAAGTAAGACCTGACCTGATCTGATGCCCTTTTACTTCCCCATGTTTTGTATATGCTTTTAATATATACCAATAAAGTTACAAGTTTTAATCTACTCACGGCTGGATATTCCCTTGCTTGTATTTGGATATATATATATATATACACACACACATTACACAATTATATATATATATATATATATATATACATACGCCATTTTATAATACTAATTAGTTTTTCTTCATTTTAAATGTAATTGTGTAGATTTAGGAACCCCCTAGCAGCTGCTAAACCCCATAATTGAAGCTGTATACCTTCATATTAAGATCTTTACTTACAAGTTACAGTGTCCTACTCGCTCATGCTATGTTTGTTGGGCAGGGCTGGCTATACACATATGGTATGGGATCTCCCCTGATGACATCACTGCTGACTGCTCCTGTGAAAACTATGCCGAGCATCGGAGCATTTTAAAACTGCTTGTGCCTTGTTCCCAGCAGTTGCGAGGAGTCCAGAGAGCAATGAGGCATGACAATGGACAGTGGGAACATGTAGAGCACACACTCTCCCACCCCCGGCAGACAAAATATGCAAATGAGCTGTGTCTGCAATAAGCTATTCATCCATAGCAGCACTGAAGCTGTATCTCTGTCAGAATCTCACTCACAGCGTTTTCAAATCTGATCTCTTCTGCTAGTGCTGTGTGCTGTGCATTGGTTGCAGGCTGTTTATTTGCAAGATAATCTTGCAAATAAACAGCCTGCAATACACAGCACAGCACTAGCAGAAGAGATCTGATTTGAAAACGCTATGAGTGAGATTCTGACAGAGATACAGCTACAGCTTCAGTGCTGCTACGGATGAATAGCTTATTGCAGACACAGCTCATATGCATATTTTATCTTTCTGCCGTGGGTGGGAGAGTGTGTGCTCTACATGTTCACACTGCCCTTTTAAAAAGGGCGTCCTGGCAAAATCTGCTGGATATGCAGTAATAGCGAAGTTTCAGACACTGCTTTATTTAAATAAGGAACACCGCTCCTATTTAGGCTCCCCAATCTGCCGCCCTAGGCCCGTGCCTTGTCAGCCTGGCTGGCTGCTCTACATCAGTTAGCAGCAGGGTGCTCCTTAGGCTTCCAGAGGCGGGCTAGCACCAGCAGCAAGCAACAATTAGAATAAAGATGTTTGAGATTTGGTTTGCAATTAAAGTGCAACAACAAGAGAACACACTTTGTTTTACAGAGCTCCTCTCCACTCAACGGCTATCTCCTCAATGAGATTTTTGCGCCGTTGAGGGGGAGGAGCCTCGTGGGCCGTCATGTGGACGCAACAGCGTATCACAGTGAGGCTGGCTAAGGCAGTGGGAGGAGGCAGAGCACAGGCTGAAGCCCAAAACCGCACACTTCAGCCTGTGCGATTAAGGCTCTATGAGCAGTGCCGGGCTGGGAGGAGCTACACCTGCACAGTGAAGTATAGGATCACTGTGCAGGGTAGGGGCTCTCTCTGTTCGCACGTGCGATGGTTAGGTGTGTGCACAGCAGCCTGCCTGGTCGGGAGAGGAGGAGTGAGATGAGAAGCTAGTGACGTCAGCTGTCAGGCAGAGCCAAATACTGTCTGCTATGCTCTGTTGTCTGCCCGGTCCTAGCTCCCTCCCTCCTGCCTCCTAGACCTAGGCTAGTAGTAGTAAAGTATGTACAGACACAGTAATAGAGTACAGTCTCAGACAGTATACTAGGCAGTTGCTGGGGATAATAATAAAATATAAATTTTTCAGATAGGATCATAGGAGGCTATTAGAAAAATTATATTTTATTAAACAAATATTTATTTATTTTTGGCTCATTTTTTTTTTTTTTTTTGGCTCAATTTTTTTCCTCTTTGCCCTGATTGGGGGTTCACGTGCGAATGTGAACAAATGGAGGAGCCTCCACTGCAAGGACTTACCCTCCATGACCTACGCTGTGGAGCAGGCACAGTGTTCAAGGTCTGACAGCTTTATCCAGACTTCTGACAGGGACCTGAGGTAGAAAGGAAAGCAGTGTCGGCTTAACACTGGTTGCCTGATGGGGGTGCTAGCACAGATTGCTAGAAAGAGGACAGAGAAGTTCCCTGCGACCTCCAGCTGCTAACAGTTACCAATACTCTTACTACAGAATTTGAGAAAGAACAAAGGGGCGCCTCATGTGTAGAACCACCAAACAGATAAGCAGACATCCCAACCTGAAAGAACTAATTTCAGGGAGGTGCCCCCGACCGTTCCCCCCTGTCCCAATTCAGAATTCCTCAGTGCTCTGATTATGAAATAGCTGAAAATGTTATCACAAAGAGTATGTGGGGTTGGGGGGGGGGGGAACACCCCTCTAAAGACAAGATGAACCTTGCATGTATAAATATCTATATAACCATTTTATAGCTAATAAAGTTTGGGAGTCCGGCACAATATACAGTATGGTAGTCTGCACAATATACAGCATGGCAGTCTTGCAAAATATAAAGCATGGCAGTCTGGCTCAATATACAGCATGGGAGTCTGGCACAATATACAGCATGCGAGTCTGCACATCTCACCTGTATCAGGTCTGCTATGTCTTGCACCGCACTAGAGATCAGGAAGGGGGAGAAAGTCCAGAGATGAAAGCAGTAACTATTTACAGTGAGCTATAACGTAACAGTGACACCTACAGGTAGAAATGAAAAGTGCAGGCACAAATTTGATTTTCTCTGGCACTGCTCTTTCCGGGATCTTGTGTTTAATTTGCGGGTGTCAGGGAGACACTTTTTCAATGTGGAAGACTCCCGGAACTTCCGGAAGAGTTGGAATGTCCGGATAAGTAGGCATGGTGTTCTGAACTAAAAGTTGCCTGATGAAACGGCCCTTGTAGAGCTGAGAAATGCGTTGCATATCAAGGGGGATACCTGGATATCCCCTTATCCACTACTTGTTGTTTTTATTATATTGTTTTTAAATAAACATATATTTTTAAAAATTCAAGTTTAGTGGAAGCACCTTACTTGCTTGTGTTCACTTAATACTGATTGGAACACAAGCACTAGCTTTGTCCTGCGTTTGTATCCTGACCATTGGGAGAACCTGGAGTGGGTGAGCTGACAAGCCCCCTTGAAATCTATCAGTTTGTCTCTACCAGCACATAGGTGTGCTTGTTTAAAAACATAAATTATGCTTACCTTATAATTTAATTTCCATCAAGGGGAGAAGAGTCCACGTCTTCATTGATTACTGTTGGGAATTAAGAACCTGGCCACAAGGAGGAGGCAAAGACACCCCAGCCAAAATAAATACCTTAAATACCTCCCCCACTTCCCTCATCCCCCAGTCATTCTGCTGAGGGAACAAGGAACAGTAGGAGAAGTATCAGGGTATAAAAGGTGCCAGAAGATGAATTAAATTTAGGTCTGCCCATCGGAGATACAGGCAGGAGCCGTGGACTCTCCTCCCCTCGATGGAAATGAAATTATCAGGTAAGCACAATTTATGTTTTCCATCTAAAGGGGAGGAGAGTCCACAGCTTCATTCATTACTGTTGGGAACATATACCCAAGCTCTAGAGGACACTGAATGAAACCGGGAGGGTAAAAGGCAGACACAGCCTGCAAAACCTCTCTCCCAAAAACAGCTTCCGCAGAAGCAAAAACGTCAAACTTGTAAAACTTTGTAAAAGTGTGTGAGGAAGACCAGGTAGCTGCCTTACAAATTTTCTCCATAGAGGCCTCATTCTTGAAGGCCCACGATGAAGCCACAGCTCTACTTAAATGAGCCGTGATCTTTTGAGGAGGCTTATGGCCTGCTGTCTCATAGGCCAAGCGAATCAAGCTCCTCAACCAAAAGGATAAAGAAGAAGAAGAGGCCTCTGCCCCATGCGCTTCCATGATTACACCACAAAAAGAGATGTAGACTGTCTGAAAAACTTTGTAGCCAGAAGATAGAACTTTAAGGCACGAACCACATCCAGGTTATGAAGTAACCTTCCCTTAGAAGAAGGGTTAGGACACAAAGAAGGAACAACTATTTCCTGATTGATGTTATGGTTAGACACCACCTTGGGAAGAAACCCCAAACCAGTGCGAAGTACAGCCTTATCCGCATGAAAAACCAGATAAGGAGGCTCACATTGCAAGGCAGCCAGTTCAGATACTCTGCGTGCCGATGCAATAGCCAACAGGAAGAGAACCTTCCAGGACAGAATCTTAATGTCAACGGAATGCATAGGCTCAAACGGAACCTTCTGCAATACCCTAAGGACCAAGTTTAAGCTCCATGGAGGAGCAGACTGTCTAAAGACAGGCCTGATTCTAGACAGAGCCTCAACAAAAGATTGAATGTCAGGGAGCTCAGCGAGTCTCCTATGCAACAAGGCGGATGCCAAAATCTGTCCCTTTAAGGAACTGGCGGCTAGACCCTTCTCCAAACCGTCTTGGAGAAAGGACAGAATCCTGGATACCTTCACCTGTCAAGGATATCCATGCTTCTCACACCAGGACAAGTAAATCCTCCACACCTTATGGTAGATGCGACAAGTGACTGGCTTCCTTGCCTGAACTAGAGTATCAATCTTTCAGAAAAGTCTCTTGATCAAGACTAGACGTTCAATCTCCACGCAGGCATCCTCAGAGAATCTAGATTCCGATGTTGAAAGGGGCCCTGTTCCAGCAGATCCCTGCGACAGGGTAACCTCCACGGCGGAGAGGATGACATCCCCACCAGATCCGCAAACCACGTCCTCCGCGGCCATGATGGAGCAATCAGAATGGCCGAACTCGCTCCTGTTTGATGCGTGCCAGTACACAAGGTAGAAGTGGTAACGGTGGAAAAATGTAAGCTAGGCTGAACCCCCAAGGTACCGCTAAGGCATCTATCAGCTCTACCTTGGGATCCCTGGACCTCAACCCTTATCGGGGTAGCTTGCAATTAAGACTGGATGCCATGAGATCTATCTCAGGCGTTCCCCATCTGAGACAAATCTCCGTAAACACCTCGGGGAGAAGAGACCATTTCCCCGGATGGAAGAATTGCCTGCTGAGAAAGTCCGCTTCCCAGTTGTCCACACCTGGAATGTGAACCGCTGAGAGCGAGCAGCTGTGGGACTCCGCCCACTCCAAGATACCTCCCTCATTGCTAGGGAGCTCCTCGTACCCCCCTGATGGTTGATGTAAGCCACCGAGGTAATGTTGTCAGTTTGGAATCTGATGAAGCTGAACGACCCCAGAGGAGGCCATGCCTTTAGAGCATTGAAGATTGCTCAGAGTTCCAGAATATTTATCGGAAGGCTCCTCCCGGGACCATTTATCGGAGAGACTCCTCCCGGGACCATTTTCCTTGTGCTATCCTGGCACCCCAAACAGCTCCCCATCCTGCCAGACTGGCATCCGTGGTCACAATCTCCCAGGACGGTCTCAAGAAGGACGTCCCCATGGACAGTTGCTCTGGATGGATCCACCAAGAGAGGGAGTTCCGAGTCCGTCCATGGATCTGCTGGGACAGATCTATATGATCACCATTCCACTGTCTCAACATGCACAGTTGAAGAGGTCTGAGATGGAACCTGGCGAATGGGATGATGTCTATGCTTGAAACCATGAGTCCGATCATCTCCATTCACTGAGCCACTGAGGGGCTTGAGGAGGACTGAAGGGCAAGACAGGTGGACGCAATCTTCCTGCATCGATGGTCTGTGAGAAATATTCTCATGGACATAGAGTCTATTATCGTGCCCAGGAACTTTGCCCTGTTGCTGGGAACCAGGGAACTCTTTCCTGAGTAGATCTTCCAACCGTGAGATTGGAACAGAATAAGAAGAGCCCTTGAATGATCCTCTGCGAGACTGAGCGAAGGCAACTGGACTAGGATGTCATCCAGATAAGGCGCCACAGCAATGCCTCTGGATCTGGCCACTGCAAGTAGCGCCCCCAGAACCTTTATGAAGACTCTCGGGGCCGTCGCCAGACCAAAAGGAAGGGCCACAAACTGGAAGTGTTGGTCCAGAAACGCAAATCTTAGGAACTTGAAGCAGTCCCTGTGAATTGGCACATGAAGGTAAGCGTCCTTCAAGTCAATAGTCGTCATGAACTGTCCCTCTTAAACTAGGGGCAGGATAGATCTGATCGTTTCCATTTTGAAAGATGGAACACTCAGAAACTTGTTTAAACACTTTAGGTCCAGAATTGGGGCGGAACGTGCCCTCCTTCTTTGGAGCCACAAAAAGATTGGAATAGTACCCTAGACCCCATTCTGCTTGGGGTACTGGTACGATAACGCAGAGAGAGGCGAGATCTCTCACACACTCTAGAAAGGCCTCTCTCTTTTCTGGTCTTGAAGAAAGGTTTGACAGGAGGAATCTGCCCCTGACCGGATGGGATCTGAACCCTATCCTGTAACCCTGGGTGACCACTTCCAGAACCCAAGGGTCCTGCAACCAGACTTCTGAGAAGAGAGATAATCTGCCCCATACTTGGGTCCAGAGACCAGTCTGGGGCTGCCCCTTCATGCCGATTTCGTCTTGGCGGGCTTCTTGCTCTGCTTAGACTTGTTCCAAGATTGTGCCTGCTTCCAAGTTCTGCTTTCGCATCGGGCTGCTGTCCCCACGTAAAGTAGATCCCTTAGGCTTAGCCTTCTTATCCTGAGGTAGGAAAGCTCCCTTGCCTCCTGTAACTGTGGATATGATCGAATCCAACCCTGGACAGAACAGAATCTTTTCTTGAAAAGGCAGGGACAACAGACTCGATTTAGAGGTCATGTCCGCAGACCAAGACTTTAGCCACAGAGCCCTGCGAGCTAAAACTGAAAAACCTGACACCTTAGCGTTCAGGCGAATAATTTGCATATTGGCATCACAGATGAAAGAATTGGCAACCTTCAGCGCCTTAATCTTTCCTGTATCTCGTCTCCCCCCTCGACTATTTCACACAGGGATTCACACCAATATGTTGCAGCTCCAGCAACCACAGCAATGGCCGCTGCTGGCTTAAAAACAAACCCCATGTGCTGAAACATCCTTCTTAACAAGTTTTCCAGCTTTTTATCCATGGGCTCTTTAAACGACGAACTATCCTTGAGGGGAGTATTTGTCCGCTTCGCGAGCATAGAGATCGCACTATCCACCATAGGGACGGTACCCCACAGCTCAAGCTGAGAGTCAGGAATGGGGAACAGTTTCTTAAAGGAAGGAGAAAAGGAAGAACCTAATCGCTCCAATTCATTCTTAATAATATTAGCCATCTTAACGGAAACCGGGAAAGTCTAAGGTACTACCCTGTCCTCGTATACCTTATCTAGCTTAGGAATTGAAGGTTCCTCCGGAATCTTGGGCTCCGGAACCTCCAGAGTAGCAAGCACCTGCCTCAGCAAAAAGCGCAAATTCTCCATCCTAAACCTAAAATCAGTCTTCTCCGCAGCGGGAGGTTTAGATGACACGGACTCCGACCCAGAAGGGGCCTCCTCCGAGGAGTCGGAGTGGGCCTCGTCATTGTATAATGCCTCTGGGGTTTCCATTGGCATAGACAACCCCTGGGCCGGGCCGCCATGATACACCCTACGCTTGCGCTTAGCAGAACGTGGTAAGGCATGGATTACGTTTGAAACTGCCGATTCCAGTTGGTCCGCAAAGTCTGGCGGCCAACGAATCTCTCCCAAAGGAGTAACGGTTGGAACCCGGGGCGCTGCATGTGCAATTGGAGATGAATGCAGGGAACGCACCTCACGGGACAAAGAACCCTCAGAGGTAGACGGCTCAGTAGTACTAGACATCCGTTTACATTTAGATGTTGCAACTTTATCAAGGCATGTGGAACATAGTTGAGCAGGCTGATCTACCAGAACCTCCTCACAATAAACACAGGAATGAGACTTTGTTAAAGAGTGAGAACCCTCTAACGCGTCAGAGTGCTCCATAGCTTGCGCTTTTATTACGGACTAGCTTAACTTATAAATAGGCACCTTTATACCTCAAATTGCCGGGGCACTCACGACCTCCTAGGACCCGGACTACAGAAACCGTTTAGTCTCCTGCGCCACTGATCAACAGGAAGAGAGATAGGCACACCCGGTCACATGGAATCCCTGGCAGGACTGCCCCTGCACTAAGGAGGAAACGCGCCAAAAAGGACCGTGCAATACTCCCGTCAGTAACTTGAAAGTTCCACACATCTCGCACATAACGCAGCAATGACACAATAAACAATATCATGTATAAACCCCCCCTGTTCAATAATCCCCTTTCCAGTAATATTAACCCTTGATTCTTTAAAGATTAAAGGTGTCACACTGTGACCCTGTCTTCCATGTTATCATTATGAATAAGAAATGAAACTATCTTACCAGAATCTATGCCGTGGAACAGGAACACGGCCCTTCAAGTGTGACAGGTTAGTAGCCTCGCTCCTTACATGGACTTGAGTGCAGAAAGCAGGCAGCAAAACTCGTCAACGCTAATTGCTTGAGGGGCTTTTAATATGAGTCGGGATGGTTTCGCAGAAAGACTCTCCCTGCATCTCCAGACTCTAACTTTCGCCCAGGCTCTCACTGAGAGGCTGACAGGACTACTTAAAACTCTGGTCCAAATGCGAGCACTACTCTCCATAAGAGACTACTCCGAATCCTCTGCCATCCTCCTGTGACGAAAGGCAAAGAATGACTGGGGGATGAGGGAAGTGGGGGAAGGTATTTAAGCCTTTGGCTGGGGTGTCTTTGCCTCCTCCTGGTGGCCAGGTTCTTAATTCCCAACAGTAATGAATGAAGCCGTGGACTCTCCTCCCCTTTAGATGGAAATAACACAGGGATCATCTGGAGTGGGTGAGCCGATACGCCCTTAAGTATATCTGCCTGTATCTAACCAGCAAATTAGGGTGCTCAAACGAAATGTGAGTATCCATTTGGCTCATTCAGAACACAGTGCCTACTTATCTGTTTGGTGGTTCTACACACGAGGCGCCCCTTTGTTCTTTCTCTCATTCTGCAGCTTATCCGGATTTGTCTGTGAGGAGGAGGCAGCCATCACCTGCTTACTAATTTTGTGAAGATATTTACCTTTGGAGGAGTGTATAACACTAATCCTGGGACTTTGATTTTAGTGCTCTGTATGTATATAGCATATATTGGTATATTGTGTATTATTCCCACTTAACTTCCTCTATTTTTATCTTACACACCTAGTATATGCACCCCCTTTAGTTTCTGCTTATTACTCAATACTCTTACTAAGAGGTTTACATGGACACAGCATTAACCCCAGTCCTATCTTGAAGGGAAGCTACACATTAAAGGACTCCATTTTCTTCGGAGCACCATCTTCCCCTCCTCCTAGTTACAGTGCAAAGAATGACTGGGGGAGTATGGGTAGTGAGAGGATACTTAAGCTCTAGCTGGCGTGCCTTTTCCTCCTCCTAGTGGCCAGGCGCTGAATTTCCCAACAGTAATGAATGGAATCATGCCATTGGAAAGAAAAAAAAATACTTGGTATTCATTCTTTGCTTTCAGGGAGAAGTTCCATGGAACCTTCGCTAACCAGAAATCTTCTGCATCAATGTTAATTCTTGAGCCTCATCCAGCACATTTGTCCATACAGGTCTTGAAGCTCAGTGATGCATAATAAACATTGAGGTAGTGAGATACCCCCCTGAAACAGTGATCTGTAATCACCTCCACTAATGCTACACATAATAGAATAGGAATGTTGTATTTCATAATGGTTAAAGCACTATAAAGCAACAGAACATATTTCATTGCTATTTTGGTCACAAAATCCTTAAAATGTTTGCATTATGATAAACAACATTTTTACAGTTAGAAGGATTTGTAGTTGTTTACCACACCAAGTTGTTTCCTTGTACTGCAACTGGCTTCTATTATGATTAAAAAAAAAGATTTTTTTTTTTTTGCAGTAAATGTACTAAATCATATTTCTTCACTCCTGTGTAGTACTTTAAAAACCTCAAAGAAGGTGTTACCCTCTGTCTATTAACCTGCACACTGTCCTGATTTATCATTGAATGACTCCACTGCTTGACAAATATAAGCATGGGACCTTGAAAATAGGTCCTGGAAAAAAGTAAAATGTCATGACCTTGCTCTTAGGTTGGAAAGAGATTCTAGACTCACAGTTTAGTGCTCTTTTCCTCCTTCACCCCCCCCCCCCTTCAAATAACAATTGCAGCATACTGAGCACTGGTGCTGCTGTTCCATGTAATTAAGGGATGATTTAAAAGCAGCACTACCTTAAAAGGGACAGTAAAGATCTTGACATTTTAATATAAAATATTTAGTTATGCATAATGAAACCACTACAAATATATTTTCATTGTTTATTTTGTCAATTTGTTTTATTTTCAGATTAATTACATGAGCAGTTTCAAATTCTCAGATCTTGAAATGCATCCTGCTGACTTATCAAGGATATAACCCTGCTACATATCTGCCCCTAAATAGTCTACCAAATAACTGTAAAACAGACTAAAGCCCAGATTGGCTCCTTTAAATAAGGAAAATGGTGGGTGGCTGTTAAAAAATAAATGCAGTAAAAAGGATGTTAATTTGTTTTAAAAACATTAAGACTTGGCTGATATATTATTCTATAGTAAAACAGAAAGGTCTTGTAATTACAAGAAGTTTAGTGTCCCTTTAAGAACTATTCAACCACAGAGCAGGGGTTTTAACCTTAGAGGTCGATTTATCAAGCTGCGGCAGACAGGGGCACATATATGCACCCCTGTCCGCCGCAGCTCGCCTCTGGCAGGCTGAATTCCCCTGGCGGAATGCAGCATTGCACACGAGCACTATTTCGCGCTCACGTGCAATCCCGCCCCCTACCCGCACACAGTCAATCACGCACGGGCAGTATCTGTCAATCTCCACGGTCGGAAGAGACCGTGGAGTTTGAAATTTGCCTCCTAAGAGGTGGCGAAAGGGTAGGGAAGCAGCAGTCTGATGAACGCTGCTTGTTAAATATGGCGTGCAGGTTCTCTTGTGAGAAACCTGCAGTCGTAAGCAGGCGAAAGCCTGCCGAAGAGGTTGATCGACCCCTTAGTGTCCATCTGTAACACACAATGTAGTGATTTCAATACTAGAGACATGGCAGCACTAATTTGATTATTGTTTAGGTCTGCTAGAGATAAGGACAGATATTTTCAGTTTAACACCAAATATATTAGTTATCAAATAGGTATAATTATTGACGCTACTTCTTCCAGTGAGAAAAACAAAGTGCATACTGTGTAATGTAAAGACACCACAGTGGTCAGATGTGTGCAAACATTTAAACACTCAAAAGAAATGAAACAGTAATCTGTACAGCAATAAAAGAGAGACAAATAATGCATATTATTTTTTTTTTTATTTAATTATTCTCCAAGTACCTCTTAAAAAAATTTACAAGACAGCATCGGTGGGATATGATTAGTGACAGAAGTGTTCAGATGGGCTGCTGTGCTTCATTTTTTTATATTTTTGCATTTTTTTAAGAAAATTTACATATTTACAAAGAAATTAACCTCTTTAGTACAAAGGACGTGAGAAATAAAAACAGACAGTAGAAAAGCAACATCAACAAAACCTTGCGTTCCCTGGATGAAAGCAAAATGTTTATGCCCAGGTTCTATACAAGAACTACATTTAAAGGCACTCTGTGACATACATCTGCAATACAGACACAAACTTTAGCACTCGTTAATAAAACGTGTTGTGTTTTTTTTTTCTTCAGGACAAAAAGGACAACATGTACCAAAATCAATTATAACAACAGTTTCAAGATACTAATGTAACACTTTACTTTGGCTTATATCTGGTTCATAGATTGCTAGTAAACTCATTAAAAAGGTAACAGAGGTATGCGTCTAAGCAACAGACCATCTGCTTTTGTATCCTAGCTTTCAAAATACTTTAGTTTATAATCAATTTTAAGAAAACTATATGAGTATGTACAGATTTACATTAAAGGGACAGTAAACTCAAAATTCAACTTTCAAAATGCAGATTGAGCATGCAATTTTAAACAACTAGTTGCGGATTTGTGGCTGCATTTATATGCCTCTTGCTATTGGCTCATCTGCTGTGTTTAGCTAGCTCCCAGAAGTGCATTGCTGCTCCTTTAACAAATAATTAGAATACCAAGAGAATAAAACAAAGTTTAATAATAAAAGTTAATTGGAAATAAATAATAATAATATAAAAACTATTGTGGGTTTAATGTCCCTTTAATGGCAATGCAATGTTGCAAAGGCCCCTTTCTCTATGTAGCTTTTCACTCACTGATTAACAAAACCAAAATGACAGACGTTGAAAATCACACTTTAAAGGTTTATGCAACAAATTATATTAAAATGATCCCTAAAAGTGTATTGGTGAACATTAAAAAATTAAAACAGAGGATAAAAATGGGAGACTTTACAAAAATGTGGTTAGAAGATATTAAGTTACATAATAAATTTGACATATGCCAGTCTCTGTAGGTTAAATTGCAATGTTACCACTTGGAAACATTGATTTTAAATAAAATACACGCAATATATACAGTATGAAATGTCATTTTATATTCCAATTCCTTAATAAACTGTTAAGCAGCAGCTATACTAAGGAGCCATGCTAGATTGCTGCCAGATGAAAAGAAATACCATTTAGTATTGTCAAAACATTTCCAATAGGTAATAACAAAAAAAATGTAAAAAGGTATCAGTGGCAAATAACATGCACTATTAATATATTCTCTTAGAATGCATAATATATAGACAGTTCACTACAGCAGTTCTGGTAATTCAAAAACAGATTTTTATTGGCCCCAAAATCTTAGATAACTTCAGGATCATCCAACAAATAAGGTCACTTATAAATACAGTATAAATGTAATGTTTAAAGGGATATTAAACAGTATGAGATTGTAATATAAAATGTTTAATTGTGTGTAGTTAAAAAAAATTGTAATATACTTTCATTATTTATTTTGTCCCCCTTTCCTATAATTTAACTGTTGAGTTTTATTTTGAAATTACACTGCAAACAATTAGGAAGAGATATAAAACAGGCAATACAATAGACAAGGTTGTATGGATTTCCACTCTGCCTTGTTTATGCAAACTCTATTGTGTGGTTAATATAATATATTGTTCCCTTATTTTCTCAGCAGAAGACAGAGATCAATAGAAAACTAGTTCAAACATGGTGGCACCCATTACATTATACAAACTAGAGTAGGGGTCAGCAACCTTGGACCCCCAGATGTTTTTAAACTACATTTCCCATGATGCTGAGATACTCATTAAGCTGTCTGAGTATCATGGGAAATTTAGTTCCAAAACATCTGTGGGCCCAAAGTTGCTGACCCCTGATCTAGAGTACTTTAAAGAAACTAAACTTTTACACATATCACTATTTAATAATCAATATTTAAACAACTAATATAATGGCAACAATACAGCTACATATTGTTATAAGGCTAATCTTTGCTCTGTGTGCATCTTTATGTGTAACATACATTAAAGGGACACAAGTCAAAATTAAACTTGTATGATTCAAATAGAGCATGCAATTTTAAACAACTTTCCAATTTATTTCCATTAACAAAATGTGCACAGTCTTTTTATATTTAAACTTTTGGAGTCACCAGCTCCTACTGAGCATGTGCAAAAATTCACAGAATAAACGTGTATGCATTTGTGATTGGCTGATGGCTGTCACATGGTACGTGTATGCATTGGTGGTTTGCTGATGGCTGTCACATGGTACAGGGGGAGTGGAAATAGACATACCTTTTAAAATTGTCAGAAAAAAAAATCTACTACTCATTTGACGTTCAGACTAAGTGCTATTGCATTGTCTTGTTATATTGCATGTGCTGATTATGCAAATCTACTGTGTTGAATGGTCCTTTAACTGCTTAATATCCCTTGAAATCATCTTTAAATCGCTGTTCCAAAATGACACAAGTAAGCATACTCATTGGTTGCAATCTGGTTCGATAAATAATTCACAATTTGATTTTTCTTCCCTGCATGCACTGAGTGTATTAAGGGGTCTATGTCACTTCCATTAGCTTTTCTCAGATGACATGGAGCATTCTTCACTGTATGGAGTCAGCTATTATTACTCATTGCTGCCTTTCTCCAGCACATTAATTTATGGGTCTCACTATAGATCACTTCTACAGCTGGTTTCCGCTGCTTATTTCCTCTCACTGCCCCTTGTATGTTATGTGTGAAGAATGTTCACTTAATGAATATAGATCACAAAAGTGAACCAGCCGTGGAACTCCCATTTTTAAGACTGGGGGAAAAGTTATTTTTTTTAGCTGCAATGCTTCCTTCTACAGTTAAAGGGACATTATACACTCGTTTTTTCTTTGCATAAATGTTTTGTAGATAATCTATTTATATAGCCCATAGTTTTTTTTTAAATGGATAGTTTTGCTTATTTTTAAATAACTGCTCTGATTTTCAGACTCCTAACCAAGACCCAAAGTTTTAGGAGAATACCGACGTATACCTACTCCAGCTTGCTTCTTTTTGTGTAAAGGGTCTTTTCATATGCAAAGGAAGGGGGAGGGTCCGATATTTCCCACTTGCAGTGGGTGTTCCAGTAACCTTTTAAAAAGAGCTAAAAACTGGAAGCTTCTAAGTAAGTCTTTAAATGGTTTTATACTGGATTTTTATGTATCTGTGCATATTATTCTTTATAGTAGTGTCTATTACATGCAGTTATATGAAAATGAGTGTATACTGTCCCTTTAAATGGTTTTATACTGGATTTTTATGTAATTATCTGTGCATATTATTGTTTATAGTAGGGTCTATTACATGCAGTTATACGAAAACTGGTGTATACTGTCCCTTTAAGATATTTATCCTTTACCATTTTTCTCTACAGAAACAAATTGCCTGCCGAGTGGCATTATGAAGTGGTTGGGGATAATGTGTAATACTTTGTAATAGGTTTATATTCTTCTATCTAAAGCACAAATTAAATTGCATCATTTAAAAAAATTATTAAATATTTGATGCAATAAACATTGAAAATGTTATTGTTAGTTCATTTTAGCCGGGTGGTCTGTAAAATCAGCAGGTGGTGCACCCATTAAAAAGGTTCTGAGGAGAACACTGCTTTATTATAGTGGTAAGCAAATGATTATTTAAGGGCTGCATCGCTATTCTAGTTTTCGGATTAAGGTAGATCAGTCCATTTTCGTCACTAGAAAATATTTTAAATATATCCACAAAACACCTCTCTGTTACTCATATTCTCACCTAAATTCAATTACATGGATACAGTGGACGTGAATACTTTTCCTGTAGGTTCAAAAACAGTTAAAAGGGGCCCTGCGGCCCTCTTAAAGGGACACTGTAGCTAGAAAAAGTACAATATTTAAAAAAGAAATGCCTTAAATTGCATTTTGCCACATGTATGTATTAAACATTTTGCAGCTAAAGAAGATAAAATAGAAAGTTGATGCAACAAGCCAGGCTCTGTAGTGAGTCACTGAAATCACACTCCTTACTGCTTTATGACAAGTTGCCTTAGCTGCTTAAACTTGTCAGAGAACAGTAAGGAGTGCTGCAGAGATTAGTTTGTTACTGAGGTAACCCTGTGCTGGAATAATCATCAACTAGAGCAGGGTTTAAAGTGGAAGAGAGGTAGGCAGCTGCCGCTTAATATTTTTATTTTTTTGTATCCCTACACAATGTAAGACAGAAAACTGCTGCCTTCTATGATGTAGTCAATATACTGTGCTCTCACTATTACAGCCAGTGATGCCTGGTTGCTGAGTAGCTGGTTCAGCAGATGCTCTACAGCAGGCTATCGAGTGTAGAGAAATACTGAGCTGTGTAGAGAAGGAACACCAGGCTCATATTGTGCAGGTTTTAACACAATTTTAAAAAGGCATTGTAAAAAGAATAACTAAATACTTAACACGTAAGTGTACTTTTTTTTTGTAAATTATTTAAGCAGAACATTTTATGATATAATATTGTTCACTAGTTGTTAAAAAAAAATCCTTTACTTTTAGTACAGCCTTGAATGGACGGAAAATATTTTTTAATCAAGCAATTTTTTTTCTTTAAAGGGATACTAAACCCAATTTTTTTTCTTTCATGATTCAGATAGAGCATGAGATTTTAAGCACCTTTCTAATTTACTCCTATTATCAATTTTTCTTTGTTCTCATGCTATCTTGATTTGAAAAAGCAGTACTGTAAGCTTTAGAGCCAGACCATTTTCTGTTCAGCACATGGGTAGCACTTGCTGATTTGTGGCTAAATGTAGCAAACCAATCAGCAGCTCTACCAAGGTGCTGAACTAAAAAATGGGCCGGCTCCTAACCTTTTATTACTGCTTTTTCAAATCAAGATAACATGAGAACAAAGAAAAATTGATAATAGCAGTAAATTAGAAAGTTGTTTAAAATTGCATGTTCTATCTGAATCATGAAAGAAAAAATGTGGGGTTAGTATCCCTTTAACTGTAAGAACAGATTAAAAGGTGCATGTTCCACAAATGTTTACGTAGAGGAAAATATTAGTTTACAATATTTTTATTCTGGAACTATATGCTATACATAGTCCTGTTTTACCAAATTGTTATACTCTATAGGCTTGGTTTTACAGTACTCCGGTGCCGTGTGGGCAAACTGTTATAGTCAGAGATAGCAACTTGAGTATTGTGGCTGTATATAGTTATATTTGATTGAGAAAAGATTATTGCAGTAAATACAATAGAAAGAATACAAGCTTTTTTCTTTTATAATAAATACGAACGCAGTATGACAATATTTAACAATCATATAGAATGTAAGACGGCATTAAACATTTGCATCTTGTTACCAATATATATCATTTTATAGCTAACCATCTATCAAAAGATTAAAGCTTACTGTAAGGAATATGTTGAGAACCCAATTATATTTTGGGCAAAGCTAAAAAAAAAATGAATGGGCCAATTCCACAAAAGGCATTTTGTAGTATAAAATGTTCACTTGCAGCAGACACCCAAAAGTTTTACACATTTAAGTGCTTTGGTGTTTTAAATAAAAATTATATATTACATTTAATGAATTAGACAACCAAAAAAGGAATCTTTACCTATAAAAACAACAACTTATATCGGCATGTTGCAAACTTAAATACCAATATTTACAGTACTTTATTTTGTGAATTAACATACAATTATAAAATAGTACAATTAATGCATCCTAACAAAATACATGAGTTGCCTTACTCCACTGTCAAGTGCCAGCATAGATTTCAAATTGCACTGCTATATCCTAAATCAAATATATCTGAACATGGAAAATAGTTAGATGTTAACAAGCCACAAATACAGGAAAGGAATCAAGATGCTTCAAATAAATTAAATTTGATGGAAGATTTGCTCAACAAAAACCAACAACAATAAGAACATACTGTTTATCCAAATCTGCAAATTCAAAGCATACAGAGTAAAATGCCATAAAGGAAAATATTTTCTTAGGGGACTTCCAGAAATACAATAAAATGTATGTAAAAAATGTCCTTATCATGAAGAATATCACAAGAAAAAGGGGAGGACTAATACTTCCATTTAAAGGGATGGTCAAGTCAAAATTAAACTTTCATGATCCAGATAGAGCTTGCAATTTTAAGCAACTTTGTAATTTAATCCTATTATCAATTTTTATTCGTTCTCTTGCTATCTTTATCTGAATGTAAGCTTAGGAGCCGGCCCATTTTTGGTTCAGCACCTGGGTAGCGCTTTCTGATTGGTGTATACATTTAGACACCAATCAGACAGCGCTAACAAGGTTCTGAACCAAAAATGGCCCGACTCCTATGCTTATATTCTTGCTTTTTCAAATAAAGATAAAAGAGACTATTCCTTTAATGGGAAATAAAACGGATGCACAATATATATTTTGTTCGCCAATAATTAAAACTATCCTTAAAAATGTATATTTTTTGTATGATAAAAATAATTAGTTAAAAGTACCTCTTTTGCAGCCTCCAGACAGCCAATCAACACTTCTATTCTCTCACTTTTTTTTTTTTTTTTATAAAAAGGCAGAAGAAATACAGCCAGTTAGAGACTTCATCTCTCCAGGGATGGGGTACCTTGGCCCTCCTGAAGTTTCAGAACTACATTTCCCATGATGCTCAACTGGACTTTGGAGTGCTTAAAGTGAAGGTAATGTTTAGTAAATCCAAAGATATCAATGCATTATTTCATCATACCATAAGCAAATCGCTAACTTTATTTTATAGATTTTTTTTTTTATTTAGATTTTTTTATAGCTATATATTTCCCTACCGTTTCGACGATAACTCCTCCCAACCTCTATTTCCTGATGTTATGTGCGGTGACGTATAGAGCGGTCCTACCCGCTCTATACGTAATCTCAGAAGCGTGTTCACGATGAACAGTCTAAGTGTGCATGCGCGAATCGGGGATTTCAATCACCACTGTGCATGTGATACGTGTAAATTGTATGTGGATTCCTAAATAAAACAAGTATGCATGCGCAAAACGGGAACGCTCCTGTATTCACAGATGCTGAATTAGATTGTAGCGCATGCGCAGATCATCAAGTAGGCGGATGACGTGGGGTCATGGCCGCCTAACGGCCAGATTTTCAACTGGATGATCTAAAAACGTGACCAAGACAGATAAAAAAAAAAAAAAAAAAGGGTTGAATTTGCGGACCGGCAAAAAGGGAATTTAAACGGCGATTACTGGATTTACAATACATTTAAAAAAAATAAATAATGGATGAAACTCATATTAATTTTGAACAAAGAATTATATTTGGGATCAGCGTCAAGGTAACTTTACCTTCACTTTAAGCATCATGGGTAATGTAGTTCTGAAAAATCAGGAGGGCCAAGGTTCCCCCGTCTTAAGCCATTACAATGAGGGAGAGAATCAACTGTGTGCTCTCTTCCCCAGCCTTAATAACATGCAAGAACCAATCATAATTTAATAATAATTTTTAAAAAAGGGAGGCGGCATCAGTTTCATGTCCTGTTAAGGTTCAGCCTAAAATAATCTTTTAATTTTACCAAAACACAAAGTACCTGCAATTCTATGCCCTGCTTAATTTGTATGTAAAGCTGAAATAGTTTATTTTAAATTATCACAAAAAGGCATGGCAAGCCAGTCTAGAACATAAAGTAAATAACAGGAAACACATATAAATTTTTTTCTCTTCAAAACAAATGCAGTGCACAAGAGAGCCCTCTATTACGAAAACAATAAAATTAGGTATATATTATATTAAGTGATACCTGCATAAGGTCAAAGTGTGCTTACACTCGGAACTATGGCAACTGCATCTCTTAAGATACAAAGGAAAAAAACAATAATGAAAAAAAAATAGACTATACAGAGCTGACCAGATTTTGCAATTAAATAAATTAAATTGTGGTAAATATTTTAAAGTTAAGAAAGAGAGAAATTAAATGCATAATAAATGATGGACGCATTTGGTGACTTCAGCACCTTAATTGTTTAACATTTACATAAGAGCACTGTGACATTGGAAATTCTTTCCATTTTATTATAATGTATAAAAATATGCAGCTTTTATAAACAAGGTTCTATTACAATATCTAACTTAACTGTACACTGCTACATTACATTTATTACTCCGAGTACAGCAGAATCTGAAAATCGCCACTGGCAGGTTCCATTGACCAGTCACTAACATCTGTAGTTAGTCTGGTTTCTGTGGCGATTTACATTTTAAAACATGTACCCCAAGTATTACAGCATGAGACTGTTGAGAGATTATGTGATGTTTTCAGCACATATTTAATCCATTATAGTCTTTCATAGGCCTTCTGTTATTACGCAAACCTCAAGGCGATGGTTTTAATCAATTTTTTCAACTTTGCCAATGATTTTCTCTTCATAAATGGGTAAAACAGTATCATCCTCTCGCACCTCCTCAAATACCACACCACAGTCGAATTCATCACTCACTTTCTTGAAGTAATACCTGCAAAATAAACTATTTTTAGTTATGTGAAATAAAATGACCAAATCACCTAGCAGAATATACTGCATGAACACAGCAATTACAAGCACACATATAAAATGCACTTGGATCCTTGATATAAGCTGTGAAATTGACCATGCGAAGTTTAATTAAACTTATAATTTAGTATATTTGATTTTCCTGGCATAACCGGTGGGAATTCACCTTCGCAATTAAAGTCATAATATCATTTTATACAAAACTGTCCTTTTTTTCCCTCTAAAGCTAAATTTACTGGGTATGTATCCAGGATTTGGTTGTTTCCTTATCACAATGTTCAGCCTTTGTTAATTTGGCATTCACATATGCTATATGCACACACCATGTATAAAAGTAAAAATAAAATGTGCATTAAAATGAAAACACAGATTTGCTTTCAGAGGTCAGAAAGATTACTACTGTGGTCTCCTTTCATTTAGGAGATAACCTAGCCATGTTCTGGAATTGATTTCTGCTTCCAGGTAGATATTGAAATTCCTGTAATCTCTTCTAAAGAAGACTGATACTCCTTTAGATATCTCGTCAACCCCTTTAGCATGTAAGCCTATAATCCCAGATGTTTTGTAGATCACCTTCATGATAGCTGATCTACAAGAGCCTTCTACACACTTGTTCTCTGAATGCTACTTTGGATATCATACCTATGTTTATAGCACTGCGGAATCTGTTGGCTCTCTACAAATAAATAATAATTATATTAATTTTAATTGAACATATTAAGAACATTTCTATTTTTATTCAAACAAGTAATTTCTCATATACATACTGACGCATCAACAAATAATTATCACATTCCAAATAGGATTATTACCTATAGTTGCCTTTCTTAGTAAGCAGTTCTTTAAACTGTCCAAGGGTAACCACTCGACCTTTAACCATTGTTCTGTAGGGTATTGGTTCTCCACAAAAGTAGTATGCCACTACAATGTTGTCACAAGGTTGTGGAGTAGCACTTCCAGTTTTTTTCTGTAGTTTTAACCTATGATCAAAAGGAAAAACAAAACCGTTACATGGAGAGATACATTTTTTTTCTGATTTGGGTAAGCTTTACATGGAAAAATATTGTTTTATCTATATATAAAAAAAAAAATCTGAAGGTATTGTTTACTTATCCAAATTGTGCAAAATATCTCCTGCAAAACTATTAGTAACATGAGTAGTTAAAGGAACACTGCACTGTATTTTTTTTCCAATTGAATATGTTCCAAATTACTGTATACACCAGCTGCAAAACAATAAATGCCTTGAAAAGTTCTACTTTAGTCTTATTTTTACAACTGATATAGCAGTCTTTGCTCACTAAAGTCACCATCCATAAAGAAGCGAGAGAAAGAGAGAAATATTCTTGTGTTCTTGTGTGGTTTCAATGAGCAAAACCAGCTATTTCAAATAAAAAATAAACTCAAAGGTGCAACTTTCTATGCATTTAATACTCTGCAGCTGCTATAAAAAGACGTTGGAAAGGCAAGCACTACTAAGTACCTATAACTTCACTAGGAGGGTGAACAGCAGTGTGCAGGGTCTTTTCATGAAAAGGCTTAGAAAAAACTTCAGATGCAAGTGGTTTGGAAGTTTCAAGAACAAAATATAAAGTTATTTTTCCAGACTTTGCAATACAAGTTTAAGTTTGACAGCAAAATTAAATTGTCCCTCTATTTTCTAGTTCAAGTGATACGGCAGGAAAAGCAGCAGGATCTTCCGAACCAATCGCTGTTCTTCTGCCTACACATATTTACTTCATTGCAACTAGCTCACAAACGTGACACCTGCCAGAAACAAATCAAATACGCAGAAAGAATGTTTGATGCTAGCAAGAATAAAATACAATTTGAAGGTTATAGTATTCTCTTATTTCCAAAGCGTTGGGATAACGATAGATGGAAAATAGTGTGTGCTTCACGCATCTAAGTATCCTTCAGAAATTCCTTTCAAAAGCTCAAGTTTTTGAAGAATTCCTATCGATGCCTGCAAAGTTTTGTATTTATATATTTATTTATTATTTCATAGCAGCCACCTCACAGAAACATTTGACTACAGATAAAGCTTTTGTATCCGCCTATGAGGACACATAAGCTGATGTATGCTTTGTAAATATTTTTGACACAGAAATAGAAGTCTTCAGTGTTTTATCATCTCAACCTTTTCAGTACAAAGAGAGGAAGGTGAATCACATACGGGGAGCAGCACAAATATTACAATTTACATATGGAAAGCTACAGTGTATTCAATTTTGAACAGGGACAGTAAAGTCAAGATGAAACTTACATGATTCAGATAGAACTTGCAAGTTTCCTATTTACATTTACATTAATTATCAAATTTGATTGTTCTCTTGGTATCCTTTGTTGAAACTAATGGGGAAACTAGATGGTGATTGGTGGCGGCACATATATGAAAGGCCAAATGAAGTATAGCACTGATATAGGGCTACTGCCAAACTGTAAACCATATCCAAACAACTGTAGAGTCCAGCTGCACTGTAGTATTCTTTAAAATACCTTTATTGCATCATATCTGGGTCAAACAGTGACAACGTTTCGGTTAAATACCCTTAATCATGTATTAATAAAAAAAATAAAAAAATGAAACAAGTGACACTATTTGAACCAGATATGACGCAATAAATGTATTTTAAAGAATACTACAGTGCTGCTAGACTCTAAATGTTTTTTAGCTGCACATACAGGCCTCTTGTCATTGTCTCACCTGATGATATAAATCAGTAAATTGAAAAACTGTTTTAAACAATGTACTCTATCTGAATAATGACCTTGCTGTCCTTTTAAATACTGAAAAAAGATAATATGTAATACTTCTAATTAAGTTTATTGGGACCCAGATCCCTCGAGTCCCCACAAAAAGGAGTGGTGTGGTCACACACTGATCTCAGTGCCATACAACCCTGGGATACTGTACACCAACACCAATCATGGATCAATTCTCAAGAAAAAATAGATGTGGGTGAGACCAAAACAAAGAAAATTAGGGCAAGGGGATTATACATTATATAATTCAGGGAAAGAAGCTGCATCTGTCTTTATGTGAACAGAGGAGATGAAGGTTTTTTTTCTTCACCATAAGCATTTTAAAGATATTACCCCTGTGTTCTATTTGTTTAACTCTATATCTATCTGGGAAGAGATAGATTGGGATAAAGCTTAAGAGATAACTAATTGAATCGCTAAAGCTAATATTTTTTGTTATAGATAGTACTGGGGGCAATCCCCCTTTAATATCATAAAAAACCCATAACAGATCATCTCAAGAACAGCATGATAAACGGAATCTGACTTGTATGTATATAGCATCTTAGATAAAGGTAACTCCAATATATAACTCATATATGGATATCAGATCCCAGGTGGGTTACTTGAACTTTTACCATTCAATAACTCTCTCTATTTAGACACCAACTAAAGGTTATCTTCATTTGGGGAGAAAGATATATAATCAGAGAATGAGATTTAGGGTTTTAATCCCATCAAGCTATTTATAAAAAAAGCTGCTAAGTGTGTCATATAAAAACGTATGCTTACCTGATACATTTCTTTCTTTCTTGACACTATGAGTCCATGGATCATCATTAATTACTGTTGGGAATATAATTCCTGGCCAGCAGGAGGAGGCAAAGAGCCCGCAGCAAAGCTGTTAAGTATCACTTCTCTTCCCACAAACACCAGTCATTCAACTGAAGGAAAAGGCGAGAAAGGAAGCAACACAAGGTTCAGAGATGCCTGAGTATTATATAATAAAAAACTGTCTGAAAAATACAGGGAGGGCCGTGGACTCACTGTGTCAAGAAACAAATTTATCAGGTAAGCATAAATGTTGTTTTCTTTCTAATGACGCAATGAGTCCATGATCATCATTAATTACTGTTGGGAATCAATACCCAAGCTAGAGGACACAGATGATAAGGGAGGGACAAGACAGGTCACCTAAACGAAAGGCACTACTGCTTGAAGAACCTTTCTCCCCAAAAAAACCTTATCCGAGGCAAAAATTAAAATTTAGAAAAAGTATGCAGAAAAGACAAAGTTGCAGCCTGCAAATCTGTTCAACAGAGGCTTCAATTTTTAAAGACCCAGGAAGAAGAAACAGCCCTTGTGGAATGAACCGTGATTCTCTCATGAAGCGGCATGTCCAGCAGTCTCATAACACAACAAATTATACTTCCAACCAAAGGGAAAGAGAAGTAGCTGTCCCAGAGAAACAAACCACCAATAGAAAACTGGCGAAAATCCTTAGTTGCCTGTAAAAGAGAAAAAGAACACGCACAACCTCCAAATTGTGCCACCAACGTTCCTTATGGCAAGAAGGATTCAGACATAGACAAGGAACAACAATATCCTACCTAATATTTCCATCCGAAACAACTTAGGAAGAAAACCAAACTTAGTACAAAGAACCACCTTATCTGCAAGGAAGATAAGATAAGGTGAAACACACTGCCAAGCTGAAAGTCCCGAGACTCACTGAACAGAAAAGATAGCCTTCCGAGATAACACTTAATATCTATGGAATGTACTGCAAAACCTAAAGAACAAGGTTAAGAACAAGGTTAAGGCTCCAAGAGGGAGCAACTTACTTTAAGGGCAGGCCTGATTTTGACCAGGCCTGAAAAGAGATTGCCCATCTGGCACGACGGCCAGACAACACAGAATCTGGTCCATGGAGACCATAAGACCAATTAGCTCCTATATTGAATCACTTAAAAGTGAAGGAAATTCAGCTGCAGGTAGATCCCAGACCTCTTAGAGACAGGTCAAAATTCGGATCCTGACTGCACTCCAAGAGAAGCCCTTGGATTCACACCAATAAAGAAAAATATGCCATAATCTATGATAATCCTTCTAGAAACAGGCAAGTCCGGCTCTGAACATCACGCTAAAACAAAAACAGGCGTTCAATCTTCAAGTAGGCAGCATCAGAGAAACTAGATGAATAAAGGGACCCTGACTCAGAAGGTCCTTCCTCAGGTAAAGTCACCAAAGTGTAGAGATGACATTACCAAAAGGTCTTCATACCAGATCCTGCGCGGTCAAGCTGAGGCTATTAGAACCCCTGCCGCTCTCTACTGAAGAATACGAGCAATGATTATTGGAGGGAAAGCAAATGGAGGAAAACGGGTATGCCAGACTGAAATCCAAGAAAAAAACGCCAAAACATCTATCCGTGGATCACTTGACCATGACCATTTGAGGGTTTCCCCAGAGTACACCTCCAGAAGGAGAAACCACTCCCTGGGAAGAAATATCTGACCATTCAGAAGTCCGCTTCCCAATTGTCCATCTCAGGAAAGAGGACGACAGACATCAATAATGAGCCTCCGCCCACTGAAGAACCCAAGTCACGTTCTATATGGCTAAGGAACCCCTAGTACCTCCCTGTTGGTTGATATAAACCATTGAGGTGATATTGTCCGACTGGAACCAAGCTAAGAACGACTGATGGCTAAGAGGCCAAGCTAAAGCTTCATGTTTGAAGCCAGAGAATTGAAAATTGCTCTCTACTCCAGATGTTAAAGAGAAGAGCAGCTTCCGAGTCCTTAATCTTAATAAGACCCAGACAGTATACCAGACCAGCAGGTTGGCATCCATGGACACATCACCCAAGAATATCTCCAGAAGCACACTCTCTGAAATAGATATGCCTGAAAAAATACCAAAGTAGAGAGACTCTTGTCAACTGATTTATATCTATCCTTTGAGATAGAGCCGAAAGTTCTCCATTTTATGGAAAATAGCAAAAGAAATGATGTCCATGGAGACCATAAGACCAATTCCCTCCTATATTGAATCACTTAAAAGTGAAGGAAATTCAGCTGCAGGTAGATCCGAACTCCCAACCTACTGGCTGTAAAGGGCAAAGCCATCTACCGGACAACTAGAGCTTGCTGTATGCTGGACCTTAGACTGCAGACAGAGAAAAAGGAACAAATCCTTAAAATCTGACCTCTGTTAGAACACCTTCTAAATACAGAGACTATAAAAGTCCACCCATGAAGATGGAACAGGGGAACACTTCTCCAGATTCAATTCCCATCCATGAGAAAGAAGATGAAGATTGGACAAAATCTCAAAAGAGAAACAGTTCGAAGGAAGGACGACACCTGAACCATCTATAGTCCAGAAAAGCACCCTTTTACTACCCCAGGACCTAAAAGTCTTTCTCATCAAAAGAGAATGGATATTACTTTGAGGGTCAGCACCAGAAAAACTTCAGGAAAATACCCAGATCCCGTTCCCAGACAGGGGCTGGAACTCTCACTCCCAGAGAAGAATGTCCTGAACCCTGTTCAAGGAAAGTTTCTCATTCTACCTGGATTTTAGATATTCTAGAAGAGAATCTGCCTCTGGGAGAAAAAAGAGACTGGTCTAAAAAGACATGACCCCTGACTAAAAAGGAAAAAGGGGAAACCTTCCTTTAGCCTTACCCTCTAGACAAGTGATAGAAAAACTCCTTTTACCTGCACGTCAGAGGATAATACCATCAGACCAGGTCCAAACAAGGACTCATCCTTAAAAAAACGCCAGAAGCTTGGAATTGGAGGAAACATAAAAATTGAATCTGCCACTGCAGAACTATAAAGCCTAGACTGTATCACTAAGCCACAAGAAGGCTTCTCAGCTGAAAGCTGCAATGCCCGGTGGCTAGGACAGCAAGTCTAATAAGACAAGGAATTGCTCTAAAAGAACAATAAATCTCCAGCTTCTATACAAGGATCCGTAAAAGAGCAGCTACCCTCCATAAGGATCCTCTACTTAGGGTACCGTGCATTTTAATGAGTCAGGAACAGGAAAATCCTATAAAGTTCAGGAGACAGGGAGAAAGGTATCCCTAGCTTCTCCTACACCAATGTGCCAATTTCCATAACAAGTTAGAAACCCTTTCCTCAAAGGAAGTAACATCATAGAAATGATCAAGTTCACAAGAACTTCCAAAGGTTGACAACAGGAATATCGATGTCGTCCAAATAGCTATAATCCTCCTATAAAGTACACGAGGTGTGCAAGCATATTTCTGAAGAAGATGACCTCAGCATCAGATGAAAGAATTATACTGTCCAAACCTGAGATTTCACCCTCTGAAACTACCGGCCAGTCCCCCTCATCAGACCTAAGAGAGGGAACAGCCTGTGGAGCAGAACCTTACTATCTGAATCAGTAAACATCCTCTTGCGTTTCCCCAGTAGGAAAGAAAAACAAACAGCTGCAGATACCATCAAGGATATCTGAGCTGTTAAATCAGCCGGTAACTATCATCCACCAGGAGAATTATAAGAATCGCAAGGCACTGCATGTGTCGCCATTGAGGCATGGGACAATAAAGGAGAGAGCTGTGGTTTTGCCTAAACAGACTCATCCTGGGAGACATAATGGTTCAATTAAACATTTAACTTTAATCCTAACATCAAAACATCATAAAGAAATTATTTTGATGCCCAAAGGAGAACAAAAACATAAATACATAGGAACAAGCCCCTGTTCCAACATATCCCCAAGTCACTACATGCATCTTGAGATGCATTAGCAAAAAAAAAAGGAAATTTATGCTAACCAGATAAATTTATTTCTTTTACGATATGACGAGTCCACGGATTTCATCCTTACTTATGGGATATCGCCTCCTGGGCAGCAGGAGGAGGCAAAGAGCACCACAGCAGAGCTGTATACATAGCTCCTCCCTTCCCTCCCACTCCAGTCATTAGACCGAAGTTAGGAAGAGAAAGGAAAAGCCGAGGTGCAGAGGTGATTGACGTTTAACAAAATAAAGACCTGTCTTAGAAAATGATAGGGTGGGCCGTGGACTCGTCATATCGTAAAAGAAATAAATTTATCAGGTAAGCATAAATTTCCTTTTCTTTTGCAAGATATGACGAGTCCACGGATTTCATCCTTACTTATGGGATACAATACCAAAGCTATAGGACACGGATGAAAGGGAGGGACAAGACAGGAACCTAAACGGAAGGCACCACTGCTTGAAGAACCTTTCTCCCAAAAACAGCCTTGGATGAGGCAAAAGTATCAAATTTGTAAAATTTGGAAAAAGTGTGAAGAGACGACCAAGTTGCAGTCTTGCAAATCTGTTCAACAGAAGCATCATTTTTAAATGCCCATGAGGAAGCCACAGCCCTAGTAGAATGAGCTGTAATTCTTTCAGGAAGCTGCTGTCCAGCAGTCTCATATGCAAAATGGATTATACTGTCAAATATTACCTATTAAGCAATTTAAGATTAAATTAGCCCCTTGCACCTCTGCCTACCTGCTCCAAACCGAAACACAGAATGGTCATGGACAGCGCTCCTAAAGTCGTTTATGAGTTTGTAAGCACAAGCGACTTAGGCCACACCGGAGTCTAGATACATGCAGCTCCAAGAACGTATCCGGACAGAAAGTGCACGTCTGAGCGCTCGAAAATCAAGCCCCGCCCCTCGTGGGCGCAACTAACATCCCCGGTATGGGAAATAAAACATGTCGGTTCTCATAATAGTACCACGAATCACCTATGTGCCCCCTTATTAGGCTACTGATTGACCACAAACAAAGGTAATATTTATGCACCTAACCTGTATTGCAAAAACGATTACCCTGCCAGTCTGTTCTGAGATACTTCAGTCTCCCCAGAAATAAACGACTGTACATAGCTCCAAGCTGAACGCAATATGAAGCAGTCCCACACAATGAAGATGTTCCCTTTCCTCACCTCCAGGACGTCTGTGGGGACAAATAAAGTCTTAGATAATAATTGCTAAGACCATCAGCAGGGCAGCAATCAATATGGGAGCGCAATGACTCCCCATATTGAGAATCTCCCCAGTTCCATTGCTTAGAATTCCAAAAATGATTACGATCTTTGCGGTTGTAATGAGCAAGGAGAGGAGGAGTATATGGTATAAAACTTCAATTTATTGAGTCATATTAAAAGCTGAAAAAGAACAGCAATTCAGGAGTTACAGCTGACGCGTTTCCTGCCTCAACGGCAGTTCATAAGAGCTCTGATGAACTGCCGTTGAGGCAGGAAACGCGTCAGCTGTAACTCCTGAATTGCTGTGTTCTTTTTCTGCTTTTAATATGACTTAATAAATTGAAGTTTTATACCACATACTCCTCCTCTCCTTGCTCATTACAACCACAAAGATCGTAATCATTTTTGGAAGTCTATTCTGCAATCATTGCTGTTCTGGGGGTGTGGAGGATCCCCACGATCTTACTGGCCTAGCTGTGCTGGATGACGTATTGCCGGCTTCAGAACGAGGCTTTCCACAACACAGAGAAGCTTGGCGTTACACGCCACAACTGAAGTGTTCGAGAACCATACACTGTCAGAGGGGGATTTCATTGCGGCACTGTCCGTACTCCTGATAACAAGCTGAGGAAGTGGTAAGCCTTATGTTCTTTTATATTTTTACTGCACTTGGAACCAATATATACTTGAACTTTCATCTATGCCCCATTTGTGAAACCGTGAGTGTGGGACTCTAGCAAGAGTGTTACTTTTGGGGTTAATGATAAGTAGAATACTGTGTATAACCGCATACGTGGAACTCAAGATTGAGGAGTATACACAGGATAACTACACATAAATCATCATACACACTGAGTTATTAACAAATTTGGATTATATTTCCATTGCTTAGAAGCCAGAAGCTCTAGCCCTGAGAAAAAATAGTACACACCGGCACCATTTGAAAATAATAAACTGTTGATTGAAGAATCTAAACTAACACCTCGCTTTACCTCTTCCTATCACTATCACAGGCAAAGAGAATGACTGGAGTGGGAGGGAAGGGAGGAGCTATATATACAGCTCTGCTGTGGTGCTCTTTGCCTCCTCCTGCTGACCAGGAGGCGATATCCCATAAGGATGAAACCGTGGACTCGTCATATCTTGTAAAAGAAAGCCTAATTCAAAATATTACCACTAAACTACAGTGGCAACAAACATTATGTGTAATCCTTCCAGGGCAAATGTACAGTACACAGAAGGAAATTAATGAACGTTTCATCAGGAAAATGTTACAATAAACATAATACATAAACCCTTCTAGAGCAACAAGTACAACACACAGAAGGAGTACGATAATTGTTATTTAATAGGCAAATAATGTACATACAATCGTGTGCCAAGTCCATAGGCAGTAACTCTTATACCCAACGTCTCTCAACATATAGTGGCATACTAGTCACAGAAACTATCCGATCAAGCCGTAGAGTTAAAAGAGGCGTGATGGCATGATCAGATTATGCCTAAAATTGCGCTTCTCTGTCTCAGGGTAAAGAAGGGGGCGGGAACCCAAGCCGGCACAGAGAAGAAGTGCGCCTTTTAGAAATTAACGTGGCGCATCTCAGAAATTAGCTACTAAGCTCAGTTTCTTCACAATACTCACAAGTAGTTGAACAGGCCTAAAAATGTGCCCTTCCGAAACTGAGAGAAGCAGGCGGGGTTAGACAAGAAAAACGGCAGCGCAAGGATTGACTTCATGCCCTGAAGGCTTTGAAAGTCCCAACTAACCACAAAAAACAAAGTGTTTCTCCAAATTAAGTTAACCCTGCAGCGCTGCGCCTCTCTAGTTAAACACTTAGCCCCGTATAAAGAACGCCACATAAATGTTGCGCTCTCCTAACATGTTCTCAAAAGAATCTGTCACTGCTGTAATAATTTCACAGAAAATTAAATTAAGCATAAACCCTGAAACTCTGAGCCCCCAAATAGAGAATCAACCCTTCCATGCTGTGAAGGGAATTAACTCCTAAGTCTCCAAAGTCACAGCCATAAAGTGGCATGTCACGATCTTTAACATCCTAACCAAGGATATATTGTCCCTTAACTGCAGAGGACCCTTAACCCTTTCAGTGCCCGCCTCCTAGCTCCAGAAGACAAAAAGGGCACTTACCTGCATTCCAGTCATCCGGCAGTCAGACGACCTCACAAAGTATAGGAGGATGCCACTCCTCACAGAGACCTGTAGAAAAAAGAAAGACAGAGTAAACCTACTCAGGCTTTCTATACCAGGGCAGCAATCTGTTAGGAAAACACAGCAAAGCACACTTTACAAGTTCCTAACTGCTTAAAAGCCACCACTGCCCTACTGAAGAGACTAAACGTGGAGTACGGCTAGACCCAATCTTGAGAGGAAAGATCAGAGCAATCCTACTCTGACTTTCAAAATAACAAAATCTTGATTGAAGTGAAATAAATCCATTTTCTTCAGACACCAAAGACTTCACCACCTCCTTGCATGAGAGGCAAAGAGAATGACTGGGTTTTGTGGGAAGGGAAGTGATACTTAACAGCTTTGCTGTGGTGCTCTTTGCCACGTCCTGCTGGCCAGGAGTGATATTCCCAACAGTAATTAATGATGATTCGTGTTTTTTTTTTA
This sequence comes from Bombina bombina, assembly GCF_027579735.1. Taxonomy (NCBI): domain Eukaryota; kingdom Metazoa; phylum Chordata; class Amphibia; order Anura; family Bombinatoridae; genus Bombina; species Bombina bombina. Next base: position 83,749,899 of record NC_069509.1, on the reverse strand, counting down.
TATACAAGCAGTGCATCCAAATGACCAAAGTCTACGACTTGGTATGAAATAACCATGCAGCAGAGTGTACTATTATGTTTATGCGAGTGTGTGTAATGGGGGGGGGGGGGGGGGGGGGACACGAGGCAGAGTGCTCAGTCAGATTGTTTCCAATCGTTCTGAATATTTTTCAGTGGCCCTCTATTATAGCTAAATACATCTGGAGAGGATGTAAAACCTTTCATCCAGTAATGCTCACAGTATGTATTTTGTTGCCGGTGATTAAAATAAAGCCTACTGATGCATTAGCTAATGCTACCATAAATATTCAATGGGACTGTTAGAGGACAGACCTGATTCATGGTTGATAAAGAAATCAAACTATTAGCAATATAATAAGCCTTATCGCCCTTACAACACAAAGAATTCATCCTCTTTTGCTCCAGATTCCATTTACTTTGGTGATCTGCAGCATTTCTTGGCTTGTATACTGCGTACAAAATAGTATTGCTGTTGGCTGAGGTTTCTAAGACCTGCATGATTACAGCGACCCGCTCTCCGCAAGCGCTTACAGACTGTGATAAAGCTGACAGAAAAAATCAGAATGGCCAGCACCCTGGGAGAGCTGTGGTGAAGACAGAGGGGTGTGATGGAATGTTGCAGGAATACCAGTTATGGGTTAACAGGGGTATCAGCACAGGTTGCAGAACTAGATGGCTGCATATAATCACAATGGCTGAACACCAGGATAAGCCACCCTTGTCAATGGGTGCATGTGGTTTTGACGGGTGATATCAAATTACTAAGCAATATCACTAGCTGCTGTATGTGATCTAATACTCCTTGAGGTGTGACATGAGACCATAAAGGGATATGAAACCCAAAAATATTATGTTGTGATTCAGACAGAGCATACCATTTTAAAACTTTCCAATTTTCTTTTATTGAAAAATGTTGCTTTGTTTCAATGATATTCTGTGTTGAAGAGATACCTAGGTAGGCATCTGGAGTACTACATGGCAGGAAAAAGTGCTGCCATCTAGTGCATAAGTAGCAGATTTTTTTCTGACAAGTGTAATTTATGACTATTTCCACTCCCCCTGTATTATGCGACAGCCATCAGCCAATCGCAAATGCATATATGTATATCCTGTGAATTCTTGCACATGCTCAGTAAGAGCTGATGACTCTAAAAGTGTAAATATAAAGACTGTGCACATTTTATTAATGTAAGTAAATTGGAATGTTGATTAAAATTGCATGCTCTATCTGAATCATGAAAGTTTAATTTTCACTTGAGTGTCCCTTTAAAGTTGTCTCTCTTTCTATAACTATGTCCGTTAGCTGAATGTTAATTAGACACGCCGCCTTTGTAAAAGAGATAGATAAATGGAAAAAATTATCAGAATCCTCAGAAATTTTTGGGTTCATTGTTAAATTTCCCTTTAAACCTTGTCCTCAAAGAACTTGAGTCTCTTAAACATTTCCTGGACCTAATATTAGGTTAAAGCAGTGTTAGCTGATACTGAAACAGGAAGTGTATATTTCTGCACAACACATCAGTAAGGAGAATGAGCTCATTAGCTCATAAGGAAAACTACCACAGATCTATTTCTGGGCAGCTACACTACCAACAAGCATCATTTTTTTATGCAGCAATAATATAATTTAGTAAAACAACAATAACAAATCCACACACGCACACAAATACAATTTAAAATGTGTGCTTGGATGTAAAAAAAAATAAGATACTTTAAATGCATATTTAAATAATTATTTTTACAGAAAAACATTTTGATGAATAATGATTTTAACTATTCATATTCCATTTTAAAATATTCTACACCTGGAAACTAACTTTGATTTGCTTTTCATCAAATAGCAAAATTAGTTAATTGTTCATGTGATTAATGAAGCCAAAAATGTGTATCACAAAATATTGTTTGGTCATATAAATTATGAATGCTTTCAGTATTTTTATTCTAATACTGCATACTTTTTAAGTGTCTTTTTTAAATGGCAGCCCCCCCCCCCCCTTCCCCACAGAAAAACAAAGCAGATTAGATTACAGTTTTAAATATAAAAAAAAAGAAAAAAAAGAAGAGGTAGAGACTTAAAATTGGATCATTATAAAAAAGCAAAAGCTAATCAAAACACACAAGGAAAGGGCCACTAAAGGGATACTGAGGAAAGGTTTAACATCTGGACAAGATTACACATGAAAAGAAGAGTGGCACATACTCTGACTCTGAGAGATCCATGTCGGAGACAGCTGGTACCACATTCAGCAGTGGAATATAAGCTGGCCTGACAGAGGCGCGACCTCGTTGGATAACCTCTTGAACATACCTAGAGAACAACCTTATATATTAGAATTTGTTCTGCATTGATATTATCTCACTGAATGCTTCTTCCATACCCTGATGCAACCATTCATGCTTCAAATACTAAAATTACACTATAGGTTGGTTTACAATTTTTTTTTCTCAATTTGTTAAATGGAGAGAGGAAAAAAACAAACAACCTGTAGGTCAAGTTAGCAATTAAACAGAGCTTGAATGCTATTTGGTCACCTGAATTTTAAGAGGACAGAAAGCTTAAAAAAATAAAAAAACAAATAAATTTCACTATAACGTTTTAAGAAGAATTGAGCAATATTACACTCTGCATTCTATGCCATTTAAATTCTCCTAATGTAGCAAAACAATCAGCTAGAGGCTTTGAATGGCTATAGAAAACATTGTTGTTCTAAAAAAATATGACAGCTTTAACTTTATGCAACAATGAGTACCAATCTAGTTCTATGAGTTTCAGTTCTCCAAATACAACTAATTATGTTGTTTAAATTGCTTTTCTATAATTTAATAAAAACGTGTTTAGCCACCGAATCTTCATATACATGGGCTCCAAAAGGTCATACAGTTAATATGGTGAAAGCTATATCTGTGGGGAATGTTTATAAGGAGATATGTAAATGAATCAGTACATTGTGGTTAGAAAAAGCATAAAAGTATAAAAAACAGAAACTTGGTCAATCGTTATCAACATTAAGATTTCATCTTGTATAATTCTTTCATAAAGACTGCAAAAGATTGTTACTAAGATGCTCTAGAATCTCATTAAACTTATTGTGCATCCATCACATTTTGGCTTTTGTATAAGTAATAACTGATGCTATTCACACACAGACAACATTCTTTATGCTTGGATATAAACCTTTTCTAATGCATAATAAATAGAGTTTAAGTATTGTATCAATATACGTTAGATACTGAAATCTTTTAAGAAAGGAAAAAGTTATAAGCTATTTTTCAACATTCATCCAAAGTATACTAGCTATTCAAAGTTGGAAGTAAAATTGTATGGGCTTTGTGAATTTGGACAAATGTAGAAACATTTGTACTAATTTTCTGGAAGAGATCCACCTGTCAGGAAATATTTTAGCTCTGAAAGTGTATGGGGTTGGGAATAGACACTACTGTGGGGACGACAAGAAAGGGTTGCAGTAATTTATAAAGGGAGATCTCAATGAAAGGTATTTATTATTTCCTTTGGCTATGAAACAGGGCTACAATAATCTCTTTTCACAATAGTAAAATACCGGTAATCCAAATAAGTAATTTTTTTAAAGGTTTAGAATTAAAAGAGCAAAGGAAGAAAAAGAAACAAAATGTATGCTTGCATGATAAGTTCTTTTCTTTCGGAATGATGATGGTCCCCAGTTCTCCATAACATATGGGATATATTTCCTGTCACTAGGAGAAGGTCAAGAACCCATACAAGCGCTTTAAATCCCTCCCACCTCCAATCTCTCTTAGATTTACATATAGCCGAGTAGAGAATAAGAAGGAAAGGAAGGAAAGGCAAAGCAGGGTCTATAAAGGTATCGGAACTGTCACCCAAACACTGAAAAGGGAGGAGTCTGTGCACCGTCATCATTCTGAAAAAAAAATAATTTATCATCAGGTAAGCATAAATTTTGTTTTCTTTAGTAAAATCATGATGGTCCACAGTCCTCCATAACATACAGGATTAATACCCAAGCCGAGTGTCTATGTTATGGAAAGGGTGGGGGAAAAATGTACTGGTAGTTCTTATTTAGCCAACACTGCAGCCTGAAGGACTTTCCTGTCAAAAGATGCTTGCTAAAAAGCAAAACCTCAAGCGATAAACTCTGAAAAAAGTATGCAGATAAGACATGTTTCAGCTTTGCAAATCTGCTCCAAAGATGTAAAATCTTTCAAAACCCCACAATGTTGCAATTGCCTTTGAAGAAAACATAATTTATGTAAGAACTTACCTGATAAATTCATTTCTTTCATAGTGGCAAGAGTCCATGAGCTAGTGACGTATGGGATATACATTCCTACCAGGAGGGGGAAAGTTTACCAAACCTCAAAATACCTATAAATACACCTCCCACCACACACATACTTCAGGATATAGTCAAGTAGTGAGGTGTACAAAAACATACAAAAAAGAGGAACTGGAAAAAAATAATGTGCTTTTATACAAAAAAAATCGGGTGGGTCTCATGGACTCTTGCCACTATGAAAGAAATGAATTTATCAGGTAAGTTCTTACATAAATTATGTTTTTTTTTTTCATGTAAGTGGCAAGAGTCCATGAGCAAGTGACGTATGGGATACAATACCCAAGATGTGGAAATCCACTGAGTCACTAGAGAGGGAGGGATAAAATAACAACAGCTACTTCCGCTGAAAAAAATTAAACCCAAATAATAAATAAGTTTTCTTAAATTTCAAAAAACTCAAATCATAGGCAAAAGGAATCAAACGGAAAAAGCTGCCTGAAGAACTTTTCTACCAAAGACTGCTTCTGAAGAAGCAAATACATCAAAATAGTAAAATTATGTAAATGTATACAAAGAAGACAAAGTTGCTGCTTTGCAAATCTGATCAACTGAAGCTCCATTCTTAAAAGCCCAAGAAGTGGCAACTGATCTGGTAGAATGAGCTGTAATTCTGAGACGGAAACTGTTCCACCTCCAAAAAAGCCTTGTGAATCAAAAGTTTCAACCAAGATGCCAAAGAAATGGCAGAGGCTTTCTGACCTTTCCTGGAACCAGAGAAAATAACAAATAGACTAGAAGTCTTTCTGAAATCCTTAGTAGCTTCAACATAGTATTTCAAAGCTCTTACCACATTCAAAGAATGATGAGATCTCTCAAGAGAATTCCTAGGATTAGGACAGAAAGAAGGAACAACAATTTCCCTACTAATGTTGTTAGAATTCACAACTTTAGGCAAAAATTTAAAGGAAGTCCGAAAACCGCTTTATCTTGATGAAATATCAGATAAGGAGACTCACAAGAGAGCTGACAACTCAAACTCTTCTAGCAGAAGAGATAGCCAAAAGAAATAACAGTTTCCAAGAAAGTAGTTTAATATCCAAAGAATGAATAGGCTCAAAAGGAGGAGCCTGCAAAATCCTTAAAACCAAATTAAGACTCCAAGGAGGAGAAATAGACTTAATAATAGGTTTGATATGAACCAAAGCCTGAACAAAACAGTGAATATCAGGAAGCTTAGCAATCTTTCTATGAAAAAAAACAGAAAGAGCAGAGATTTGTCCCTTCAACGTATTTGCAGACAAAACCTTATCCAAACCATTCTGAACTGTAAAATCCGAGGATTTCTAAAAGAATGCCAAGAAAAATTATGAGAGGAGCAACATGAAATATAGGTTTTCCAAACCCGATAATAAATCTTCCTTGAAACAGACTTACAAGCTCGTAACAGTGTTAATTACTGAGCCAGATAAACCTCTATGACTGATAATTAAGCGTTCAATTTCCAAACCTTCAAATTTAGAGATTTGAGATCCCGATTAAAAAACGGCCCTTGATACAGAAGGTCTGGCCTTAAAAGAAGCTGCCAAGGCTGGCAACTGAACATCCGGACAAGATCCGCATACCAAAACCTGTGAGGCCATGCAGGTGCTATCAGAAACATATGAGATTGTTTTAATATGATCTTGGAGATCACCCTTGGGAGAAGAACTAGAGGTGGAAAAATGTAAGCAGGTTGGTAAAACCAAGTAACTGCCAAAGCATCCACCATCTCTGCCTGAGGATCCTTGGATCTGGAAAGATATCTGGGAAGTTTCTTGTTCAAACGAGAGGCCATCAGATCTATTTCTGGAAGACCCCACATCTGAACAATCTGATGAAACACATCTGGATGGGGAGACCACTCCCTGGATGCAAAGTCTGACGACTTAGATAATCCGCTTCCCAATTGTCTACACCTGGAATATGAATCACAGAAATTGGACAAGAGTTGGACTCTGCCCAAGAAAGTATTTGAGATACTTCCTTCATTGCTAAAGAACTGCGAGTCCCTCCCTGATGATTGACATATGCCACTGTTGTGACATTGTATGTCTGAAAACGAATGAAAAGTTCTCATTTCAATAGAGGCCAAGCCTGAAGAACTCTGAAGATATCACAGAGTTCTAAAATGTTGATAGGTAACCTCGCCTTTTGAGGTTTCCAAACCCCTTGTGCTGTCAGAGACCCCAGACAGCTCCCTAACCTGAAAGGCTTCCATCTGTTGAGACCACAGTCCACGAAGGGCGAACAAAAGAGGCCCTTTGAAAAATCTGATGATGGTCTAACCACCAAGAGAGAGAGAGAGAATTGAATGCTGGGATTTAAGCATATCAACTGTGATATCTGAGTATAATCCCTGCACCATTGATTCAGCATGCAAAGTTGCAGAGGTCTCATATGAAAACGAGCAAAGGGGATTTGCCTCCGATGCTGCAGTCATAAGACCTAAAAGTTCCATACACATAGCCACTGAAGGGAATGATCGAGACTGAAGGTTTAGACAAGCTAAAACCAATTTAATTTGCCTCTTGTCTGTTAAAGACAGAGTCATGGACACTGAATCTATCTGGAAACCTAAAAAGGTGACCTTTGTTTGAGGAATCAAGAAACTTTTGTAAATTGATCCTCCAACCATGCCTTTGAAGAAACGACACTAGTTGTTTTGTGTAAGATTCTGCTAAATGAAAAAACTGAGCTAGTACCAAGATATCCTCCAAATAAGGAAACACCGCAAAACCCTGCTCTCTGATTACAGATAGAAGGGCACCAAGAAAATTCAAAAAGATTCTTGGAGCTGTTGCTAGGCCAAATAGAAGAGCAACAAACTGGTAATGCTTATCTAGAAAAGAGAATCTCAGAAACCGATAGTGGTCTGGATGAATTGGAACATGAAGATAAGCATCCTGTAAGTATATTGTGGACCTAAAATGCCCTTACTGAACAAAAGGCAGAGTAGTCCTTATAGTCACCATCTTGAAAGTTGGGACTCTTACAAAACAATTTAAAAGTTTCAGATCCAAAACTGGTCTGAAAGAATTCTCTTTCTTTGGGACAATGAATAGATTTGAATAAAACCCCAAACCTTGTTCCTGTAGAGGAACCGGAACAATCACCCCTGAAAGCTCTAGATCTGAAATGCAGAAAAGCCTGAGCTTTCACAGGATTTGTTGGAATATGAGAAAGAATCTTCTCACAGGAGGCTTGACTCTGAATCCTATTTGATACCCTTGAGACACAATATTCTGAATCCACTGATTCTGAACAGAACCTGACCAATTTTCCTGAAACAATTTCAATCTGCCCCCCACCAGCTGAACTGGATTGAGGGCCGCACCTTCATACAGTCATGGGGGCTGGATTTGTTTTTTTATAAGACTTGGTTTTATTCCAATTTGAGGATGGTTTCCAATTGGAACTGGAGGCCTTAGGGGTAGGAGTAGACTTTTGTTCCTTATTCTGATGAAAGGAATGAAAAATGATTAGGAGCCTTAAATTTACCCTTAGATTTTTTATCTTGAGGTAAGAAAACCCCCTTCCCACCAGTAACAGTGGAAATAATAGAATCTAATTGAGAACCAAATAAATTCTTAGCCTGGAAAGATAGAGATAGTACTCTAGATTTAGCAACCATGTCAGCATTCCAAGATTTAAGCCATAAAGCTCTTCTGGTTAAAATAGCTAGACATAGATTTAACATCAATCTTAATAATGTCAAATATAGCATCACAAATGAAATGATTAGCATGTTGAAGCAAAAGAATAATGCTGGACAAATCATGATCTTCTACCTGCCATGCTAAACTATCCAACCAAAAAGTTGAAGCAGCAGCCACATCAGCCATTGAAATAGCAGGTCTAAGAATATAGCCAGAATGTAAATATGCTCTTCTAAGATAAGATTCAATCCTAGCCAAAGGATCCCTAAAAGAAGTACTATCTTCCATAGGAATAGTAGTACGCTTGGCAAGAGTGTAAATAGCCCCATCAACCTTAGGAACTTTTCCCTAAAACTCTAAATTAGCCACAGGAAAAGGATATGACTTCTTAAACCTAGAAGAAGGATTGAAAGAAGAACCAGGCTTAGACCATTCCTTAGTAATCATATCAGAAACAGCATCTGGAACAGGAAAAACCTCAGGAGCAACCTTAGGAGGTTTAAAAACAGTATTCAAATGTTTACTGGTTTTATTATCAAGAGGACAAGACTCGTCAATACCCAAAGTAACTGAAACTTCCTTCAATAAAGAACTAATATAATCGATCTTAAACAGATAGGAAGATTTATCAAATTCAGAATCTGAATCAGGATCTTCTGAACCAGAAGAATCATCAGCAGAGGATATTTCAGTATACTGTTGGTCAATACAAAATTCATCAGATTTATGAGAAGTTTTAAAAGACCTTTAACATTTTTTTGAATGCAGAATAGCAGACATAGCCTTATCTATAGCTGCAGCAATATAATTCTTAACATCTGCAGGAATATCAGGTACTTTAGACGTTGAAGGAACAACAGACGGTGTATTAGTACTATAGAAACATTATCGGCATGCAAAAGCTTATCATGACAGATGCCACATAATTGGGCTGAAGAAATAACATCAGTTAATTTACAACAGACACACTTAAGTTTGGTAGAACCGTGTTCAGGCAGCATGGTTTCTACAGCAACATCAGAGGCAGGAACAGATTGAGACATCTTGCAAAATGTAAAAAGAAAAAAACATTTAAACAAAATATCCAATTTCCTCATATAGCAGTTTCAGGAATGGTAAAAAATGCTTATGCAAAAGTAGAAAGCAAAAAAATAAGCATCATAGTTCTTAACATGGAGAGAACCAGAAGCAAAAAGGAAGAGGGGTTATATACAAAAAAAGATTTCTGGTGCCAAGTATGATGCAAAAAGGAAAAAAAAAAAAATTAACCAAAACCAGTTAAAGGGACATTCAACACTTAGTGTAACAGGTTTTTATATTGTAAATTAAGAAACGGAGGTCCGCCTACACTATACCCCTCCTCCCTTGCCGCCTTGCTTCTGTCCTAATCAGCGGCGCTAACTACTCTAATACCCGGTCAATATGGATGCCGAACTCCCCCCACTATTACGTAGCTGCCTTCTTCTTAAACTGATAAGCAAATCAGAATCCAGTCCTCGGACTGAAATTGCATGCGCTATGTTTCTAAGCGTTCAATCTCCACGCCATTAAATTAGAGATTTGAGATTTTGATAGAAAAGAACCTTGAGACAACCGAGTCTTTCTCAGAGGAAAAGAGCTATGGGAAGCAAAAGGACATTTGTGCTAGGTCCGCATACCAAGTCCTGCGGTGCCAGGCTGGAGCAACTAATATTACTAACGATGACTCCTGTTTGATCTAAGAAAGACTTTTGGAATAAAAACAGACAAAGGAAACAGGTATGCTAGATGAAAGTTCCATGGACATACCAGGTGACTAATATGTGAGTCTAGGATCTTTTTATCTTGCAAAATAGCTTGGAAGTGTGAGATTTAAGTGAGAGGCCATTAGAACTATGTCCTGCAAGCCCATTGGATCAATAAACGATAAAAAAATGTCCTATGGAGAGACCAGTCTCATGATGGACCGATCGACTGCTGGAATGATCCATCTACCAATTGTTCACACATGGTATTCTTATTACCAATATGAATCTATAATTCCCCTCTGCCCAAGACAGAGTAATAGACACTTCCTGCATGGCCAGTGGACGGCAATTAACCCAAGTGATAACTTATGTAGGTCACCACCATGATGTTGACCGTCTGGAAACAGATAAACTTTCCTTCTTCAAGAGAGGCCAGGGCTGACTAGCATGAAGATCGCTCAATGTTCTGGAATGTTTATTGGTAACCTTTCCTCAAGGTGATATCAAATGCCTTGCAATCTTAAAGGAACCCAGACCACCCCCCAGCCTGAGAGACTGGAGTTTGTCAGTAAAATAGACCAAGAATAACGAAGGCAGGATGTCCCAAGGGACAAAGACAGATGGGTCTTTAGGAAAAAGATTAATTTACTGAGACATCCAAAGCAATCTGTGTGCCAAATGTAGATAATAACCACTAATGCAAAATAGTCATTAAAGGGGTATCGAGTGAAGAGGAAGCTTAAGAAACTGCGAATGAAGCAGCATTCAAAAGACCCACTGCTTCCATGCACTGAGCTACCAATGGATGGAGCTCACTGTAGGAAAAGAATGCAACATTCTATCAGGAAAATAGATGCATAAGGATTGAGTCTATTATAATTCCTGTAAATGCTACCCTCATAGCAGGATATATGGAGCTATAGGTACATTGATACTGCAATTATTGTCTTGGAGGAGAGGTTTGAGAGTAACAGCAACAGATGTTGACAGAAAACACGCTTGCAAAACTGGCACAGTTTTGCAGATATACTAAACCTCAGTAACTGAAAATAATTCCTATGTAAAGGGATATGCAGAGGAGAATCCTCGAGGTCTATAGTAGTTATAAACTGACCCTTGATTAAGGTGAAAAAACCGTGAGGGATGTTCCCATTATACAAGTGGGAATCCAGACCAATATGTTAAGGGATATGACACCCAGGGTAAAACTGTAAATCCCTTGGATAAGAAACAGAATGGGGTAAAATCTTGACGCTGAGATTACACAGGTACTAGGATTAAATATTGCCTCCAAATCCTTTTGTAAATATTGACGCTCTTAAAAATCATAGACAGCATTTGGATAGGATCGCTGGTCAATCAGAGGGACTCTGCTTCAAAGAAAACAAAAACAGTTATTCTCTTTAAGAGAATTAGTCCAAATATCCAAACTATTTTTAGGGTAGAAACTAAAATTTAGAAACTTATACAAAGTTTAAACATCCGTACATGACAAACATTAAATGTACCTACTTAAAGGGACAGTGTACACCAATTTTCATGTAACTGCATGTAATAGACAATACTATAACGAATAATATGCACAGATACTGATCTAAAAATCCAGTATAAAACCTTTCAAAAACTTTCTTAGAACTTTTCACCAAGATTGTAAAGTACAGGGAGAATTCCCTCTGAACATTAGACTGTTGCGGCCAATATGTATGCAAAATTTGAGGTATACAATTCTTACAGATTTGAGTGACCGGGTTTACTGGAACATCTTTGCAAAATAAACATATATATGTATAAGGAAATATCAGTGGGGACAGAAATAATTTGTTCCATGTTTGTACAGTATACAATGACACCTTATTTAAAAAACAGTACAGATAAAACTTGGTTGAGAGCCCTCTACATAGTATAAAAATACTCCCTCAGACACTTACACAATCTCCCAATGTAATCAGTTGTATAGCCCCGAGAAATAATAAGATGCCCATAAGTACCCCCTGGCAATTCCTATGTGGTTACTCACCCTTTTCCTGGGGTTGGCAGGCACTGAAAATCAGATAATCAGTTTAAAAGTAGGTCTCAACTGTTGTAGCTGAAATCTAGTCACAGAGGCTCCAGATTGAGAGAGAAAAGCACGGGAACACTGAGGTGGAAGAGCTACAGCCAGGAGTAAAGCTGGTGTTCTTATATAATGGAGAAAACAAAACACTTTTTGGTTGTTTGAGAATAAAATATAGTGCACCAAGCATAATAATCATATAAACCCTACCAAAATGTGTTCCCCAGCCTTATCGAAACCAGCACAACTGAACCGAATCATGCACTAAGCTTTTGTCGGCTCTCTTAAAGGGACATAACACATTATTCTTAAAAGTACTCAAATAAAAAACCCTAAAGCTGTCAGAACTAAAAAATTGTGTCATGAGGGGAGCAAGTTAGGTCCCCTCTCATGCTGTACCTGTGTCAGAGTACCTACAAATAGCCTCTGGGTTGTGTCTATGCTGTGTAAAGGCACTTACCTTATGCAGCAGCCCTCCGCTGGCTTACCAGGCACGTCAACGTTAATGTAGCTGCAGCAGTATCCAGTAGAGCCCATCCAGTTCAGGTATCGAGTACCGCAGAGGATTGCAGTAGGAAACACTGGAGTCCCTGGAGATGAGTCCCTGTGACACCTGAGGGTAGTTATGGCTGAAGTCCCGTTCGGGAAATGCTGTGCACATAACAGGGTATTCCTGTGTCCCTGTATCATTCAGCAGCTGTGAAGAGTTTTTTCTTTCTTCTTTGTAAATGATACTACTCAGGGACTCTGGGTCTCACATAGATCTGAGCTCCCAATTTGAGAATTGCTACTTGCTTATGGATTACAATCATCTCCTAAGAGGCCAAGAACAAAACTAAGAGAGAGCCGGGAGGTGGGAGGGTTTTAAAGCTCATTTGTGTTCTTGACCTCCTCCTAGTGGCATGAAATATATCTTATATGTTATGGAGGACTGTGGGCCATCATTTTACAAAAGAAAATGACACACTTTGATAACATAAAATCTAAGCACAGGGAGTGCACGTTTATAGACTAAGAGAAAAAGGACGAGCAGAATATTTAACTAGGACAACTGGGTACATTAACCCCTTCGTGCCAAAATCAAGTGGTTAAATCTGAACTTGGTTCTAATGTTAAACACTTGCTGGAAAAATTAAGTCACACTATCGTCGATGCGATCACATGATTTCAAGACCGGAATTGCATTAGACAATTTCCGCAGTTAGACATCACTAGTTCTTGTGTGCCATATATATAACATTGTGCTCACTCCTGTGGAGTTCATTATGAGTCCGCACTGATTGGCTAAAATGCAAGTCTGTTAAAAACGGAAATAAAGGGGCAGTCTGCAGAGGCTTATGCAAAACTGGGGACTGGTTAATAAAAGGATTATCTATTTTTTAAACTAACAATTCTGGAGTAGACTGTCTTTTTAAGTAAACGTGATTTGTAATAATATGGAACTTTAATATGACTGAGAAGTCATGGACTAAAATGTACTAAATTAGGAGCTATCAAGATTATTAAAAACAGAATTTTTTACCCAACGATAACCAAAAAAAGAAAAATTTACATCATACATTGTTTTTCTAAATAGGCGCTTGCTTAAAAATCAAAGGAAATAAAAAAGGGAAATAAACTCTGAATAACTCAATATACCATAATGAATTGGTAGACAAATCTGTTTAAAATTTAGGAGCCAGTAAGAATATTTAGAAGCCAGACATACTTTTAGGAGCCAGGCTGTGGTATTTGTATCTAAATATACAGAGAATAACCCTACAAGTCTGGAGCCAGGGATAAAATTCTAGGAGCCAGTAACTTCTTGGCTTCTGGATTTGTCAAGCCCTAGGTGAGTATCAAAAATATAAAATATATTGAAGAAAGCATATTTTTATAAATCAATTTGGTTCCCTTTAAAGGGACGTTAAACAATAAATAAATACTAGATAAAATGATGCATTCATAGAAAAGATTAGCCTGATAACACATAGATTTATTTTTAGTTTCATTAGATGTTTAAATAGTAACAGAATAAGTGTAAAGTTTTAGTGTCTATAAAACAATGGCAGCTGCCATGTTGTAACTTACATTACCTTCTCTGCTGTGGCCAATTAGGGACAGTTACAAAATAGGTCACTAGAGTGTGCATTTTATATTACCATCTCAAAAGTGTTTAATGTCCCTTTAAACCCCAATTTCAAATTGCCTAAAACATCTATTTTATTTGAATTACTTGCAGGTTGCAGAATTTGAATTTCAACGTCACTTTTTTTTTTAAGCCAAGATGGAGTCCTGGACCATATAATATAGCAAGTATATTTTAAAGCAGGCATGGCTAAACATGGCAAGTTTTAGCGGCGCTGTGGGTAAACAAGGTGGCGGCATTTAAAAAAAAAAGCTCTCTGGAGGAGAGAACAGAAGATATAAGATACTTTGTAATCTTATCTAAATCTGCCATTGTGCCACTGAACATTTCTAGAAAAAATATTTGTTTTTTTAATAGTCCTAAATGTATATCTTGCTCCAAAGGCTTCTAAAAACATAATTTATGTAAGAACTTACCTGATAAATTCATTTCTTTCATATTAGCAAGAGTCCATGAGCTAGTGACGTATGGGATATACATTCCTACCAGGAGGGGCAAAGTTTCCCAAACCTCAAAATGCCTATAAATACACCCCTCACCACACCCACAAATCAGTTTAACGAATAGCCAAGAAGTGGGGTGATAAGAAAAAAGTGCGAAAGCATAAAAAATAAGGAATTGGAATAATTGTGCTTTATACAAAAAAATCATAACCACCACAAAAAAGGGTGGGCCTCATGGACTCTTGCTAATATGAAAGAAATGAATTTATCAGGTAAGTTCTTACATAAATTATGTTTTCTTTCATGTAATTAGCAAGAGTCCATGAGCTAGTGACGTATGGGATAATGACTACCCAAGATGTGGATCTTTCCACGCAAGAGTCACTAGAGAGGGAGGGATAAAATAAAGACAGCCAATTCCTGCTGAAAATAATCCACACCCAAAATAAAGTTTAAATGAAAACATAAGCAGAAGATTCAAACTGAAACAGCTGCCTGAAGTACTTTTCTACCAAAAACTGCTTCAGAAGAAGAAAACACATCAAAATGGTAGAATTTAGTAAAAGTATGCAAAGAAGACCAAGTTGCTGCTTTGCAAATCTGATCAACCGAAGCTTCATTCCTAAACGCCCAGGAAGTAGAAACTGACCTAGTAGAATGAGCTGTAATCCTCTGAGGCGGAGTTTTACCCGACTCAACATAGGCATGATGAATTAAAGATTTCAACCAAGATGCCAAAGAAATGGCAGAAGCTTTCTGGCCTTTTCTAGAACCGGAAAAGGTGACAAATAGACTAGAAGTCTTTCGGAAAGTCTTAGTAGCTTCAACATAATATTTCAAAGCTCTAACAACATCCAAAGAATGCAATGATTTCTCCTTAGAATTCTTAGGATTAGGGCATAATGAAGGAACTACAATTTCTCTACTAATGTTGTTGGAATTCACAACCTTAGGTAAAATTTAAAAGAAGTTCGCAACACCGCCTTATCCTGATGAAAAATCAGAAAAGGAGACTCACAAGAAAGAGCAGACAATTCAGAGACTCTTCTGGCAGAAGAGATGGCCAAAAGGAACAAAACTTTCCAAGAAAGTAATTTAATGTCTAATGAATACATAGGTTCAAACGGAGGAGCTTGAAGAGCCCCCAGAACCAAATTCAAACTCCAAGGAGGAGAAATTGACTTAATGACAGGTTTTATACGAACCAAGGCTTGTACAAAACAATGAATATCAGGAAGATTAGCAATCTTTCTGTGAAAAAGAACAGAAAGAGCAGAGATTTGACCTTTCAAGGAACTTGCGGACAAACCTTTATCTAAACCATCCTGAAGAAACTGTAAAATTCTCGGAATTTTAAAAGAATGCCAGGAAAAATGATGAGAAAGACACCAAGAAATATAAGTCTTCCAGACTCTATAATATATCTCTCTAGAAACAGATTTACGAGCCTGTAACATAGTATTAATCACAGAGTCAGAGAAACCTCTTTGACCAAGAATCAAGCGTTCAATCTCCATACCTTTAAATTTAAGGATTTGAGATCCTGATGGAAAAAAGGACCTTGCGACAGAAGGTCTGGTTTTAACGGAAGAGTCCACGGTTGGCAAGAGGCCATCCGGACAAGATCCGCATACCAAAACCTGTGAGGCCATGCTGGAGCTACCAGCAGAACAAACGAGCATTCCTTCAGAATCTTGGAGATTACTCTTGGAAGAAGAACTAGAGGCGGAAAGATATAGGCAGGATGATACTTCCAAGGAAGTGATAATGCATCCACTGCCTCCGCCTGAGGATCCCGGGATCTGGACAGATACCTGGGAAGTTTCTTGTTTAGATGAGAAGCCATCAGATCTATTTCTGGAAGTTCCCACATTTGAACAATCTGAAGAAATACCTCTGGGTGAAGAGACCATTCGCCCGGATGCAACGTTTGGCGACTGAGATAATCCGCTTCCCAATTGTCTATTCCTGGAATATGAACCGCAGAGATTAGACAGGAGCTGGATTCCGCCCAAACCAGAATTCGAGATACTTCTTTCATAGCCAGAGGATTGTGAGTCCCTCCTTGATGATTGATGTATGCCACAGTTGTGACATTGTCTGTCTGAAAACAAATGAACGATTCTCTCTTCGGAAGAGGCCAAGACTGAAGAGCTCTGAAAATTGCACAGAGTTCCAAAATATTGATCGGTAATCTCACCTCCTGAGATTCCCAAACCCCTTGTGCTGTCAGAGACCCCCACACAGCTCCCCAACCTGTAAGACTTGCATCTGTTGAAATTACAGTCCAGGTCGGAAGAACAAAAGCCCCCTGAACTAAACGATGGTGATCTGTCCACCACGTCAGAGAGTGTCGTACAATCGGTTTTAAAGATATTAATTGAGATATCTTTGTGTAATCCCTGCACCATTGGTTCAGCATACAGAGCTGAAGAGGTCGCATGTGAAAACGAGCAAAGGGGATCGCGTCCGATGCAGCAGTCATAAGACCTAGAATTTCCATGCATAAGGCTACCGAAGGGAATGATTGTGACTGAAGGTTTCGACAAGCTGAAATCAATTTTAGACGTCTCTTGTCTGTCAAAGACAGAGTCATGGACACTGAATCTATCTGGAAACCCAAAAAGGTTACCCTTGTCTGAGGAATCAATGAACTTTTTAGTGAATTGATCCTCCAACCATGATTTTGAAGAAACAACAAAAGTCGATTCGTATGAAATTCTGCTAAATGTGAAGACTGAGCAAGTACCAAGATATCGTCCAAATAAGAAATACCACAATACCCTGTTCTCTGATTACAGATAGAAGGGCACCGAGAACCTTTGTAAAAATTCTTGGAGCTGTTGCTAGGCCAAACGGTAGAGCCACAAACTGGTAATGCTTGTCTAGGAAAGAGAATCTCAGAAACTGATAGTGAGCTGGATGAATCGGAATATGCAGATATGCATCCTGTAAATCTATTGTAGACATATAATGCCCTTGCTGAACAAAAGGCAGGATAGTCCTTACAGTAACCATTTTGAATGTTGGTATCCTTACATAACGATTCAATATTTTTAGATCCAGAACTGGTCTGAAGGAATTCTCCTTCTTTGGTACAATGAAGAGATTCGAATAAAAGCCCAGCCCCTGTTCCAGAACTGGAACTGGCATAATTACTCCAGCCAACTCTAGATCTGAAACACATTTCAGAAATGCTTGAGCTTTCGCTGGGTTTACTGGGACACGGGAAAGAAAAAATCTCTTTGCAGGAGGTCTTATCTTGAAACCAATTCTGTACCCTTCTGAAATAATGTTCTGAATCCAAAGATTGTGAACAGAATTGATCCAAATTTCTTTGAAAAAACGTAATCTGCCCCCTACCAGCTGAGCTGGAATGAGGGCCGCACCTTCATGTGGACTTAGAAGCTGGCTTTGCTTTTCTAGAAGGCTTGGATTTATTCCAGACTGGAGATGGTTTCCAAACTGAAACTGCTCCTGAGGATGAAGGATCAGGCTTTTGTTCTTTGTTGAAACAAAAGGAACAAAAACGATTATTAGCCCTGTTTTTACCCTTAGATTTTTTATCCTGTGGTAAAAAAGTTCCTTTCCCACCAGTAACAGTTGAGATAATAGAATCCAACTGAGAACCAAATAATTTATTACCCTGGAAAGAAAGGGAAAGTAGAGTCGATTTAGAAGACATATCAGCATTCCAAGTTTTAAGCCATAAAGCTCTTCTAGCTAAAATAGCTAGAGACATAAACCTGACATCAACTCTGATAATATCAAAAATGGCATCACAGATAAAATTATTAGCATGATCTGTTACTTGTTGCGCTAAAGTTTCCAACCAAAAAGTTGAAGCTGCAGCAACATCCGCCAAAGATATAGCAGGTCTAAGAAGATTACCTGAACACAAATAAGCTTTTCTTAGAAAGGATTCAATTTTCCTATCTAAAGGATCCTTAAAGGAAGTACCATCTGCCGTAGGAATAGTAATATGTTTAGCAAGGGTAGAGATAGCCCCATCAACTTTAGGGATTTTGTCCCAAAACTCTAATCTGTCAGACGGCACAGGATATAATTGCTTAAAATGTTTAGAAGGAGTAAATGAATTACCCAAATTATTCCATTCCCTGGAAATTACTTCAGAAATAGCACCAGGAACAGGAAAAACATAATTTATGCTTACCTGATAAATTCCTTTCTTCTGTTGTGTGATCAGTCCACGGGTCATCATTACTTCTGGGATATAACTCCTCCCCAACAGGAAATGCAAGAGGATTCACCCAGCAGAGCTGCATATAGCTCCCCCCCTCTACGTCACTCCCAGTCATTCGACCAAGAATCAACGAGAAAGGAGAAACCAAGGGTGAAGTGGTGACTGGAGTATAATTTAAAAGATATTTACCTGCCTTAAAAAACAGGGCGGGCCGTGGACTGATCACACAACAGAAGAAAGGAATTTATCAGGTAAGCATAAATTATGTTTTCTTCTGTTATGTGTGATCAGTCCACGGGTCATCATTACTTCTGGGATACCAATACCAAAGCAAAAGTACACGGATGACGGGAGGGATAGGCAGGCTCATTATACAGAAGGAACCACTGCCTGAAGAACCTTTCTCCCAAAAATAGCCTCCGAAGAAGCAAAAGTGTCAAATTTGTAAAATTTGGAAAAAGTATGAAGCGAAGACCAAGTTGCAGCCTTGCAAATCTGTTCAACAGAGGCCTCATTCTTAAAGGCCCAAGTGGAAGCCACAGCTCTAGTAGAATGAGCTGTAATTCTTTCAGGAGGCTGCTGTCCAGCAGTCTCATAGGCTAAACGAATTATGCTACGAAGCCAGAAGGAGAGAGAGGTAGCCGAAGCCTTATGACCTCTCCTCTGACCAGAGTACACGACAAACAGGGAAGACGTTTGTCGAAAATCCTTAGTTGCCTGCAAGTAGAACTTGAGGGCACGAACTACATCCAGATTGTGTAGAAGACGTTCCTTCTTTGAAGAAGGATTCGGGCACAGGGAAGGCACCACGATCTCTTGATTGATGTTCCTGTTAGTGACTACCTTAGGTAAGAACCCAGGTTTTGTACGCAGAACTACCTTATCTGAATGAAAAATCAAATAAGGAGAATCACAATGTAAAGCTGATAACTCAGAGACTCTCCGAGCCGAAGAAATAGCCATTAAAAATAACACTTTCCAAGATAACAACTTTATATCAATGGAATGAAGGGGTTCAAACGGAACTCCTTGAAGAACGTTAAGAACAAGGTTTAAACTCCATGGCGGAGCAACAGTTTTAAACACAGGCTTGATCCTAGCTAAAGCCTGACAAAAGGCCTGGACGTCTGGATTTTCTGACAGACGCCTGTGTAACAAGATGGACAGAGCTGAGATCTGTCCCTTTAATGAGCTAGCCGATAAACCCTTTTCTAAACCTTCTTGTAGAAATGACAATATCCTAGGAATCCTAACCTTACTCCAGGAGTAACCTTTGGATTCGCACCAGTATAGGTATTTACGCCATATCTTATGGTAAATCCTTCTGGTAACAGGCTTCCTAGCCTATATCAGGATATCAATAACCGACTCAGAAAACCCACGTTTTGATAAAATCAAGCGTTCAATTTCCAAGCAGTCAGCTTCAGAGAAGTTAGATTTTGATGTTTGAATGGACCCTGTATCAGAAGGTCCTGTCTTAGAGGTAGAGACCAAGGCGGACAGGATGACATGTCCACTAGATCTGCATACCAAGTCCTGCGTGGCCATGCAGGCGCTATTAGAATCACTGATGCTCTCTCCTGTTTGATTTTGGCAATCAATCGAGGAAGCAGCGGGAAGGGTGGAAACACATAAGCCATCCCGAAGTTCCAAGGTGCTGTCAAAGCATCTATCAGAACCGCTCCCGGATCCCTGGATCTGGACCCGTAGCGAGGAAGTTTGGCGTTCTGGCGAGACGCCATGAGATCTATCTCTGGTTTGCCCCAACGTCGAAGTATTTGGGCAAAGACCTCCGGATGAAGTTCCCACTCCCCCGGATGAAAGGTCTGGCGACTCAAGAAATCCGCCTCCCAGTTCTCCACTCCCGGGATGTGGATTGCTGACAGGTGGCAAGAGTGAGACTCTGCCCAGCGAATTATCTTTGATACTTCCATCATTGCTAGGGAGCTTCTTGTCCCTCCCTGATGGTTGATGTAAGCTACAGTCGTGATGTTGTCCGACTGAAACCTGATGAACCCCCGAGTTTTTAACTGGGGCCAAGCCAGAAGGGCATTGAGAACTGCTCTCAATTCCAGAATGTTTATTGGCAGGAGACTTTCCTCCTGACTCCATTGTCCCTGAGCCTTCAGAGAATTCCAGACAGCGCCCCAACCTAGTAGGCTGGCGTCTGTTGTTACAATTGTCCAGTCCGGCCTGCTGAATGGCATCCCCCTGGACAGATGTGGCCGAGAAAGCCACCATAGAAGAGAGTTTCTGGTCTCTTGATCCAGATTCAGAGTAGGGGACAAGTCTGAGTAATCCCCATTCCACTGACTCAGCATGCACAATTGCAGCGGTCTGAGATGTAGACGTGCAAAGGGTACTATGTCCATTGCTGCTACCATTAAGCCGATCACCTCCATGCATTGAGCTACTGACGGGAGTTGAATGGAATGAAGGACACGGCATGCATTTAGAAGCTTTGTTAATCTGTCTTCTGTCAGATAAATCTTCATTTCTACAGAATCTATAAGAGTCCCCAAGAATGGAACTCTTGTGAGAGGAAAGAGAGAACTCTTCTTTTCGTTCACTTTCCATCCATGCGACCTTAGAAATGCCAGAACTAACTCTGTATGAGATTTGGCAGTTTGAAAGCTTGAAGCTTGTATCAGAATGTCGTCTAGGTACGGAGCTACCGAAATTCCTCGCGGTCTTAGTACCGCCAGAAGGGCACCCAGAACCTTTGTGAAGATTCTTGGAGCCGTAGCCAATCCGAATGGAAGAGCTACAAACTGGTAATGCCTGTCTAAGAAGGCAAACCTTAGATACCGTAATGATCTTTGTGAATCGGTATGTGAAGGTAAGCATCCTTTAAATCCACTGTGGTCATGTACTGACCCTTTTGGATCATGGGTAAGATTGTCCGAATAGTTTCCATTTTGAACGATGGAACTCTTAGGAATTTGTTTAGGATCTTTAAATCCAAGATTGGCCTGAAAGTTCCCTCTTTTTTTGGGAACCACAAACAGGTTTGAGTAAAACCCTTGTCCTTGTTCCGACCGCGGAACCGGATGGATCACTCCCATTAATAACAGATCTTGTACACAGCGTAGAAACGCTTCTTTCTTTATCTGGTTTGTTGACAACCTTGACAGATGAAATCTCCCTCTTGGGGGAGAGAATTTGAAGTCTAGAAGGTATCCCTGAGATATGATCTCTAGCGCCCAGGGATCCTGAACATCTCTTGCCCAAGCCTGGGCGAAGAGAGAGAGTCTGCCCCCCACTAGATCCGGTCCCGGATCGGGGGCCCTCGGTTCATGCTGTCTTTGGGGCAGCAGCAGGTTTCCTGGCCTGCTTGCCCTTGTTCCAGGACTGGTTAGGTTTCCAGCCTTGTCTGTAACGAGCAACAGCTCCTTCCTGTTTTGGTGCAGTGGAAGTTGGTGCTGCTCCTGCTTTGAAATTCCGAAAGGGACGAAAATTAGACTGTCTAGCCTTAGCTTTGGCTTTGTCTTGAGGCAGGGCGTGGCCCTTACCTCCTGTAATGTCAGCGATAATTTCTTTCAAACCGGGCCCAAATAAAGTTTGCCCCTTGAAAGGTATATTAAGTAATTTGGACTTAGAAGTTACATCAGCTGACCAGGATTTTAGCCACAGCGCCCTACGTGCCTGAATGGCGAATCCTGAGTTCTTAGCCGTAAGTTTGGTTAAATGTACTACGGCCTCCGAAATGAATGAATTAGCTAGTTTAAGGACTCTAAGCCTGTCCGTAATGTCGTCCAGCGTAGCTGAACTAAGGTTCTCTTCCAGAGACTCAATCCAAAATGCTGCCGCAGCCGTAATCGGCGCGATGCATGCAAGGGGTTGCAATATAAAACCTTGTTGAACAAACATTTTCTTAAGGTAACCCTCTAATTTTTTATCCATTGGATCTGAAAAAGCACAGCTATCCTCCACCGGGATAGTGGTACGCTTAGCTAAAGTAGAAACTGCTCCCTCCACCTTAGGGACCGTTTGCCATAAGTCCCGTGTGGTGGCGTCTATTGGAAACATCTTTCTAAATATTGGAGGGGGTGAGAACGGCACACCGGGTCTATCCCACTCCTTAGTAACAATTTCAGTTAGTCTCTTAGGTATAGGAAAAACATCAGTACTCGCCGGTACCGCAAAGTATTTATCCAACCTACACAATTTCTCTGGTATTGCAACAGTGTTACAATCATTAAGAGCCGCTAAAACCTCCCCTAGTAATACACGGAGGTTCTCCAATTTAAATTTAAAATTTGAAATATCTGAATCCAATCTGTTTGGATCAGAACCGTCACCCACAGAATGAAGCTCTCCGTCCTCATGCTCTGCAAGCTGTGACGCAGTATCAGACATGGCCCTAGTATTATCAGCGCACTCTGTTCTCACCCCAGAGTGATCACGCTTGCCTCTTAGTTCTGGTAATTTAGCCAAAACTTCGGTCATAACAGTAGCCATATCTTGTAATGTTATCTGTAATGGCCGCCCAGATGTACTAGGCGCCACAATATCACGCACCTCCCGGGCGGGAGATGCAGGTACTGACACGTGAGGCGAGTTAGTCGGCATAACTCTCCCCTCGCTGTTTGGTGAAATTTGTTCAATTTGTACAGATTGGCTTTTATTTAAGGTAGCATCAATACAGTTAGTACATAAATTTCTATTGGGCTCCACCTTGGCATTGGAACAAATGACACAGGTATCTTCCTCTGAATCAGACATGTTTAACACACTAGCAATAAACTTGCAACTTGGTTACAATCTTATTTAACAAAAACGTACTGTGCCTCAAAGAAGCACTAAACGATTAAAAGACAGTTGAAATAATGAACTGAAAAAAACAGTTATAGCATCAATCCTTAAAAACAACACAACTTTTAGCAAAGGTTTGTTCCCATTAGTAAAGTAACAATAATTAAATTTGAAGCATAAAAATTACAGAGTAACGTTTTTAATCACAGTCAATATATAAGTCTCACAGCTCTGCTGAGAGAATCTACCTCCCTCCAAAGAAGTTTGAAGACCCCTGAGTTCTGTTAGAGATGAACCGGATCATGCAGGAAATACAAGAGTAACTGACTGGAAATTTTTGATGCGTAGCAAAGAGCGCCAAAAACGGCCCCTCCCCCTCACACACAGCAGTGAGAGAGAAACGAAACTGTCACAATTAAAACAAGCAACTGCCAAGTGGAAAAATAATGCCCAAACATTTATTCACTCAGTACCTCAGAAAATGCAAACGATTCTACATTCCAGCAAAAACGTTTAACATAATAAATACCTATTAAAAGGTTTAATGTACTTTTAACAGAGTAATTCCAGTGAAATACCATCCCCAGAATACTGAAGTGTAGAGTATACATACATGTCATTATAACGGTATGGCAGGATTTTCTCATCAATTCCATTCAGAAAATAAAAACTGCTACATACCTCAATGCAGATTCATCTGCCCGCTGTCCCCTGATCTGAAGCTTTTACCTCCCTCAGATGGCCGAGAAACAGCAATATGATCTTAACTACTCCGGTTAAAATCATAGTAAAAACTCTGGTAGATTCTTCTTCAAACTCTGCCAGAGAGGCAATAACACGCTCCGGTGCTATTGTAAAATAACAAACTTTTGATTGAAGTTATAAAAACTAAGTATAATCACCATAGTCCTCTCACACATCCTATCTAGTCGTTGGGTGCAAGAGAATGACTGGGAGTGACGTAGAGGGGGGGAGCTATATGCAGCTCTGCTGGGTGAATCCTCTTGCATTTCCTGTTGGGGAGGAGTTATATCCCAGAAGTAATGATGACCCGTGGACTGATCACACATAACAGAAGAAAACTTCTGGAATAACTACAGGAGATTTAAAGACCTTGTCTAAACGTTTAGATTTAGTATCAAGAGGACCAGAATCCTCAATTTCTAATGCAATTAGGACTTCTTTAAGTAAAGAACGAATAAATTCCATTTTAAATAAATATGAAGATTTATCAGCATCAACCTCTGAAACAGAATCCTCTGAACCAGAAGAATCATTAGAATCAGAATGATGATGTTCATTTAAAAATTCATCTGGATAAAGAGAAGTTTTAAAAGACTTTTTATTTTTACTAGAAGGAGGAATAACAGACATAGCCTTCTTAATAGATTCAGAAACAAAATCTCTTATGTTATCAGGAACACTCTGAACATTAGATGTTGATGGAACTGCAACAGGTAATGGTATTTTACTAAAGGAAATATTTTCTGCATTAACAAGTTTGTCATGACATTTAATACAAACAACAGCTGGAGGAAGAGCTACCAAAAGTTTACAGCAGATACACTTAGCTTTGGTAGTTCCAGCACCAGGCAGCGATTTTCCTGAAGTATCTTCTGACTCAGATGCAACATGAGACATCTTGCAATATGTAAGAGAAAAAACAACATATAAAGCAAAATTGATCAAATTCCTTAAATGACAGTTTCAGGAATGGGAAAAAAAGCCAAAGAACAAGCTTCTAGCAACCAGAAGCAATGAAAAATGAGACTTAAATAATGTGGAGACAAAAGCGACGCCCATATTTTTTTAGCGCCAAATAAGACGCCCACATTATTTGGCGCCTAAATGCTTTTGGCGCCAAAAATGACGCCACATCCGGAACGCCGACATTTTTGGCGCAAAAGAACGTCAAAAAATGACGCAACTTCCGGCGACACGTATGACGCCGGAAACAGAAAAGATTTTTTGCGCCAAAAAAGTCTGCGCCAAGAATGACGCAATAAAATGAAGCATTTTCAGCCCCCGCGAGCCTAACAGCCCAAAGGGAAAAAGTCAAATTTTTTAAGGTAAGAAAAAATTATTGATTCAAATGCATTATCCCAAATATGAAACTGACTGTCTGAAAATAAGGAATGTTGAACATCCTGAGTCAAGGCAAATAAATGTTTGAATACATATATTTAGAACTTTATAAAAAAGCGCCCAACCATAGCTTAGAGTGTCACAGAAAATAAGACTTACTTACCCCAGGACACTCGTCTACATGTTGTAGAAAGCCAAACCAGTACTGAATGAAAATCAGCAGAGGTAATGGTATATATATAAGAGTATATCGTCGATCTGAAAAGGGAGGTAAGAGATGAATCTCTACGACCGATAACAGAGAACCTATGAAATAGACCCCGTAGAAGGAGATCATTGCATTCAAATAGGCAATACTCTCCTCACATCCCTCTGACATTCACTGCACGCTGAGAGGAAAACCAGGCTCCAACCTGTTGCGGAGCGCATATCAACGTACAATCTAGCACAAACTTACTTCACCACCTCCATAGGAGGCAAAGTTTGTAAAACTGATTTGTGGGTGTGGTGAGGGGTGTATTTATAGGCATTTTGAGGTTTGGGAAACTTTGCCCCTCCTGGTAGGAATGTATATCCCATACGTCACTAGCTCATGGACTCTTGCTAATTACATGAAAGAAATACTGTTTGGTGGCTCTCATGTGTTAGGAACTTGTCCATCATTGTTTTTAATCAATTTAACCCATTAGATTTTAGTTTTAGTCGAATTTTAGTCGACTAAAATTCGACTAAAACTAAAACAATTCAGATGACTAAAATACGACTAAAACTAAAATGGCATTTTAGTCAAAAGACTACGACTAAAACTAAATCAAAATTTGCTGCCAAAATTAACACTGATTCACAACCCACTGTAATCAGGATGGTAGCCCCAGGACTTGCAAGGGAGTGTGCATCTGGTATGTACAGACATAGTCATGTTATTTTCCTATTCAGTTTAAGGAAGTTTACTATGAAATCTAACAAATATTTAAATAAAATCTCATGAGAACACAGCAAAGCAAAGCAATGCATAACGTCAGTACTGCTGATGGTTTTTTTTTTCAATTTGCAGCTGGTCAGCAGCTGAAGTATAACTGTCTCACAGTGGACTTAATCTGGTGAACTGAAGAAATTGTGAGGTAAAAACTAAATTTATGCTTACATGATAAATGTCTTTCTTTCCGGGCATGGAGAGTCCACAACGTAATTCCAATTACTAGTGGGATATTCAACTCCTGGCCAGCAGGAGGCGACAAAGAGCACCCCAGCAAAGCTCTTAAGTGTAACTTCCCTTACCCATAATCCCCAGTCATTCAGCCGAAGGAAAATAAAAAAAGAAGAAACACAAGGGAGAAAAGGTGCCTGAGGTTTACTCAAAAAACCTGCGGAATTATAATTAAAAGAGATTGCAGGGTCGTGGACTCTCCATGCCCGGAAAGAAATTGATTAGGTAAGCATAATTTTTGTTTTCTTTCCTATGGCATGGAGAGTCCACAACGTCATTCCAATTACTAGTGGGAACTAATACCCAAGCTACAGGACACAGAATGAAAAGGGAGGGAGAACAAGGCAGGAGGACCTAAACAGAATGCACCACCGCTTGAAGAATCTTTTTACCAAAAGAGGCCTCAGCTGAGGCAAAAGTATACAATTTGTAGAATTTGGAAAAGGTATGCAAAGAAGACCATGTTGCCGCCTTGCAAATCTGTTCAACAGAAGCTTAATTTTTGAAAGCACAAGAAGTAGAGACAGCACTAGTGGAATAAGCCAGAATTCTCTCAGGAGGCTGCTGTCCAGCAGTCTCATAAGCAAAACAAATCATACTTCTTCACCAGAGGGAAAGAGTAGTGGCCTTCTGACCCTTACACTTCCCAAATAAATCAACAAACAGTGAGAAGATTGCCGAACAACTTTAGTAGCTGGTAGGTAAAACTGTAGAGCATGCACAACATCCAAGTTATGCAAAAGAGGTTCCTTTTGAGAAGAAGGATTAGGACAAAAGGAAGGAACAATAATTTCCTGATTAATGTTTCGATCTGACAACAGGTAGAAACCCCAATTCTGTACGAAGGACAGCCTTATCTGCATGAAAAATAAGGTATGGGGAATCACACTGCAGAGCTGAAGGCTCATAAACTCTGCGAGCGGAAGAAATAGCAAGGAGAAACAAAACCTTCCAAGATAACAACTTTATATCAACAACATGCCTCGGCTCAAACTGAGCCTGCTGCAAAACTTTAAGAACTAGGTTAAGGCTCCAAGGAAGAGCAACAGGTTTAAACACAGGCCTGATTCTGATCAAGGCCTGAACAAAAGCTTGAACATTTGGTAAATCTGCCAGACGTTTGTGCAAAAGAATCGACAGTGCAAAAATCTGACTCTTCAGAGTACTGACTGACAAACATTTCTCCAGGCCATCCTGAAGAAACAATAACATTCGTGGAATCCTCACCCGACTCTAGAAGAAACCTTTACATTCGCACCAAAAAAGGTATTTACGGCATACCTTATGATAAATCCTGTGAGTATCAGGTTTACGAGCCTGAGCATAGTATCAATGACCGCTCCTGAAAAACCACGTCTAGACAGAACTAGGCGTTCAATCTCCAAGCAGTTAGCTTCAGAGAATCCAGATTTGGATGGAGGAATGGACCCTGAAATAGGTCATTCCTCAGAGGTAACCTCCAAGATGGAAGAGATGACATCTTCACCAGATCCTGCAAGGCCAGACAGGAGCTTATAGAATCACAAATGTTCTCGCCTGCTTGATACGAGCAATGACTCGTGGAAGGAGTGCAAACGGAGGAAACAGGTATGCTAGACCGAAATCGCAAGGAACTGCCAGAGCATCTATCAGGGCGGCCTGAGGATCTCTTGATCTTGAACTGTACTTTGGAAGCTTGGAGTTCTGACGAGACGCCATCAGATCCAACTCCAGAACTCCCCACCTGAGGGTTATTTTTGAGAACACTTCCAGATGGAGAGCCCACTCCCCAGGATGAAAAGTCTGTCTGCTCAGAAAATCCGCCTTCCAATTGTGCACTCCAGGAATATGGATGGCAGGTAGGAGACCATTGTGAGCTTCAGCCCCCTGCAGAATGCGAGTCACCTCCTTAAATTCCAAGGAACTCCGAGTTCCTACCTCCACGGAGGTGATGTTGTCCGACTGGAATCTGATAAATCGGACTAAAGATAATTGAGACCAAGCTATCAAGGCATTGAAAATTGCTCTCAACTCCAAGATGTTTATTGGAAGAGAAGACTCTTCCTAAAACCACAGGCCCTGAGCTTTTAGAGAGCCCCATACAGCTCCCCAGCCTAACAGGCCTAACAGGCTGGCGTCCGTAGTCACAATCACCCAGAATGGTTTCAGGAAGAAAGTTCCCCGAGACAGATGTTCCTGTGAAATCCACCACGAGAGAGAGCTTCTTGTTATGGGATCCAGATTTATCCTCTGCGATAAATCTGAATTGTCTAAGTTCCATTGACTGAGCATGCAAAGCTGCAGAGGCCCTAGATGGAACCGCGCAAACTGTATGATCTCCATGGAGGCCACCATCAGGCTAATCCCCTCCATACATTCAGCCACTGATGGACGAATAGCAGACTGGAAAGAAAGGCAAGAAGCAAGACGTTTGGATTTTCTGACGTCCGTCAGGAAAATCTTCATGGACTGGGAATCTATGATTTTCCTTAGGAAACACACTCTTGTAGCAGGAACTAGAGAACTCTTTCCCAGATTCCATTTACACCCGTGGGAACGTAGAAAAGACAACATCTCTGTATGAGATTTTGCTAGATGAAAAGATGACGCCTGAACCAAGATGTCATCTAGATAAGGCGCCACAGCAATTCCCTGGGATCTGATCACTGCCAATAAAGCCCCCAGAACCTTTGTGAAAATTCTGGGAGCCGTGGCAAGACCAAACGGGAGTGCAACAAACTGGAAATGTTTGTACAGAAAGGCAAATCTTAGAAAATGGTAATAATCCCTGTGAATGGGAACGTGTAAATAAGCGTCAGTCAGGTCTATGGTTGTCATGAACTGACCTTCCTGAACCAACGGAAGAATGGAACGAATAGTTTCCATCTTGAAGGACGGAAACCTGAGGAATTTGTTGAGGCACTTTAAGTCTAGGATTGGGCGGAAAGATCCCTTCTTTTTGTGAATCACAAATAGATTAGAGGGACTGGTACAATAACAATAACTCCCAGGGAGGATAGGTCTTCTACGCAATTTAAGAAGGCCTCCCCCTCTTTACCTGGTTTGAAGATAGTCTTGACAGGAGAAATCTGCCCATTGGAGGGCAAGACTTGAATCCTATTTTGTAACCCTGGGATACTATGTTCACTGCCCACAGATCTGGGGCATCACATATCCAAGCCTGTAGAGAAAAAAAAAGAAAGCCTGTCCCCCATTTGATTCAGGATTGGATCGGGGTGGTCCCTTAATGCTGATTTAGGGTCAGCGGAAGGCTTCTTATTTTGCTTTCCCTTATTCCAAGGCTGGCTGGCCTTCCAAGAGGACCTGGATTGGTCTGGTTTGGAAGAAGAGGAGGAAGACTTATGTGCCTTAAAATTGCGAAACAAACAAAAGTGATTAGTCTGTCAACCCTTAGGTCTATTCTTCTTGTCCTGAGGTAGGAAAGATCCTTTTGCACCCGTAATCTCTGAAATTATTTCCGCCAGACCAGGACCGAATAGGGTTTTACCTTTATAAGGTAAAGCCAAAAGCTTGGCCCTTTGAAGAAACATCAGCTGTCCAACATTTAAACCACAAAGCTCTGCGAGCTAGGACAGTGAAGCTAGACATCTTAGCTCCCAGTCTAATTAGCTGCATGTTGGCGTCGCAGATAAAGGTATTGGCTAATTTAAGAGCCCTGATCCTATCTTGGATCTCCTCAATCATAGTCTCCTCTCATATCAGATCAGACAGGGCATTGCACAAGTAAGATGCTGCACCCGCAACTGTAGCAATACTTGCCGCAGGTTGCCACTGTAATCCTTGATGGATGCACATATTCTTTAAGTAGGCCTCTAGCTTCTTATCCATGGGATCTTTTAGGGCACAACTATCCTCTATATGAATAGTAGTTCTTTAAGCTTCTATAGGAATAGTAGTTCTAATAGCTAGAGTAGAGATGGCTCCTTCTACCTTAGGCACCATACGCCATGAGTCACGAATGGAGTCAGCAACAGGAAACATCTTTTTAAAAACAGGGGAAGGGGAAAAAGGAACCCCAGGCATATCCCATTCCTGAGCTATAATTTCAGACATCTTGCCTGGAACAGGAAAAACAACCTCAGAAGAGAGAGAATCATAAACTCTGTTAAGTTTAGAAGACTTTTTAGGGTTGACAGCAACCGAAGTTAAAACCTCAATCAGTAGTAAACGGAGATGTTCAAGCTTAAATCTGAAATTAACTTCTTCAGATTCACAAGATTTTTCTTCCATAGTATCAGAGCCTGAGATTTCACCTTCAGAAGCTACTGAAGTATCCTCCTCAGCAGACATCTGAAAAAGGTTGACCAGAGCTGTTTTAGAGTCAGAACCCTTGCTAGCAAATATTTAGATTTACTCCTACGCTTATCAGAAGACGGAAAAGCAGACAAAGCCGGAGATACTGCAGAAGTAATCTGAGCGGCAAAATCCCCAGGTAAATAAACACCCCCAGGAGTTTGAGAGGACACAGAAGGCACAGTATGAGAAACAATTAAGGCTTGGGACGTTTGAGGAGAAAGCTGAGGCATGTCACGCACAGCATTATCCTGAGAGACACTTGGCTCAGAAGGGAGCAACTTGTCTTTACATTTTAAAGTTTTAGATAAACATGAGGAACAGAATTACATAGGAAGGACAATTTGGGCCTCTGAACAAAGTAAGCATTTATCCATGGAATTAGATTGATCCTGTTCTGAGTCCATAGCTACAGAATCAGATCCCACTAACAAAGGACAAATTATAATGCAGAGAATGATAATAATTCTAACCCAAAACAACAATAAAGCCCAACATTGTAGAAGACTTTATAACATATATCACTAAACATACAGAGCTGAGCTCAAAAGAAAAAATGTCCCTTAAGAAGCAACCTCGGCCTGCCTGAGGCTCCTACCATAACCGGATTGATATCCCACTAGAAAGAGGAAGCAAGACTCTCCAGCAGAGATCTTTTCCTCTATAAGCAGACAATCGTGAGAAGAGCCGCAAGCTGCCACAGAGAGACACATGAAGCTCTGCTCCGTAATTACGGAAAAGCGGACGTCACGTGAGTGGCAAGCAAAAGTGAAACTGCGCCACTAGTAAAAGCGCGTGAAACACAAACGGCTCTAAATAATAAAAGTCTTAAAGTATGCTCATAAAATCTTTCTCATAAACAATTTACTGCCATAGCCTATCTGCTTTAACAATATAAGGGGAAAAGAAAAAATCCCTTAGGTCCCTTGAGCCAAGCGAACTATCCATTAACCTCTTAAAACTCTCACTGTGTGTGTAAAATCAATGTATAACCTTTTAACACAAAAAGCGCCAATAAAGCTGCCAAAATTGTACCCTTAATCATACAAGGATAGCTATGTCCCAGAATATATCCACTTGAGGGTTAACCTCAAAAGTGCTGACCTTCAGTACCTAGAAGGCAAATGGCACTTACCTGTGGATCCAGCTGCAGGGCAGATAACAGCTACTAAGATGTGCCCGGAACTCTACTCCCGGGAAGGGACCTGTAGTAAAATAAAGAACAGAGTAAACAACCCTGGCTTTCTGTAAAGGGGTAGCAAAAGTGTTAGAAGTAAAGCAAAGACCACCTAGCCGACTTCTAACTGCTAAAAGCCACCACTACTCTTACTAAATAGATTGACGTGGACACAGCTAGACACCAATCCTTGCTTGCAGGGAAAAGTACCCATAAAAGGATTAAATATCTTCAGACACCATCGTCGCAAGAGAATGACTGGGGATTATGGGTAAGGGAAGTTACACTTACAGCTTTGCTGGGGTGCTCTTTGCTTCCTCCTGATGGTAATTGGAATGACGTTGTGGACTCTCCATGCCACAGGAAAGAAATATCTTTCTTTTCTACATAGAGATGCTCAGGTGATATTTTCACGTCAGCTTTTTACAGTTATTCTGCACCACTTCTAAGTGATTTAGCATATGAGTATTAAGTCACTTTAAGAAGTAATATATATATATAAATATATATATTGTTTAAAAATTATTTAACCTGAAATCAAGGTTTCATGGTATCATTGTAGAAACTGAAAAACACAAGTAAATATAGTGTCTTTTTACACAAAAAATAAGTCTAATTTGATATCTTGTGCGGTTGTGCGCACAGGTTGTGGGTTCAGTGTTTTAAACGTTTCTCTCTCTCAAAGCACTGGAAAGCTTGCCTTTTAATTAACGTGAAGCTAAGGTTTAATCATATAGAAAAACAGAAACCATTCATGCCAAGAGTTTCATAAATTTACCTAACAGCAGCTTTATATAATAATTACTAGTTTTAGCACAAGTAGGAGTAGTAAAATCCGGGTACGGCACAGAAAAACAAACAGACACACTCTTTTCTTTCTTTCTCTCTCTATACATGGGGGGGGGGGGAAACAGACTAATTGTATATTAAACACGATACTAAATATTTCAAAACAATTGAGAACAAGTAAGTAGAGATTTTGAATTACTGAAAAATGCACTGCTGACCATATCCGAGCAGAAATTAGATTATATTTAAATAAAAGTCATAACATGGATGAAATAACTAAAAAATAAAAATATAAATAAATAAAAGTCAAATGTCCCTCCAACTAGGAAAAAAAATATAAAAAAAATGTTATGCTTACCTGATAAATGTATTTATTTATTGACACGGTGAGTCCACGGATCATCATTATTTACTGCTGGGAATCAATACCCAAGCTACAGGACACCGATGATAAGGGAGGGACAAGACAGGTAACCTAAACAAAAGGCACCACTGCTTGAAGAACATTTCTCCCAAAAGAAGCCTCAGCTGAGGCAAAAGTATCAAATTTAGAAAATTTAGAAAAAGTATGCAGAGAGGACCAAGTTGCAGCCTTGCAAATCTGTTCAACAGAAGCTTAATTTTTAAAGGCCCAGGAAGAAGAAACAGCCGTCGTAGAGTGAGCCGTGATTATCTCAGGAGGCTGCTGTCCAGCAGTTTCATATGCCAAACGAATTATACTCTTCAGCCAGAGCGAAATAGAAGTAGCCATAGCTTTCTGGCCCTTGCATTACCCAGAGAAACAGACAAACAAAGCAGAAGACTGGCGAAAATCCTTAGTCGCCTGCAAATAGAATTTCAGTGCACGCACTACATCTAGGTTGTGCAGCAAACGCTCCTTATAAGAAGGATTAGGACACAAAGAAGGAACAACGATTTCCTGACTAATATTCCTATCCGAAAAAACTTTAGGAAGGAAACCAAACTTAGTACACAGAACCACCTTATCAGAATGAAAGATAAGGTAAGGAGAGTCATATTGTAACGCCAAGAGTTCAGAGACGCTCCGAGCAGAAGAAATGGCAACAAGAAATAAAACCTTCCAAGATAACATCTTAATATCAAAGGAATGCATAGGCTCAAGTGGAGCCTGCTGTAAAACTAAGAACAAGGTTAAGACTCCAGGGAGGAGTAACAGGTTTAAACACAGGCCTGACCAAGGCCTGACAAAAGGATTGCACGTTTGGCACATCCACCAGACACTTATGCAACAAAATAGACAAGGCAGAAATCTGACCCTTCAGAGTACTCGCTGACAAACCTATCTCCAGACCCTCCTGGAGAAAAGACAAAATTCTAGGAATCCTAACTCTACTCCAAGAGTAGCCCTTGGATTCACACCAATACAGATATTTACACAATACTTTATGGTAAATCCTTCTAGTCACAGGCTTACAAGCCTAGATCAAGGTCTCAACGACCGAATCTGAAAACCCACGCTTAGATAAAATTAAGCTTTCAATCTCCAAGCAATCCGCTTCAGAGAAACAAGATTTGGAAGGGACCCTGAAGTAGAAGGTCCTTCCTCAGAGGCAGTTTCCAAGGTGGAAGAGATGACATTTCCACTAGGTCTGCATACCAGATCCTGCGAGGCCACGCCGGTGCTATGAGAATCACCTGCACCCTCTCCTGCTTGATCCGAGCAATGACTCATGAAAGAAGAGCGAATGGGGGAAAACAGGTATGCTAGACTGAAATTCCAAGGGACCGCCAGCCTGATGGTCCCTTGACCTTGAACCGTACCTCGGGAGCTTGGCATTCTGCCAAGATGCCATGAGATCCAGCTCTGGCCGCCCCCATTTGAGGATCAGGCTGGAAAACACCTCCGATGGAGTTCCCACTCCGGGATGAAAAGTGTCTGCTCAGAAAATCCGTTTCCCAATTGTTCACT
The DNA here is from genome assembly GCF_027579735.1 of Bombina bombina. NCBI lineage: Eukaryota > Metazoa > Chordata > Amphibia > Anura > Bombinatoridae > Bombina > Bombina bombina. The sequence continues at coordinate 83,715,119 of NC_069509.1, read as the reverse complement.
CCTGGAATGTGGATCACAAAGAGACAGCAGTTGTGGATCTCCGGCCACTGAAAAATCCGGGACACCTCTGTCATGGCCAAGGAACTCAGAGTTTCTCGCTGGTGGTTGATGTAAGCCACTGATGTGACATTTTCCGACTGGAGCCTGATAAACCGGGCTAAGGCTAACTGAGGCCAGGACAGTAGAGCATTGAAGATCGCTCTCAGTTCTAGGATGTTGATAGGGAGAACTGACTCATCCCGAGTCCATAGACCCTGAGCCTTTAACCAGCCCCAGACTGCCCCCCAACCCACTAGGATGGCATCCGTGGTCACAATCACCCAGGCCGGTCTGTGGAAGAAAGTTCCCTGGGAGAGATGTTCCTGAGACAACCATCACTGAAGAGTCTCTTGTCGCCTGATTCAGATCTATTCGCGGAGACAGATCAGCATAGTCCCTGTTCCATTGTCTTAACATGCATAACTGCAGAACTCTGAGATGGAACCAAGCGAACGGTATTATGTCCATGGAGGCTACCATCAGACCAATTACCTCCATACATTGAGCCACTGACGGCCGAGGAGAGGACTGAAGGGCAAGGCAAGAGTCGCCAAGAACACTACCCTTATAGCTGGAACCGAAGAACTTTTTCCCAGATTCACCTTACATCCGTGGGAGCGAAGAAGAGACAACAAGTTCTCCGTAAGAGTTTGCTTGTTGAAAAGACGGCGCCTGAACCAGAATGTCGTCCAGATATGACACCACTGCAATGCCCCGAGACCGGATGACTGCCAATAGGGCCCCCAGAACCTTTGAAAAAAATTCTAGGAGCTGTGGCAAGGTTGAATGGAAGAGTCACAAACTGAAAATGATTGTCCACGAATGCAAATCTCAGAAACTTGTGATGATCCTTGTAAATGGGAACATGAAGGTATGCATCCTTTAGGTTTATTGTTGTCATGAACTGACCATCTTGGACCAAGGGAAGAATGGAGCGTATAGTTTCCATCTTGAAGGACGGTACTCTGAGGAACTTGTTTAGACACTTCAGGTCTAAAATCGGTCTGAAAGTTCCCTCTTTTTTGGGAACCACGAGGAGGAGCTGGAACTATTACTCCCGGGCGGAAAGATCCTTGACACAAGTTAAGAACGCCTCTCTCTTTATCTAGTCTACAGATAATCTTGAGAGGAGGAACCTGCCTCTGGGAGGGAAAGTCTTGAATTCTATGCTATGTTGTACCCCTGGGATACGATGTCCACCGCCCAGGGATCCAGAACATCTTCTATCCAGGCTTGAGCAAATTGAGAAAGTCTGCCCCTACTGGATCCGCTCCCGGATCGGGGGCCGACCCTTCATACTGACTTGGAATCAGCTGCAGGCTTCTTAGACTGCTTCCCATTGTTCCAAGACTGACTAGCCTTCCAGGAAGACTTGGATTGTTCCTGCTTGGAGGAAGGAGGGGAGGTATTACCTCTAAAGTTTCGAAAAGAATGAAAATAACTCTGATGTCCTTTCTGCTTATTCTTCTTATCCTGAGGGAGAAAGGATCCCTTACCTCCTGTAATATCAGGAGCCAAACCAGGCCCAAACAAGGTTTTACCCTTGTAAGGAATCGCCAAGAGCTTGGACTTGGACGAAACATCTGCAGACCAGGACTTCAACCATAAGGGTTTGCGAGCTGGCACCACAAAACCAAACATTTTTGCTCCTAGCTTAATGACTTGTAAGGAAGCATCCATGATAAAGGAATTGGCTAACTTAAGATCTTTAATCCTGTCCTGGATCTCCTCAAGAGGAGTATCTGTCTGAATATAATCAGACAAAGCTGTCATTGGAGACCCTGATGAACATACATCTTTTTTAACAATGCCTCCAACTTCTTATCCATTGGATCCTTAAAAGAACAACTATCCTCTATAGGGATAGTGGTTCTCTTAGCCACGGTAGATATCGCCCCTTCCACCTTAGGAATCGTCTGCCAATATTCCTTAAATGAGTCAGCTATTGGAAACATTTTCTTGAAAATTGGAGATGGAGAAAAAGGAATTCTAGGTCTCTCCCACACCCGTGCAATAATCTCTGTAGCACAGTCTGGCACAGGGGTGACTACAATAGCCGCATCGGAGTCGTCCAAAGTAGCCAAAACCTCCTTCAAGGGACATAAAACCCAAAAAATGTCTTTCATGATTCAGATAGAGAATACAATTTTTTACTTCTATTATTTAATCTGTTTAATTCTCTTGGTATCATTTGTTGAAGGAGCAGCAATGCACTAATAGTTTCTAACTGAACACATGGGTGAGCCAATGACAATCAATATATATATATATATATATATATATATATATATATATATATATATATATATATATGCAGCCACCAATCAACAGCTAGAACGTAGGTTCTCTGCTGCCCCTGAGCTTGCCTAAATAAACTTTCAGCAAAGGATAACAAGAGAAGGAAGCAAATTAAATAATAGAAGCAAATAGGAAAGTTGTTTAAAATTGTATTCTCTATCTGAATCATGAAAGAAAAAGTTTGGGTTTCATGTCCCTTTAAGTAATAGGCGGAGGTGTTCCAGTTTAAATCTGAAGGATACAACTTCAGCATCAGAAGAAGGAATTATATAGTCTGAATCTGAGATTTCACCCTCAGACGCTACCGAAGTGTCTTCCTCTTCAGACTTCAGAGAAGAGACACTGAGTAGCCACAATTGGATCAGAAACCTAACTCACTGATTCTTTAAATTTCCTTTTGAGCTTTCCCTGCAGCAAGGGAAAAGCAGACAGTGCCTCAGATACCGCAGAGGATACCTGGGCCGCAATGTCATGAAAAGAAACTCCTACTGGAGCATGAGAAGAAACGCAGGGAACTGCATGTGTAGACAAAAGTGCTAGGGACGCTTGAGGAGAAAGCTGCGGCATATCTGACACAGGAGGCACCTGAACAGCAATTGCCTTAGACAATGATGGCTCAGTTTAAAAAAAAAACAGAATTTATGTTTACCTGATAAATTACTTTCTCCAACGGTGTGTCCGGTCCACGGCGTCATCCTTACTTGTGGGATATTCTCTTCCCCAACAGGAAATGGCAAAGAGCCCAGCAAAGCTGGTCACATGATCCCTCCTAGGCTCCGCCTTCCCCAGTCATTAGTCCGACGTAAAGGAGGAATATTTGCATAGGAGAAATCATATGATACCGTGGTGACTGTAGTTAGAGAAAATAAATCATCAGACCTGATTAAAAAACCAGGGCGGGCCGTGGACCGGACACACCGTTGGAGAAAGTAATTTATCAGGTAAACATAAATTCTGTTTTCTCCAACATAGGTGTGTCCGGTCCACGGCGTCATCCTTACTTGTGGGAACCAATACCAAAGCTTTAGGACACGGATGATGGGAGGGAGCAAATCAGGTCACCTAGATGGAAGGCACCACGGCTTGCAAAACCTTTCTCCCAAAAATAGCCTCAGAAGAAGCAAAAGTATCAAATTTGTAAAATTTGGTAAAAGTGTGCAGTGAAGACCAAGTCGCTGCCTTACATATCTGATCAACAGAAGCCTCGTTCTTGAAGGCCCATGTGGAAGCCACGGCCCTAGTGGAATGAGCTGTGATTCTTTCAGGAGGCTGCCGTCCGGCAGTCTCATAAGCCAATCTGATGATGCTTTTAAGCCAAAAAGAGAGAGAGGTAGAAGTTGCTTTTTGACCTCTCCTTTTACCAGAATAAACAACAAACAAGGAAGATGTTTGTCTGAAATCCTTTGTAGCCTCTAAATAGAATTTTAGAGCACGAACTACATCCAAATTGTGCAACAAACGTTCCTTCTTTGAAACTGGATTCGGACACAAAGAAGGCACGACTATCTCCTGGTTAATATTTTTGTTAGAAACAACTTTCGGAAGAAAACCAGGTTTAGTACGCAAAACCACCTTATCTGCATGGAACACCAGATAAGGAGGAGAACACTGCAGAGCAGATAACTCTGAAACTCTTCTAGCAGAAGAAATTGCAACCAAAAACAAAACTTTCCAAGATAATAACTTGATATCAACGGAATGTAGGGGTTCAAACGGAACCCCCTGAAGAACTGAAAGAACTAAATTGAGACTCCAAGGAGGAGTCAAAGGTTTGTAAACAGGCTTGATTCTAACCAGAGCCTGAACAAAAGCTTGAACATCTGGCACAGCCGCCAGCTTTTTGTGAAGTAAAACAGATAAAGCAGAAATCTGTCCCTTCAAAGAACTTGCAGATAATCCTTTCTCCAAACCTTCTTGAAGAAAGGATAGAATCTTAGGAATTTTTATCTTGTTCCATGGGAATCCTTTAGATTCACACCAACAGATATATTTTTTCCATATTCTATGGTAGAATTTTCTAGTTACAGGCTTTCTGGCCTGAACAAGAGTATCAATGACAGAATCTGAGAACCCTCGCTTTGATAAAATCAAGCGTTCAATCTCCAAGCAGTCAGTTGGAGTGAGGCCAGATTCGGATGTTCGAACGGACCTTGAACAAGAAGGTCCTGTCTCAAAGGTAGCTTCCATGGTGGAGCCGATGACATATTCACCAGATCTGCATACCAAGTCCTGCGTGGCCACGCAGGAGCTATCAAGATCACCGATACCCTCTCCTGTTTGATCCTGGCTACCAGCCTGGGAATGAGAGGAAACGGTGGGAACACATAAGCTAGGTTGAAGCTCCAAGGTGCTACTAGTGCATCCACTAGAGTCGCCTTGGGATCCCTGGATCTGGACCCGTAGCAAGGAACCTTGAAGTTCTGACGAGACGCCATCAGATCCATGTCTGGAATGCCCCACAATTGAATTATTTGGGCAAAGATTTCCGGATGGAGTTCCCACTCCCCCGGATGAAAAGTCTGACAACTCAGAAAATCCGCTTCCCAATTTTCCACTCCTGGGATGTGGATTGCAGACAAGTGGCAGGAGTGAGTCTCCGCCCATTGAATTATTTTGGTCACTTCTTCCATCGCCAGGGAACTCCTTGTTCCCCCCTGATGGTTGATATACGCAACAGTCGTCATGTTGTCTGATTGAAACCGTATGAATTTGGCCTTTGCTAGCTGAGGCCAAGCCTTGAGAGCATTGAATATCGCTCTCAGTTCCAGAATATTTATCGGGAGAAGAGATTCTTCCCGAGACCAAAGACCCTGAGCTTTCAGGGGTTCCCAGACCGCGCCCCAGCCCACCAGACTGGCGTCGGTCATGACAATGACCCACTCTGGTCTGCGGAAGCTCATCCCTTGTGACAGGTTGTCCAGGGTCAGCCACCAACGGAGTGAATCTCTGGTCCTCTGATCTACTTGTATCGTCGGAGACAAGTCTGTATAATCCCCATTCCACTGACTGAGCATGCACAGTTGTAATGGTCTTAGATGAATTTGCGCAAAAGGAACTATGTCCATTGCCGCGACCATCAAACCTATTACTTCCATGCACTGCGCTATGGAAGGAAGAAGAGCAGAATGAAGTACTTGACAAGAGCTTAGAAGTTTTGATTTTCTGGCCTCTGTCAGAAAAATCCTCATTTCTAAGGAGTCTATTATTGTTCCCAAGAAGGGAACTCTTGTTGACGGAGATAGAGAACTTTTTTCTACGTTCACTTTCCACCCGTGAGATCTGAGAAAGGCCAGGACTATGTCCGTATGAGCCTTTGCTTGTGGTAGAGACGACGCTTGAATCAGTATGTCGTCCAAGTAAGGTACTACTGCAATGCCCCTTGGTCTTAGCACCGCTAGAAGGGACCCTAGTACCTTTGTGAAAATTCTTGGAGCAGTGGCTAATCCGAATGGAAGTGCCACAAACTGGTAATGCTTGTCCAGAAAGGCGAACCTTAGGAACCGATGATGTTCCTTGTGGATAGGAATATGTAGATACGCATCCTTTAAATCCACCGTGGTCATGAATTGACCTTCCTGGATGGTAGGAAGAATTGTCCGAATGGTTTCCATTTTGAACGATGGAACCTTGAGAAATTTGTTTAGGATCTTGAGATCTAAGATTGGTCTGAATGTTCCCTCTTTTTTGGGAACTATGAACAGATTGGAGTAGAATCCCATCCCTTGTTCTCCTAATGGAACCGGATGAATCACTCCCATTTTTAACAGGTCTTCTACACAATGTAAGAATGCCTGTCTTTTTATGTGGTCTGAAGACAATTGAGACCTGTGGAACCTCCCCCTTGGGGGTAGCTCCTTGAATTCCAGAAGATAACCTTGGGAGACTATTTCTAGCGCCCAAGGATCCAGAACATCTCTTGCCCAAGCCTGAGCGAAGAGAGAAAGTCTGCCCCCCACCAGATCCGGTCCCGGATCGGGGGCCAACATCTCATGCTGTCTTGGTAGCAGTGGCAGGTTTCTTGGCCTGCTTACCTTTGTTCCAGCCTTGCATTGGCCTCCAGGCTGGCTTGGTTTGAGGAGTATTACCCTCTTGCTTAGAGGATGTAGAACTTGAGGCTGGTCCGTTTCTGCGAAAGGGACGAAAATTTGGTTTATTTTTAGCCTTAAAAGACCTATCCTGAGGAAGGGCGTGGCCCTTACCCCCAGTGATATCTGAAATAATCTCTTTCAAGTCAGGGCCAAACAGCGTTTTCCCCTTGAAAGGTATGTTAAGCAATTTGTTCTTGGAAGACGCATCCGCTGACCAAGATTTTAGCCAAAGCGCTCTGCGCGCCACAATAGCAAACCCTGAATTTTTCGCCGCTAATCTAGCTAATTGCAAAGTGGCGTCTAAAGTAAAAGAGTTAGCCAATTTAAGAGCGTGAACTCTGTCCATAATCTCCTCATAAGAAGAATCTTTATCGAGCGACTTTTCTAGTTCATCGAACCAGAAACACGCTGCTGTAGTGACAGGAACAATGCATGAAATTGGTTGTAGAAGGTAACCTTGCTGAACAAACATCTTTTTAAGCAAACCCTCTAATTTTTTATCCATAGGATCTTTGAAAGCACAACTATCTTCTATAGGGATAGTAGTGCGTTTGTTTAGAGTAGAAACCGCCCCCTCGACCTTGGGGACTGTCTGCCATAAGTCCTTTCTGGGGTCGACCATAGGAAACAATTTCTTAAATATAGGGGGAGGGACAAAAGGTATGCCGGGCCTTTCCCATTCTTTGTTTACAATGTCCGCCACCCGCTTGGGTATAGGAAAAGCTTCGGGGGGCCCCGGGACCTCTAGGAACTTGTCCATCTTACATAATTTCTCTGGAATGACCAAATTGTCACAATCATCCAGAGTAGACAACACCTCCTTAAGCAGAGCGCGGAGATGTTCCAATTTAAATTTGAATGTAATCACATCAGGTTCAGCTTGTTGAGAAAATTTCCCTGAATCTGAAATTTCTCCCTCAGACAAAACCTCCCTGGCCCCCTCAGACTGGTGTAGGGGCATGTCAGAACCATTATCATCAGCGTCCTCATGCTCTTCAGTATTTTCTAAAACAGAGCAGTCGCGCTTTCGCTGATAAGTGGGCATTTTGGCTAAAATGTTTTTGATAGAATTATCCATTACAGCCGTTAATTGTTGCATAGTAAGGAGTATTGACGCACTAGATGTACTAGGGGCCTCCTGTGTGGGCAAGACTGGCGTAGACGAAGGAGGGGATGATGCAGTACCATGCTTACTCCCCTCACTTGAGGAATCATCTTGGGCATCATTTTCTCTAAATTGTTTGTCACATACATCACATCTATTTAAATGAGAAGGAACCTTGGCTTCCTCACATACAGAACATAGTCTATCTGATAGTTCAGACATGTTAAACAGGCATAAACTTGATAACAAAGTACAAAAAACGTTTTAAAATAAAACCGTTACTGTCACTTTAAATTTTAAACTGAACACACTTTATTACTGAATATGTGAAAAAGTATGAAGGAATTGTTCAAAATTCACCAAAAATTCACCAAAATTTCACCACAGTGTCTTAAAGCCTTAAAAGTATTGCACACCAAATTTGAAAGCTTTAACTCTTAAAATAACGGAACCGGAGCCGTTTTTATATTTAACCCCTATACAGTCCCTGGTATCTGCTTTGCTGTAAAAAACTCTAAGCCATCTCCGTGGAGATGTTGCCTGTGCAACGGCAAAGAGAATGACTGGGGAAGGCGGAGCCTAGGAGGGATCATGTGACCAGCTTTGCTGGGCTCTTTGCCATTTCCTGTTGGGGAAGAGAATATCCCACAAGTAAGGATGACGCCGTGGACCGGACACACCTATGTTGGAGAAATTATGCTTACCTGATAATTTCCTTTTCTTCTGATGGAAAGCGTCCACAGCTGCATTCATTACTTTGGGGAAATAAGAACCTGGCCACCAGGAGGAGGCAAAGACAACCAGCCAAAGGCTTAAATACTCCTCCCACTCCCCTCATCCCCAGTCATTCTGCTGAGGAACAAGGAACAGTAGAAGAAATATCAGGGTGAAAGGTGCCAGAAGAATAATAAGGATGCCCCACATAAAATGACGGGTGGGGAGCTGTGGACTCTTTCCATCAGAAGAAAAGGAAATTATCAGGTAAGCAAAATTTATGTTTTCTTCTTAAATGGAAAGAGTCCACAGCTGCATTTATTACTTTTGGGAAAATAATACCCAAGCTATAGAGGACACTGAATGCCAAGACGGGAGGGTACAATAGGCGGCCCATACTGAGGGCACCAGGCCTGAACCTCTACCCAATAAAAAAATCTGCTTCGTCTGAAGCAGAGATTTTTTTTTAAAGGAAAAGCCCCAGTGACAGACTCGCAGCCAGTCCAGAGCTAAAGTAGAGACCGCAAAATGGACTCGACTGAGCCAACAGTCCACCAAGAGACACCGTCGCCCAACAGACCGTCCCCCACCACTCATAAATGAAGGTTAAACCAGACGTAAACCCCAAAGGGAACAAGGCAAAGGAGAACCGAGGAAACCGAAAAGTCCCTCAATGCAAAAAAAAACAGCACCTCCAAGAAAGGGCCCAGTAAACTGAGACCCAAATGAACCCAAACAGGTAAGGAGGCCACGCCTGTACCAGGCAAAACCCGGGATAATACTGGGCATGGAAACTGCAAGGACATCTCTCCAACATCCTGTAAGCAAGGAACACCATTAAGGAGGCAAAGTCCTCCCAGCACATGCCCATAGAATACCCAAGTATTCAACCATGAAAGAACGTGTAATAGACCCAGGAGAAACCCCAAGTTTGAGAACACAGAGGGAGCTAAAACATGAATGTTCTTGTGACGCCCAGCTAATCAAAATTAAGGGACTCAAGGCGCTGCTCATCTTATCAACCTCAAAAGGAAGAAGGCTGAGTAGACCTCACTGGGGATCGAACTTGCAACCCTTGGTTTGCTACAGTGCAGAGTAGCCACAGTGCATTAGTACGCTGAGCTAGCTGTAAGGAAGAAGAAGCAGTCATCAAGAAACAGACCGCACAGCACGCTCCAGCGCCAGACCTACTCACAGGTCCCTAAAAGGGGGAACACAAAGCCTCCTTCGAGGCCCCCCGAGAAGGATAATTACCCTCAGAACTCAAAGGGAGAGGAAGGAGAAACCCATCTCCTAACAGACTGAGCTATCAGAAAAGACACAACAAGCTCACACATCCCAAAGGATACTGTGACCCATAGACTGCTCAGGCATACTGACCTGCAGACCCAGCTGGGCCACCAATACAAGGGAGCAAAGATCCCGAAACTGGTACAGGAACGAGCGTAAAGATGGCAAAACCATCCCCCCAGAGTATAAGTACAACCCAACTCTGAAAAACAGACAAGGTCATAGACCCAAGGATCTATCAAAACAAGGTCCACAGTCTGACATGAAACCAGCAAGATTCCAGGTGGAACCAAGTCCACCTTCCACTTCCCGACCAGGAGAAGCCCCAGTAAGAACTCCGTCTCCCGAGAAGCAAATATCCCTTAAAGAAAAAGGGCAATAACCGTCCTCAAGGCCCGAAGCTACCAGCTAAACGGGGAAAAAAAATGCCCTGCAAATGTCCCTGAAAGACCCCCACACAAGAAGTTCAACCAACAGAGGCACAGCCAACCCACTCACCTGCAGAGCAGAGAAACGAGGCACTACGCCCGCCAGCCCCCCCCCCCACCACGTGGAGGAGGAATTCTAGGTTCTGATGAAATCAGATGTGAGATATAGTGACGCAGTGGAACACTCCCCTGCCCGGTCATCCATGACTGAAGGCTATAAGGACTGCAACAATCCTTTCCCGCCTCGTGAACCCACAGGTCCTCTTGAATGATTAAACATAAAAAACAACGATAACTTGAGGACTTAGCGCTACTACCGAACCAGTCCAGCAGAACAGCACCACGTGTCTGAACAGCCACAAAACCAAACAAACCCGGCAGGACTAGCCTGTACTCAGGGTCCTAACCGGCAAGCTGCATAAATTCTCCCACATAGGGGAAAAAAGGAAAACAGACATTATTAACATAGGACTAACATGTCTAAACAACTTCCGAAGAAGTAACAAAGAGTATCGATCCCAGATGGTTCCCGAAGGAAGCAAACAGAATACAAAATAAAATATAAGGCAACCCGAAGGTTAACGCCCAAAAGACACAGGCCTGCCCGCAGGACTAGCCAAACGGAGCCCTATCTTACAAAAAACTGGGAAAGATCTCAAACAAATGAAAAAAAGGAGATAACCCCACATGTGTAATGAGGTGCACCATTCACATTATCAGACTGAAAGTCCACATATCTGTTAACGATAGGGACATTCAATAACCTAAAAAGATGCCTAAGCAACACGCTAAGGCGCGCAATCCTCTAACGAAAAGCACAACACTCTGGAACAGCTACACCCACGGGAAACTGTAGAGGCCCACCCCAAGGCGGAAGACCCGGGACAATAGGGCACGAGCACAATCTCAAATGAACGTCTGGAAGGACCATCGCTAACATTATCTGGAAGCGAAAATGTGCTACAACCTCCAGGGGGATTTCACCCCGCATGGAGGAACCAAAAACTGGGTTACCCGCATGTGTATAAGTATGAATTGGTAGGGAACTCACCTCCTGGAGGACGGGGCCCCCAGAGACGGATGGCTCAGCAGTCCCCTGATTCCCCAAGCCCGTGGAATCAGATGCTCTGATATGGCATACGGAACAAAACTGGTCGACATGTGTCAATGAGGCCAATCCGGAGTCATCACCGGACACGGAATCTGAAATTAAAAAATAGTCTCGGTATCAGAATCCTCCGTAACAATCTAAAATGAGCACAGTCTCATCATCAGAATCCTCCATAACTGGATAGAGGAAAATATCAATATGGACTAAAGTATTAAAACAAAAATGGCACTTGACACCCACAATGGCTGGGGCACTCACCACCTCCTATGACCAGACCCCTGCGGACTAGAATATCTCCTCCTCCACATGGTCAGGAATGCGGAAATGGGGAACGGAGCGTAACCACGCCCGAACACAAGGTGAACGGTACAGTCCAAAAAAGCGCGCCCAACCAAAAGGCTGCATCACTTCCAAAGGCCTCAAAGTTCCAACCACGAGCCCATAAACATCACACATAAGCAGGTTGAATCACATAACAAACATGATTATAAACCCCCCTGTTCAATAACCCCCCTCAGGAGATATTAACCCTCGATTCCAAGATACTAACAGAGACTCACTGAGACCCTTGTGTCATATAGTTAGACCCGCAAAGGTGTGTAACCTCTCGGGAAAACATTCACATTACAGTACATTGATGATAAAGTAAAATGAAACGATCTTACCGGAATCAACGCCGTGGAACAGGAACACAGCCTTTCAAGTGTGACTAATAATAGCATCGCCTCCGCCATGGACTTGAGAGAAGAAAGCAGGCAGAAGAGCGAAGTTCGACAACGCAGATTGCTTGAGGTGTTGTTAATCTGAGTCGGAATGGTTTCGCAGAAAGACTCTCCCTGCATCTCCGTACTCTAACTTTCATCCAAGCCCTCACTGAGAGACTGACAGGGCTACTTAAAACTCCTGTCCCATGCCAACCTCCTGGGACGAAAGGAAAAGAATGACTGGGGGATGAGGGGAGTGGGAGGAGTATTTAGGCCTTTGGCTGGGTTGTCTTTGCCTCCTCCTGGTGGCCAGGTTCTTATTTCCCAAAAGAAATGAATGCAGCTGTGGACTCTTTCCATTTAAGAAGAAAAAGTCTATCTCTGAAACAGAGTTCTTTCAATACATGCAGAACAGAAAGGAACTGGAGGTTCCACCTGGGCATCAAAACACAAACCAAATGTAACACTCTGCACGGCCTCATGATCCATCTTTAGGCCCAAAAAGTATAACAAAACAGAGGACAGCCTTTATTTTACTTTATAGGAAAAAAAACGTTACTGCCCCTTTAAATTATAGTCAAAAATGAAAATACTAAGAAAGCAATATAATCTATAACCCCCCGGGCACCCACTACACCTCAGCTTCCTGCTCCAAAGTAAACAATCCGTTTGTCACGCTGTACACCGCAGATAAACGGCTGAAATCACACTAGAGCAGAGCTGCCGCAACTGCGTATCCGCCCCGTACACAGGAAGTAAGATCTTCCTTCTCAGGCAGAAGCGCGCCAAACTGACTGACGACTTCAAAGGAAACCACCTCTTCGTAATCAGGGACGGTCCCAGCGGCCATTAAGACTGCAAAACACAGAAAAAAGTATGACCGTCACTACATTTAAACTAAAAACGGCACACTCTCCTAAAGTCCTGAAATGGATAACGACCACAGCTAAAGACGAACTGAGCCAAAAGTAAAAACACTCCCCATCGTCCACAGTGCCTGCTGTCTGCCATGTAATTAACCCTATAGGGTCAATGATACACGCCCCCCAGCAGAATTAACTGCTTAAGTGCCAAGGTTTCCCTTAAATAAAGAAAAAATATACTTGGCACTTACCTGACTGCTTATCTGTCCGGCAGGACGACAGCTCACTTGGTTTGAGAGGGTGCCACCCCTCACATGGACCTGTGGAAAAAAGAAAGACTGAGTAAGCTTACTCAGGCTTACTGAAGAGACTGACATGGGCTAAGGCTAGACCCTAGGAAAGATCAGAGCAAACCTACTCTGCATTAAAATAATAAAATTTTGATTGTAGAATCAGAAACCAAAACTTCACCTCCTGCTTGCACCGCAGGCAAAGAGAATGACTGGGGATTGTGGTTAGGGAAGTGATACTTAACAGCTTTGCTGTGTTGCTCTTTGCCTCCTCCTGCTGGCAAGGAGTGATATTCCCAACAGTAATTAATGATGATCCGTGGACTCACCGTGTCATTAGAAAGAAAGCTTGCTTATGCTAATATAATTTCTGTGCAAAACCATCCTACACTTGAAAATGGGTTACTCCTCTCAGAAGTCAGAATGAATTGTAAACCTAAACCATGTGTATAAAGTTAAATATAGGTAATTTACTTACGCAAAAACAACAGAAGAGAAAGCACCATTTTTTTTACTATACCTTTGCTTCTGGGGTACTTTTCCAGCTCTTTTCTCCTCCTCTTCAAGGCGTCGACGAGCTTCTTCCAGCTGTGTCAGTGGATTAGGGGCTGGATTAGGAGGCATTGTGGGGTCTTGGATAAAAGGATGCGAGGGTTGTACAACATTGCGCAGTTGAGCAGTGACCCAAGGATGGACTGCACCTGGCCTCTCAATAGAAAGTGGCCTGGACACATCATGTGCAGTTTGCTTCTTGCTAGTTGAAGAACTGTAAGAAAATGTATACCATAAAAAAAAATGCATCAAATATAAAACATACGTTCAGGATTGAAAACTCAGAAATCAAATGTAAGATTTTTATATATTTTATAAGAAAGTTCACTGCAATGCGGTGATGTGTGCAAATCTTGTAATGTAGGCATTAACCCCTCAATGACCGCAACGTACCATGTATGTCTCTTGTCGTTAAGGTATTGTTTGTTTATAATAGTGCTGGTTTTGACAGAAGTGGCAAGACCGCACTTTTACACCGCCCCTCCTGCTGACTTTCTAAAATAGCAAGGTCTCGCCACGAGACCGCGCTATGAAAAAAGCAAAACCCCCCATAGGAAGGCCAGCGATGTATGTTGCTGGTCGTTAAGGGGTTAAAAGCAAAATTTATGCTTACTTGATAAATTTCTTTCTTTTGCGATGTACCGAGTCCACGGATTCATCCTTACTTGTGGGATATTATCCTTCCAAACAGGAAGTGGCAAAGAGAGCACCACAGCAGAGCTGTCTATATAGCTCCCCCCTTAACTCCACCCCCCAGTCATTCGACCGAAGGCCAAGGAAGAAAAAGGAGAAACTTTAAGGTGCAGAGGTGACTGAAGTTTTTAATAAAAAATACCATCTGTCTTGAATAGACAGGGCGGGCCGTGGACTCCGTACATCGCAAAAGAAAGAAATTTATCAGGTAAGCATAAATTTTGTTTTCTTTTGCATGATGTACCGAGTCCACGGATTCATCCTTACTTGTGGGATACCAATAACAAAGCTTTAGGACACGGATGAAGGGAGGGACAAGACAGGAACCTAAACGGAAGGCACCACTGCTTGCAAAACATTTCTCCCAAAAATAGCCTCCGAAGAAGCAAAAGTATCAAATTTGTAAAATTTTGAAAAGGTATGGAGCGAAGACCAAGTCGCAGCCTTACAAATATGTTCAACAGAAGCATCATTTTTAAAAGCCAATGTGGAAGCTACCGCTCTAGTAGAATGAGCTGTAATCCTTTCAGGAGGCTGATGTCCAGCAGTCTCATAAGCCAAACGGATGATGCTTTTCAGCCAAAAGCAAAGAGAAGTCGCCGTAGCCGTTTGACCCCTACGCTTTCCAGAATAGACAACAAAGTAGATGTTTGACGAAAATCTTTGGTTGCCTGCAAATAAAATTTAAAAGCACGAACCACGTCCAAGTTGTGCAACAGACGTTCCTTCTTAGAAGAAGGATTAGGACATAGAGAAGGAACAACAATTTCCTGATTGATATTCCTGTTAGTAACAACCTTAGGTAGGAACCCAGGCTTGGTACGCAAAACCACCTTATCAGCATAGAAAACAAGATAAGGCGAATCACATTGTAATGCAGATAGTTCAGAAACTCTTCGAGCTGAAGAGATAGCAACTAGGAACAAAACTTTCCAAGATAAAAGCTTAATATCTATGGAATGCATGGGTTCAAACAGAACCCCCTGAAGAACTTTCAGAGCTAAATTTAGACTCCATGGCGGAGCAACAGGTTTAAACACAGGCTTAATTCTAGCTAAAGCCTGACAAAAAGCCAGAACGTCTGGAACATCTACCAGACGCTTGTGCAACAGAATAGACAGAACAGGTATCTGTCCTTTTAGGGAACTAGGTGACAATCCTTTCTCCAATCCCTCTTGGAGAAAAGACAAAATCCTAGGAATCCTGATTTTACTCCAGGAGTAGCCTTTGGATTCGCACCAAAAAAGATATTTACACCATATCTTATGATAGATTTTCCTGGTAACAGGCTTTCGAGCCTGAATCAAGGTATCTGACCGATAGAATCAAGCTTTCAATCTCCAAGCAGTCAGTTGCAGAGAAAGTAGATTTGGATGCTTGAATGGACCTTGAATGAGAAGGTCCCGTTTCAGTGGCAGAGTCCATGGTGGCAGAGATGACATGTCCACCAGGTCTGCATACCAAGTCCTCCGTAGCCACGCAGGAGCTATCAAGATCACTGAAGCTCTCTCCTGTTTGATTCTGGCAATCAAACGAGGAAGGAGAGGAAATGGTGGAAACACATAAGCCAGGTTGAATGACCAGGGTACTGCTAGAGCATCAATCAGTACTGCCTGAGGATCCCTTGACCTGGATCCGTAACGAGGAAGTTTGGCGTTCTTACGAGACGCCATCAGATCCAATTCTGGTGTGCCCCATAGCTGAACCAGTTGAGCAAACACCTCCGGATGGAGTTCCCACTCCCCCAGCTGAAAAGTCTGACGACTTAGAAAATCTGCCTCCCAGTTCTCTACTCCTGGGATATAGTTCGCTGACAGATGGCAAGAGTGAGCCTCTGGCCATCGGATTATCCTTGAGACTTCTATCATCGCTAAGGAAACTCTTTGTTCCGCCCTGATGATTGATATAGGACACAGTCGTGATGTTGTCCGCCTGAAACCTGATGAATCTGGCCAAAGCCAGCTGAGGCCATGCCTGGAGAGCATTGACTATCGCTCTTAATTCCAGAATATTTATCAGTAGGAGAGCCTCCGCCCAAGTTCACAAACCCTGTGCTTTCAGGGAATTCAGGACTGCACCCCAGCCCAGAAGGCTGGCGTCTGCCGTCACTATAACCCAATCTGGCCTGCGGAAACACATTCACTGGGACAGATGATCCTGTGACAACCACCAAAGAAGAGAGTCTCTGGTCTCTTGATCCAGATTTATCTGAGGAGATAAATCTGCATAATCCCCATTCCACTGATTGAGCATGCATAGTTGCAGTGGTCTGAGATGCAAGCGAGCAAACGGAACTATGTCCATTGCCGCTACCATTAGGCCGATTACCTCCATACACTGAGCCACTGACGGCCGAGGAATGGAATGAAGAGCTCGGCAGGTGGACAAAAACAGAATTTATGCTTACCTGATAAATTACTTTCTCCAACGGTGTGTCCGGTCCACGGCGTCATCCTTACTTGTGGGATATTCTCTTCCCCAACAGGAAATGGCAAAGAGCCCAGCAAAGCTGGTCACATGATCCCTCCTAGGCTCCGCCTTCCCCAGTCATTCGACCGACGTAAAGGAGGAATATGCAGAGGAGAAATCATATGATACCGTGGTGACTGTAGTTAGAGAAAATAATACATCAGACCTGATTAAAAAACCAGGGCGGGCCGTGGACCGGACACACCGTTGGAGAAAGAAATTTATCAGGTAAGCATAAATTCTGTTTTCTCCAACATAGGTGTGTCCGGTCCACGGCGTCATCCTTACTTGTGGGAACCAATACCAAAGCTTTAGGACACGGATGATGGGAGGGAGCAAATCAGGTCACCTAGATGGAAGGCACCACGGCTTGCAAAACCTTTCTCCCAAAAACAGCCTCCGAAGAAGCAAAAGTATCAAATTTGTAAAATTTGGTAAAAGTGTGCAGTGAAGACCAAGTCGCTGCCTTACATATCTGATCAACAGAAGCCTCGTTCTTGAAGGCCCATGTGGAAGCCACAGCCCTAGTGGAGTGAGCTGTGATCCTTTCAGGAGGCTGCCATCCGGCAGTCTCATAAGCCAATCGGATGATGCTTTTAAGCCAAAAAGAGAGAGAGGTAGAAGTTGCTTTTTGACCTCTCCTTTTACCAGAATAAACAACAAACAAGGAAGATGTTTGTCTGAAATCCTTTGTAGCCTCTAAATAGAATTTTAGAGCACGAACTACATCCAAATTGTGCAACAAACGTTCCTTCTTTGAAACTGGATTCGGACACAAAGAAGGCACAACTATCTCCTGGTTAATATTTTTGTTAGAAACAACTTTCGGAAGAAAACCAGGTTTAGTACGCAAAACCACCTTATCTGCATGGAACATCAGATAAGAAGGAGAACGCTGCAGAGCAGATAACTCTGAAACTCTTCTAGCAGAAGAAATTGCAACCAAGAACAAAACTTTCCAAGATAATAACTTAATATCTACGGAATGTAAGGGTTCAAACGGAACCCCTTGAAGAACTGAAAGAACTAAATTGAGACTCCAAGGAGGAGTCAAAGGTTTGTAAACAGGCTTGATTCTAACCAGAGCCTGAACAAAAGCTTGAACATCTGGCACAGCCGCCAGCTTTTTGTGAAGTAAAACAGATAAAGCAGAAATCTGTCCCTTCAAAGAACTTGCAGATAATCCTTTCTCCAAACCCTCTTGTAGAAAGGATAGAATCTTAGGAATTTTTATCTTGTTCCATGGGAATCCTTTAGATTCGCACCAACAGATATATTTTTTCCATACTTTATGGTAAATTTTTCTAGTTACAGGCTTTCTAGCCTGAATAAGAGTATCAATGACAGAATCTGAGAACCCACGCTTTGATAAAATCAAGCGTTCAATCTCCAAGCAGTCAGTTGGAGTGAGGCCAGATTCGGATGTTCGAACGGACCTTGAACAAGAAGGTCCCGTCTCAAAGGTAGCTTCCATGGTGGAGCCGATGACATATTCACCAGGTCTGCATACCAAGTTCTGCGTGGCCACGCAGGAGCTATCAAGATCACCGAAGCCCTCTCCTGATTGATCCTGGCTACCAGCCTGGGAATGAGAGGAAACGGTGGGAATACATAAGCTAGGTTGAAGGTCCAGGGCGCTACTAGTGCATCTACTAGAGTCGCCTTGGGATCCCTGGATCTGGACCCGTAGCAAGGAACCTTGAAGTTCTGACGAGACGCCATCAGATCCATGTCTGGAATGCCCCATAATTGAGTTATTTGGGCAAAGATTTCCGGATGGAGTTCCCACTCCCCCGGATGAAATGTCTGACGACTCAGAAAATCCGCTTCCCAATTTTCCACTCCTGGGATGTGGATTGCAGACAAGTGGCAGGAGTGAATCTCCGCCCATTGAATTACTTTGGTCACTTCTTCCATCGCCAGGGAACTCCTTGTTCCCCCCTGATGGTTGATATATGCAACAGTCGTCATGTTGTCTGATTGAAACCTTATGAATTTGGCCTTTGCTAGTTGAGGCCAAGCCTTGAGAGCATTGAATATCGCTCTCAGTTCCAGAATGTTTATCGGGAGAAGAGATTCTTCCCGAGACCATAGACCCTGAGCTTTCAGGGGTTCCCAGACCGCGCCCCAGCCCACCAGACTGGCGTCGGTCGTGACAATGACCCACTCTGGTCTGCGGAAGCTCATCCCTTGTGACAGGTTGTCCAGGGTCAGCCACCAACGGAGTGAATCTCTGGTCCTCTGATCTACTTGGATCGTCGGGGACAAGTCTGTATAATCCCCATTCCACTGTCTGAGCATGCACAGTTGTAATGGTCTTAGATGAATTCGCGCAAAAGGAACTATGTCCATTGCCGCAACCATCAAACCTATTACTTCCATGCACTGCGCTATGGAAGGAAGAAGAACAGAATGAAGTACTTGACAAGAGCTTAGAAGTTTTGATTTTCTGGCCTCTGTCAGAAAAATCCTCATTTCTAAGGAGTCTATTATTGTTCCCAAGAAGGGAACTCTTGTTGACGGGAATAGAGAACTTTTTTCTACGTTCACTTTCCACCCGTGAGATCTGAGAAAGGCTAGGACAATGTCCGTATGAGCCTTTGCTTGTGGCAGAGACGACGCTTGAATCAGAATGTCGTCCAAGTAAGGTACTACTGCAATGCCCCTTGGCCTTAGCACCGCTAGAAGGGACCCTAGTACCTTTGTGAAAATTCTTGGAGCAGTGGCTAATCCGAATGGAAGTGCCACAAACTGGTAATGCTTGTCCAGAAAGGCGAACCGTAGGAACCGATGATGTTCCTTGTGGATAGGAATATGTAGATACGCATCCTTTAAATCCACCGTGGTCATGAATTGACCTTCCTGGATGGTAGGAAGAATTGTCCGAATGGTTTCCATTTTGAACGATGGAACCCTGAGAAATTTGTTTAGGATCTTGAGATCCAAAATTGGCCTGAATGTTCCCTCTTTTTTGGGAACTATGAACAGACTGGAGTAAAACCCCATCCCTTGTTCTCTTAATGGAACAGGATGAATCACTCCCATTTTTAACAGGTCGTCTACACAATGTAAGAATGCCTGTCTTTTTATTTGGTCTGAAGACAATTGAGACCTGTGGAACCTTCCCCTTGGGGGTAGTTCCTTGAATTCCAGGAGATAACCTTGAGAAACTATTTCTAGCGCCCAAGGATCCTGAACATCTCTTGCCCAAGCCTGAGCGAAGAGAGAGAGTCTGCCCCCCACCAGATCCGGTCCCGGATCGGGGGCCAACATCTCATGCTGTCTTAGTAGCGGTAGCAGGTTTCTTGACCTGCTTACCTTTGTTCCAGCCTTGCATCGGTCTCCAGGCTGGCTTGGTTTGAGAAGAATTACCCTCTTGCTTAGAGGATGTAGAATTTGAGGCTGGTCCGTTTCTGCGAAAGGGACGAAAATTCGTTTTATTTTTAGCCTTAAAAGACCTATCCTGAGGAAGGGCGTGGCCCTTTCCCCCAGTGATGTCTGAAATAATCAATTTCAAGTCAGGGCCAAACAGCGTTTTCCCCTTGAAAGGGATGTTAAGCAATTTGTTCTTGGAGGACACATCCGCTGACCAAGACTTTAGCCAAAGCGCTCTGCGCGCCACAATAGCAAAACCTGAATTTTTCGCCGCTAATCTAGCTAATTGCAAAGTGGCGTCTAAGGTAAAAGAGTTAGCCAATTTAAGTGCTTGAACTCTGTCCATAACCTCCTCATAAGAAGATGCTTTATTGAGCGACTTTTCTAGTTCTTCGAACCAGAAACACGCTGCTGTAGTGACAGGAACAATGCATGAAATTGGTTGTAGAAGGTAACCTTGCTGAACAAACATCTTTTTAAGCAAACCCTCTAATTTTTTATCCATAGGATCTTTGAAAGCACAACTATCTTCTATAGGGATAGTGGTGCGTTTGTTTAGAGTAGAAACCGCCCCCTCGACCTTGGGGACTGTCTGCCATAAGTCCTTCCTGGGGTCGACCATAGGAAATAATTTTTTAAATATAGGGGGAGGGACAAAAGGTATGCCGGGCCTTTCCCATTCTTTATTTACAATGTCCGCCACCCGCTTGGGTATAGGAAAAGCTTCGGGGGGCACCGGGACCTCTAGGAACTTGTCCATCTTACATAATTTCTCTGGAATGACCAAATTGTCACAATCATCCAGAGTAGATAACACCTCCTTAAGCAGAGCGCGGAGATGTTCCAATTTAAATTTGAATGTAATAACGTCAGGTTCAGCTTGTTGAGAAATTTTTCCTGAATCTGAAATTTCTCCCTCAGACAAAACCTCCCTGGCCCCTTCAGACTGGTGTAAGGGCATGTCAGAACCATTATCATCAGCGTCCTCATGCTCTTCAGTATCTAAAACAGAGCAGTCGCGCTTTCGCTGATAAGTGGGCATTTTGGCTAAAATGTTTTTAATAGAATTATCCATTACAGCCGTTAATTGTTGCATAGTAAGGAGGATTGGCGCACTAGATGAACTAGGGACCTCCTGAGCGGGCAAGACTGGTGTAGACATAGAAGGAGATGATGCAGTACCATGCTTACTCCCCTCACTTAAGGAATCATTTTGGGCAACATTATTATCAGTGGCATCATTGTCCCTACTTTGTTTGTCACATTCATCACATATATTTAAATGGAGAGGAACCTTGGCTTCCGAACATACAGAACATCGTCTATCTGATGGTTCAGACATGTTAATAGGCATAAACTTGATAACAAAGCACAAAAAACGTTTTAAAATAAAACCGTTACTGTCACTTTAAATTTTAAACTGAACACACTTTATTACTGAATATGTGAAAAAGTATGAAGGAATTGTTCAAAATTCACCAGAATTTCACCACAGTGTCTTAAAGCCTTAAAAGTATTGCACACCAAATTTGAAAGCTTTAACTCTTAAAATAACGGAACCGGAGCCGTTTTTACATTTAACCCCTATACAGTCCCTGGTATCTGCTTTGCTGAGACCCAACCAAGCCCAGAGGGGAATACGATACCAAATGACGCCTTCAATAAGCTTTTTCAGTGGATCTGAGCTCCTCACACATGCATCTGCATGCCTTGCTTCTCAAAAACAACTGCGCACTAGTGGCGCGAAAATGAGGCTCTGCCTATGACTAGAAAAGGCCCCCAGTGAAAAAGGTGTCCAATACAGTGCCTGCCGTCTTTTTAACACAATTCCCAAGATTAAAATAACTCTTCAAAGTTATAAACCATTAAATATGTTTATAAAGTAATCGCCCTTGTGAAGCCCTTTATTCTTATATTTAAAACTAAGAAAATGGCTTACCGGATCCCATAGGGAAAATGACAGCTTCCAGCATTACCAAGTCTTGTTAGAAATGTGTCATACCTCAAGCAGCAAAATCTACCCACTGTTTCCCCCAACTGAAGATACTTCATCTCAACAGTCCTGTGTGGAAACAGCCATCGATTTTAGTAACGGTTGCTAAAATCATCTTCCTCATACAAACAGAAATCTTCATCTCTTTTCTGTTTCAGAGTAAATAGTACATACCAGCACTATTTTAAAATAACAAACTCTTGATTGAAGAATAAAACTACATTTAAACACCAAAAAACTCTAAGCCATCTCCGTGGAGATGTTGCCTGTGCAACGGCAAAGAAAATGACTGGGGAAGGCGGAGCCTAGGAGGGATCATGTGACCAGCTTTGCTGGGCTCTTTGCCATTTCCTGTTGGGGAAGAGAATATCCCACAAGTAAGGATGACGCCGTGGACCGGACACACCTATGTTGGAGAAATCTTTGATTTCATGACCTCCGTCAGAAATATTTTCATGTCCACCGAGTCTATCAGAGTTCCTAGAAGTGAAACTCTTGTGATGGGGGAAAGAGAACTCTTTTTTACGTTCACATTCCACCCGTGAGATTTTAGAAAAGCGAACACTAAGTCCGTCGACTTAGACGCTTAAATTAGAATGTCGTCTATATAAGGCGCCACTGCTATGCCCCGCGGCCTTAGAACCGCCAGAAGGGACCCTAGCACCTTTGTGAAGATTCGTGGCGCCATGGCCAACCCGAAGGGAAGAGCCACAAACTGATAATGCTTGTCCAGAAAGGCGAACCTGAGGAACTGGTGATGATCTTTGTGGATAGGAATGTGTAGATACGCATCCTTTAAGTCCACGGTGGTCATATATTGACCCTCCTGGATCAATGGTTAGATAGTCCGAATGAAAGATGGGACTCTTAAGAATTGGTTTAGGATCTTGAGATCTAGAATTGGTCTGAAAGTTCCCTCTTTCTTGGGAACCACAGACAGATTGGAGTAGAACCCCTGCCCCTTCTCTGCTTTTGGAACTGGGCAGATCACTCCCATGGTAAAAAGGTCTTCTACACAGTGTAAGAACGCCTCTCTATTTGTCGGGTTTACAGACAATTGAGAAAGATGGAACCTCCCCCTTGGAGGAGAATCTCTGAAATCTAGAAGGTATCCCTGGGCTACAATTTCTACTGCCCAGGAATCCTGAACGTCTCTTGCCCAGGCCTGAGCAAAAAGAGAGAGTCTGCCCCCTACTATATCCGGTCCCGGATCGGGGGCTACCCCTTCATGCTGACTTAGTGGCAGCAGCAGGCTTTTTGGCCTGTTTACCCTTGTTCCAAGCCTGGTTAGGTCTCCAGGTTGGCTTGGATTGAGCAAAGTTCCCCACTTGCTTTGCAGCAGGGGACGAGGAAGTGGGACAACTCTTGAAGTTGAAAGGAACAAAAATTATTTTGTTTGGTCCTTGTCTTATTTGACTTATCTTGAGGGAGGGCATGACCCTTCCCTCCAGTAATGTCTGAAATGATCTCTTTCAGTGCAGGTCCGAATAGGGTTTTACCATTGAAAGGGATGGACAAAAGCTTAGATTTAGATGACACATCAGCCGACCAGGACTTAAGCCATAACGCTCTACGCGCTA